>NC_135544.1:54920236-55232736 GCF_045843805.1 Urocitellus parryii | reverse complement strand
TATTAGGACAAAAGACTTCACCTTTTGGGGTCTTCTCTCTGGTGAAAGTTCTACCTCTGGAGACAATGGAGTGTAGTTCCTTATCAAACACAGAGTTGGCTTAATCCCACACTAATCATGCTTCCCAGTGTGGTAACCAGATGAGGAAGTGATGTCAGTGTGGTGTGAGAGGACATGCAAATCTGTGGTTAGGTCTGCAGATAGCCTTGTGGAGTTCAGGTGCCCAATTTCCAGTATTTGTTTTCTGTACCCTTCTGACATCTTCTTGTCTAGAATATGAGGCATTTACTGATTCTACTTCTGGGAATACATTTGGAGATCCCACCCGGAAATGACAAAAGTTCACAAAGATAATTAGGGGACTGAAGTTGACTGCTAGACACTTTGTCAATGGATTCTGTTTGGAAGCAAATCTTGTACTAGAATTAAGGCTGCTATGTTCTGTCTATAATAAGATAAAGACTCATTGAGCTGAAAGGAACTTTTAAACCTAGTTTAAAACATTTTATAGATGAAGAAAAGAAAACTTGGGCTAAGTAATTATGTCACTGTTAAATTTAAGCCTTTAGTTTAAATCCTACATTTTGTATCTACTTACTCAATGGCTTGCCATGTTTGCTTTTTTGTGGTATGGGGGCTTGAACATGGGCACTGTGCCATTGATTTATAACCCTAGTCCCCTGCCCTGTTCTTGGTACAAGGGATAAAACCCAGGGGTGCTTAACCACTGAGCCACATCCCCAGCCATTTTTATATTTTACTTTGAGAAAGGTTTCATTAAGTAGCTTAGGACCTTGCTAAATTGCTGAGGCTGACTTTGAACTTACCATCCTCCTGCCTCAGGCTCTGGAGCCCCTGGGATTATAGGCATGCACCAACGCACCGGGCTCCTTTTTATTTTTTATTTTGAGTTGCCATCACAATCATAATGTTAAGTTCCTCTAAAAAGGGAGGCAAAGAGAAGTTGAATCATGAGAACATCATCCTGTACATGGGGGTACCGGTGCTGCTCCAGCACCCCAGGAGGCAAAGGGTTTTGAGATTTCCAGTGCTCCCTTCCTTGTTTATTCCTACAGCAAACATTCATAGCCTATGTCAAGTTGAGACTCTCTCTTTTTTCTTAACAACTTGAAAAGACTGAACATGCCATCACAAATCTGACTGCTTAAAGTGCTGAATGTAGATAGGCTCAGAATTTCCCCTGAGCTATGGCAGGATAAGGTATTTTTTGACTTCACATGACAAGGGCTAATGATAGTTCTCTTTCTTGACTCATCTTTTGAACATTACCAACATTTTAACCCCAGATTACAACCTTATTTTACCACAAGTTCAAGCACTATGAATAAGAACTGCAGAGGCAAGGGCAGAAAAAGCCACAGATATGGTTCTGGCTTGTGATGTCCTAGATTTCCCTTAAGCATATTAACTGTTGCAAGATAAAGGTCAGCAAAATTGGAGAGAGGAACCACAAAATTGCTGGGTTTCAACTCTCATCATGACTTTGAAGGAATGGGGGAAAATAATATATGTCCATTATTATTTTAGTGGTAGATTTTATTTCACTTCGTTTCTGAACAGCACAAAAGATCTGCTGAATGCTATCAATAGTTACTCCATACTTTCCTTATCATACTGTTTATAACATTTTATTGATTAATCATACAATTAATATTTTATTCTTTTTTCTCTCTATAAATCATCTGAGGGAGGGAACTATGATGCTATTGTTCAGTGCTGTATTCCCAACAAAATTAAAATATGGTACCCTTCCTCAAAAATAACTAAGAATTTCAAGACAACAGGGTACATGCCTGTGACTCTGGTGCTGCTGGTGTGTAATAAGCACTCAATAAGAATCTATTCACTGAGTGACTTTGTATTCTGAATGAATACATCTTTTGTTCTGAAGACTAAAAATTGTATACTACTGATGATATTAGAGCTATACTACCATATCTATACTACTATATTTTTTCAATAACCACTGTCAAATCTTCCTACCTTTAGTAGTAATATTTAATAATAGAGCTGATGGTTTGCAACTGGCTTGGCTACTGTTTCCAATTACTTTGGCTGCATTGAATTTAAACCTTGAAAGACCCAGATTAATATACATCCTCCTCCTTCTCCTCCTCCTCCTTTTTCTCTTCCTCCTCTTCCTCCTCCTCCTCCTCCTCCTTCTCCTCCTCCTTCTCCTCCTCCTCCTTCTTCCTCTAATTCAGGGGTAATTTACAACTGAGCTACATCCCCAGTCGTTTTAGTTTTTATTTTGAGACAGGGTCTTGCTAAATTGCTGAGGGTGGCCTTGCTCTTTCCTCAGCCTCTGGAGTATCTGGAATTACAGGAGTGCACTATTGCAACTGGCTTGACTACTGTCTTCCAATTACTTTGGCTGCATTGAATTTAAACCCTGAAAGACCCAAATTAATATACAAAGGAATATAAATCTACATCTTTTAAAAACTATTGTTATAGATACAGTGCCTTAGTTATATTAAAATAATACAGAATAAGAAAGCACAGTTGCAAAACTACTCTGCTTTGTATCTGGGAAGTTTCAAACCACTGATGTAGACGAGACTACCTTAGAAAGAATAATAGCTTGAAGCTGAAATTTACTCAGTACTTCACAAATCAATGACAAATAAGTTTCTCCACTCAGTCCCCTACAATTGGAGGGATACACTTGAACTTTTCCAGAAATGATCTGATTCTGGAGCTGTCAGAGGAATCTTCTTTGGAAATTACCACATCCATCTGTAGTAATAGGCTAACCTGGTTCATGTAGGAAAATGTATTTTTAAAAATAAGCTTCATCTTCATTCTTTTGCTGTGAAACACCAAGTAATTTAATAATAGAGCCGATGGTTTGCCTGAGTTAAATCCTATAGGACTTCGTTTTCTCTAGTCAAGTTTCTCATCACATGTCAGTCCCAAGAACATTTAGATGTGTTCCATGCTATTTTTTTCATCCTTCATATGACTAATTATTATTTTCCTTCCTCAGTTTTCTTTAAAATGTGTCATGGGAGTGGAAACTATGTGGATATTCTAAAACTCAGCCTGCCCTCAGAAGCCTGATAAAAAGAGAACAATCTTTGGAGAAGGAAATTTGTATTTGAATCTCACTTTTACCACTTTTTCTTTTCCTGTGTTCTTTTGAAAATTTATTTAATCTCTCAGGATCTCAGTTTATTTTCTCTAAAGTGGAGAGGATGGTTCCCTGGCAATGTTTGTTTTAAGGTGCATGGTGGGGTTGGTGCAATAGCTTAGCGGTAGAACAACTGCCTAGCATGTGTGAGGCCCTGCATTCCACCCCCAGCACTGCAAACAAATAAATGGATATAAATAGAAAGATTCCTGATGATAGAGGCAAGTCGAATGATACCTGATAACTATTTAATACTTGGTAGATGTTATGATGGTGGTGAAGAAGTCTCATTTTTATGTATAAGTTTTATAAAGTATTTTTTTCTCATTTTCAAAGTAATACACACTCATCATAGAAGAATGCTTTTAAAAACACAAACACACACAGCACACGCTATCTAGATGTCACGTAGTCATTAGCATGTTGAAAAAAATAAAAAAGGCAAAGGAGATTTATAGAGAGATTCTTAAACATTCAACCTTTGACTTTTTATTTTCCATATTTTTGTGGTATTGGAGATTGAACCCAGAACCTTGCATGCCAGGCTACTGCTTTACCACTGAGCTACCCCAAGCCCCTTTTCAAAAATTTTATATTAAGACAGGGTCTTGCACAATTGCTCAGGCTGACCTTGAACTTGCCATCCTCCTGCCTCAGCTTCCAGAGTAACTGGAATTATAAGAGTGTGCCACTGCACCTGGTGTCTTTTGATTTCTTGAGGCAAAAGAGTTTTGGAATTCAAAATAATTGCTAAAGAGAGAAAGGATGTGGCTATAGCAACTCTGGCTGCTTTATTGCAATGAGTAGAGAGTAACTTCTATTTGTTCAGGTCCAGACAGAGGCTTTTGGGTCATAAGAGATGTAGTTACTCACCCTTTAATAGTTTGCAAATTAAGTACAATGAACATTGTTACACTCACATGTATTATTTTATATCATGAGTTAACTCCTTATAGTTTAATGCTTGACAGTGAAACGCACAAGAATGAGAAGTTTGCTGGGCATACTGTTCATCCGAACTGCTCTTTAATGTAAACTTTCATTCCTAGCAAAATAACAGAAGTCATAAGAGAGAAGCATCAATGACTTGAAGAGGAAATAGACCTTACCAGTAAGTCTGAAAGGACAAGGAATAGCTGGGACCCCAGCTGTGCACCCTCATCCCCTGCAGTAGTGGATTCTAATTTGACTGTAAGAGCCTCTAAGCTACATGCTTTCCAGGAAGGAAAGCACTGCCACAGCTAACTGTGGAGAACAGAGGACACTTTCCTAAAGAGATCTGGAAAGCTCTGAGTCACAAGAATTAATCAGGGCCTCAGCATTGATGCAAGCATTGATTTGGGCACATTGGTAACCTGTTCTGTAGGTCTTTATGGAAAGTGACTTAATGATATGTTGCCACCTGCTATTTTGGGGATCTATCCAGTATTGAACAATTTATATGCAACATATTGACCAGGTTAATTTTATTCTTTCTCCATACTAGAGATTGAATCCAGCAGCACCTTGTCATTGAACTACACTCCCAGCCCTTTTATTATTGTTATTATTATTTAAGATGAGGCAGGGTCTTACTAAATGGCAGATACTTGTGATCCTCCTGGCTCAGCCTCCTGGGTTGCTGGCAGGTTAAACTTAAGTTTGTTTTTTTGTTTGTGTGATGATTAGTAGTGACAGTAATTTTATTTTAGTCACCATCACCCATATTATGTTGTATTAACAGTGACAGCAACTATTACTAGCCTTAATCTGAAGCAGGATTTAACAATATGGAAACCGTATACATATTGGAAAGGAACTAATAACTTAATGATAATCTAACAGATAATTTAACAATGTTAATTGATAAAACTCGGTCCTACTGACTGATTACTGAAAGGAGATAGCTGAAAGGAGAACAATACAACAATAAAGAACCAAACTGGACAGCTCAACTCAAGTTACTGAATAAATTTTGCTTTCTAAATCCAAAATTTGAGTGAAAATATTATGACTGCTTCCACACTGTATTTGAAAAATGAAATCTGATTTGGTAAAGCAGCAATTTTTTCCATATGTCCAGCTTTTAAATCAAAGAATTGAATGTGATCAAATCAGCATTATATCAAAAGAATGGCCAGAACATGATCACATATTCCAACTCTCTCGTCTTTTTGTTTGTTTGTTTCATTTTGTTTTTATTTTTAAAACAATCTAGGGTTTGGGGTGAGAGATAGAGACTAGATAGTTGGTGTGTTTCATGTGTTTCATTGAAGGGATCTATTAACCAGCCCAGAGGCCCTGAGAGCAGGAAATTACTGGTGGATATTAAAGTTGTAACACTGGATGGGACCACCAAAAGAGTAGAGGTTGGAGAGAAGAGCAACCAGTGAAGGAGACCAACAAGTGAAGAACGAGTGTGGGTGGTGGAAACCAGGTGAAAAAATGAAACAAAATAAAAAACAGTGTTTGCCAGGAGGAATTTGCTCACTGGGTGAAATACTGTGGACAGGGCAAGAAAGATTAGGAGAGGGGATTGGCCACTGATGCTTACTCCTCATATGTGTGTGTGTGTGTGTGTATACACACACACACATATATATATAAAGAAGAATACACACACATATACACACATATTCTTAGTTGTAAATATTTGCTACTTTGTTATGTGGTGCTGAACTTTGAACCCAGTGCCTCACACATACTAGGCAAGCGCTCTACCACTGAGCTGCAATCCTAGCCCCCTGATTCTTACTCTTGAAATGCTCATTTAACCCATTTTCAAGTGAGGAAAGAAAATCGTAGAGAAGAGAAACAACTCCCCTGAGGCTCTCTGTTCTTACAGTTGTCAAAATTTAGAACTATTTCAAGCCAGATGCAGTGGTGCATGCCCGGAATCCCAGCAGCTTGGGAAGCTGAGGCAGGAGGACTGCAAATCCAAATCCAGCTTCAGCAAAAGCGAGGCCCTAAGCATCTCATTGAGACCCGGTCTCTAAATAAAATACAAAACAGGGCTGAGGAGGTGGCTCAGTGGTCATGTGCCCCGAGTTTAATCCCTTGTACATGCCCCCACCAAAAAAAAAAAATTTAGAGTTATCTTATACCTTGAAAATGACTCAACCTACTGTCAAGTACTATTTACTTTAACTTTTAAGGCATATATTTCACATTTTTGCTTTGCCACATGTACTACTACATTTTTTTTCACTCCTCTTAGTATTCCTTTTTATTATATTCCAGAGGACTTTGAAACCTGATAAAGATGATGGGCAACAGCATAATTAAATGAACAATGTGAGAGCCTCTGAGGGTTGAGCCATAAAAAGTAATTGTAGTGATTTATTGCTCCACAGAGTTTGTTCTCATAGATTCATTGTGTATCTTACCATGGAGTGTTCAGAAATCACTACCAGTAAAAGTTAGGATATAATCTGTGGTTGACCTTTTATAAAGATAATGACAGATAAAACAATGTGGTCTTGAATTCTTTGCTTGTTAAAATAGTCATAATTTGTGAACATAAACCAACTAAACTTGACTTTATTGTTTTAGGCAAAAAAAAAAAGTCTTATTTATTTTATTTTGGAGTGTTCCTTGTATTTTTCTCTGAAATAGAACTGCTAGTTAAATGAGAGCTCAGGGAGAGTTGGCTTTCCAAGGGAGAATTAGAAAGCCTTTTAAATAGTTAAAGAAAGCCTTTGCTACTTTGGATCAAGCAATGTTTGTTGTCTATTAGAAGTACATTTATTCTCTCCATTGTTGTTGAATTTTTTCCTTTTTTATTGAATTGTGAGGATGTGACCACAGAGGATTTTTGCTGGGCAGGGAGGAGAGCTTCCAAATATAATTCAACAGAAGATTTTTTTTCAGCCTTTATAAGAGAATATGAGTGTTCTATTTCTTATTTATTTTATCACAATAGTTGAAAATTCTTCAACAGATTAATTGTCTACCTCGAACTAGAATCAGTTGCCTACTGATTTGCCTGGATGATGTTCTCAATTCTGGTTTTTTTTTTTTTTTTCTTTCATTCCACTGGGCAAACATCTGCCGGGCTTTCTTGATGGCAACATAGTGATTACTGAGCTCCACCCTATTAGAAATACAACTAGTTTTCAACTCATGAAAGTCTATAAAAGCCACTTTTTTAGAAGTCTCTAAACTTTGGAACTATTCAATGATACTCTATTTTTGCCAGCAATAAACAATATATATATATATATATATATATATATATATTTTTTTTTTATATATATATATTTATTTTAATGTAAAGGGCAAGGTATTGAACAGACACTTCACAGAAGAAGCAATACAATCAGTCAATAAATATATGAAAAAATGTTCAACTTCACTAGTAATGAGAGAGATGCAAATCAAAACTACTCTAAGATTTCATCTCACTTCAATCAGAATGGCAATCATCAAGAATATAAGCAACAGTAAATGTTGGCGAGGATGTGGGGGAAAAAGGTACACGTATACATTGCTGGTGGCACTGCAAATTGATGCAGCCAGTCTGAAAAGCAGTATGAAAATTCCTCGGAAAACTGGGATCGGAAGCACCATTTGACCCAGCTGTCCCACTCATTGGTTTATAACTAAAGGACTTAAAATCAGTATACTAAAAATTCATTAAATTTCATTTAAATTAATACAATTTAACAAAGTCAATTTAAATAACATTTAATATAGATTAAATCATTTAATATGAACTATATAATAAAAAATTAATAAGATTAATTTTAATAAAAATCCACTTAGTGGTTTTAGAAACTACAGGTATCAGAGAAATATTAGCTATATATTCTACTTTTGTCTGCTCTCTCATTTTGCCTAACTTAAGCTAGAAACTTTTGTTTATCTTTTCTCTTAATTTACCAAGATAAAAATGGGAAGACAAAACACCCAGTAGCTACACACATCAGCTTTTCCTTTGTTTTTTTCTAAATTTTGCCTTAACATTTACATTATTTTATCCAGTATCCAGGTATTTTCTTATGTTAAAAGCATATGCCGTTTGATTTCAATCTCTTTTCAAATACATATATCTAAATCCCTGTTGCTTCTGCCATTATAGTATTTTAATTTAATTCCATCTTGATTTTTGCTTTAATCTAACAATTATTTGGAATTGTTTCTATGGCCCTAATTTCATTGTATATGGAATTTTTTTTTTTTTTTTTTTTTTTTTGAGGAGTCAAAATTCTTCTAATTTTAGATGCACAAGGAATTGCAGCCTGTGTGATAACACCTTTACGGAATTGGCTGGCGTTTTCATTGTGGTCTAGGGCATGGTAAATTTTGGTGGCTGTAGCCTGTGTGTTTGAACATGATATGTAGTTTTGTGTGCATGGTACAACTTCTTGGTATAGCTCCTCAGTCAGGCTTCTTAAGTGCATTACACAGCTCTTCTCTATCCCTCCCTGCTTGTTGGTGGTTCCTTGTTTGGGTTCTGAGAGAGGGATGTTCAGTTGATGCCTTTTATTCTGCAGGGTTTCCCATGTTTTTGCTCTATGTACCCCACGGTGTGGTACCCCAGATAACTATCTTATTGTTGTCCTGTGCTCTGTGATCCCTGGTATGTAATACTGAAAGCATGAAGCAGCCTGTTACCTCTCAGCTTCTGCAAGTGAACTGTTTCCTTGCACGTTCTATGTTTGCTTTTGTCTTTTCAACTTGATCTACTCTTTCATAATCTATTTTTGTGTTCAGTCCTTGAAATTCTCATTCTTATTTTGGATCACTGAGCATTTCAAATGTCCTTTTCTAATTTCTATGAGGATTTGGTGGTAGAAGGAGAAAGAGAGGTGAAACATGCTCATTTTCAGCCTTTAAGATTGAACCTCAAATCTTAGTGTAGTTTTGATTTTCACTTCTCTAAGTGCTAGTGATGATGAGCATATTTGCATAAATTTGTTGATTAATTTTATATCATCTTGGGAGAAGTGTCTGTTCAGGTCCGTGGCCCATTTATTGAATGGGTTATTTTATTTTATTTTATTTATTTATTTATTCGTTCGTTCGTTCATTCATTCATTCATTCATTCATTCATTCATTCATTCATTTATTTATTTATGTGTGTGTGTGTGTGTGTGTGTGTGTGTGTATTTAGATTTGTGAGTTCTTTCTATACCCTAGAGATTAGTGCTCTATCTGATGTGTGATGGGGCAAAACTTTTCTCCCAAGATGTAGGATCCCTATTCACCTCCCAGATTGTTTGTTTTGTGGAGAAGAAACTTTTTTAGTTTGAATCTATCTCATTTATTGATACTTGATTTTAATTCTTGTGCTATAGGAGTCTTATTAAGGAATTTTGGGACTAATCCCATATGATTGGAATTAGGGCCTACTTTTTCTTCTGTTACATGCAAGGTCTCTGGTTTTATTCCTAGGTCCTTGATTCATTTGAGTGGAGTTTGGTGCATGGTGAGAGATAGGGGTTTAATTGCACCTCCCTCCAGTTAGAATGTCAGCGATTTTTGAAAATGGCAGCTATGATGAAGACAACAACAGTAAGTGTTGGTGAGGATTTCAGGAAAAATGTACACTCCTACACTGTCGGTGGGACTGTAGATTGGTGCAGCCAATATGGAAAGCAGTTTGGCGGCAATTCCTTGGAAATTTGGGAATAGAACCACCATTTGACCTAGCTATCCCTCTTTTTGGTCTATACCCAAAGGACTTAAAAACTGCATACTACAGGGACACAGCCGCATCAATGTTTATAGCAGCAAAATTCACATTAGCTAAATTGTGGAAACAACTTAGTAGATGAATGCATAAAAAAAAAATGTGGCATTTATACACAATTAATATCACTCAGATACTTACCCTCTCGCTCAGTCCAGGAGACGCTAGTGCCCTTCACTACCTCTGTCAGAGCCTGGTTCGGACAGCTGGTGCCTCGGAGAGGACAGGCTGATCCTGCCTGCCTCCCATGTACCCTTTGTCACAGGGAGCGACATTCATGTGAGACCAAGTAAAATCCAGTCATAGACATTAATAGAATATCTCAAAAAAGTATTTAATAAAAAGGCTAGCAAATACAGGGTCTTTAATGAAACTTTAATAAAATTTATGAGACAAGGAAACTGAAAGCACAATATTTTCTTAGGAACTTTTCTGTTTGGTGTTATTCTTTACAATATAGCAGCTTTTCCTAAGAATGCAGGGAGTATGAAATTTCTAAGGCTATCTTGCTGTGTTCTCCATTAAACCCCTTGTCTTAAAAAAACCTTGGATCTAGATTAATCTTTGTAATTTTCTGAGTACCTGTATAACATATTTTTCTCAAGAATGCAGTGAGGTCGCCGTTTCCAAGAGCTCTTCAATTCTGAAATATAAGAAGTGTGTTTCCAGGCATTGAAACCCAAAGGCTCACCTAGACACAATGGAGTGAGCAGAATATATAAAAATCTCTCATGACAAATCTGAACTCTGCTTTTCCCAACCGTGTGAAGTCTACTGGAATAAGATTCCAAGTAATTTGGCAAGTCGAAGCCAAATATATACTTTGATATTCTTCTCGGGAGTAAGCCGTGTGATGTTACAGGAAGGCAGATTTTAGTGCTGAATTTCTGATCGTATCCCCCCAAAAGTTGTTCCATGCATATCATGCAAGAATGTAACCTCCAAAAAATAAATAAATAAAAGAGAGGACATTTGACGTAAGAAGGCTGGATAATATTTGCATGTTCGTGTATTTTTACCACACATCATACCTTCTTATTTCTTCCTTGCTCTGATTTGAAGCGTATGCTTTCATTTTTCATTTTGGCTTACCGTGTTATCACTTAATAATAATTCAGTAAATTTACTTAGAACAAGAAAGTCACCTAATGACTCATGTCTTAGAGATGCTTTCAAATAAAAGTAATTGTGCATTTTGTACCATAGAGTATTCCCAGTGTTTCCTAGAATTGTTGCAACTGATGCTGGAGGCTTTGAAATAGAGCAGGAGGCATAAGGGCCGTGGCTTGTGACCCTTCCCAAAGTATGTAAGATTGATAGACATTGAATGCAAATAAACAACTATGCATCATTGAATTTTTTCCTGTCACTAAAATGCTAGTAGAGCTCAAGGAATTGTGAGCCTCTTTGTCTGCAGTACAGGAAAAATAAGAAATTTAAAGACTTGAGTTACATACAATTTCTGATAACATACCTTAGGTTGGTTCTCAGCTTAAAAAACACAAAAAGAGAAATGTCATCATTTTCCATAGCATTGGGAAACTTTTCATAGGTGGGAAACTTTACTATCAGAGCTCATCGGTTCTCAGACATTTATATGTTTTGAATACTTGGCCAATGTGACTTTGGGATGCGTCCTCCAGTTGTTGTTTCAGTGATTTTGTTCATGCCTAACAACTGATGGCATCTTAATTTTGGTAAAATAATGTAAATGTTAAGGTGAAATTTAGAAATAAGAAAGGAAAAGCTGATATGTGTGTAGCTACTAGGTGTTTTTCTTCCTTTTTTTTATTTTTGTAAAGTAAAGCAAAAGATAAACCAAAAGGTTCTAGCTTAAGTTAGGTAAAATCAAAGAGGAGAAAAAAGAAGATAATATTGCTAATACTTCACTGCCACCTGTAATTTCCAAAACAACTAAGAGCATTTTTATTAAAATTAACTTTATTGACATTTATATTAAATTATATAGTCAATATTAAATAATTCAATCTATATTATGTTAAATTTACTTTGTTAAATTGTATTAATTTAAATAAAATTTAATGAATTTTTAAATATAAATCATACTATAATTTAACATAAGTTAATAAACAATATCAATTAATAAAATAAATTTAAATCAAACCATCGTATTAATAAAAGAAATTTAAATAATACTACTAATAAAATTAATTTAAATTAGATTGATTTAAATTAGATTAACTTATATTAAATGATAGTATAATTTATATTTAAAAACATATTAAATTTTGTTTAAATTAATTTTAATAAAAACGTTCTGAATGGTTTTAGAAACTACGGGTGTCAGAGAAGTATGTGCTATGCAATCTGCTTTTTCGCTTCTCGGATTTCACCTACTTAAGCTAGAAACTTTTGATTCATCTTTTACCTTAATTTATCAAAAGGTTATAACTACTCCTGTTGTAAAGCTTTTCATCTTCCAAAAACTGTTGTCAGCTTATTTCTCTCCCCAACTTGTTTTGATCAAATGTTTTATAAAATGTGTTTATAAGAACGATTGTAGAGCCCCCAATAGTATGTAGATAAGCAGTCCAGATATTTAATGATACATTCTTACTAATTAACTTTTCCATTGGCAATGGATCATGTGATCCCACTTCGGGGTTGCCTCATAAAAATACTCTTCCTTCTGGACATATTTATCATCTGGAAAACTGAATTAATGTGAAGTGACTTTCGTAGAGAAATGGAAATCAGCAAAATGGATAGGGGTCATAGAATTTGGATTCAAAGCATCTTAGAATTTATCCACTAAGCTTCCTGTTTAGGTCCTCCCCATTGGAATTTTCGCTTGGTAGTTGTACAATGTTATCTTGGATAAACTAAATATTCTCAACGTTTTGCAACATTATATTTGGTTTTCATGTACTCTAAATCTGAGACATCCTTCTTATGGGTTGGATTTCTCTCGTTTCCTGTGATTGCATGTATCGTTTTTATCTTAATGCCATTAAGTGAGGTTGGAACTAGTGGTTCAAGAAGGCTGCTCTGTACAGTGGCTCACAAAAGTACATCAGAATTGTTAACTGGTGATGATTATCTGCTACATTGGAACAAAATTCTATAAACAAAAAGTGCTACAAAAAACAAATTTTTTAAAAAGTACTATAGCAAAAAATCACAACAACAACAACAACTAAAGAAATAAAATAAAATACCTAGTAGCTATACACTTACATATACCAGCTGTTTTGCTTTCTCTTTTTGTCTACAAGCACATGCGTGCTTTTTCAAAAGGCCATGCTGTAAAACATCAAAAAGGGTTATGGCTTCTTTAGAATAATGCTAAATATTTAGAAGATCCTGGAGTACAGCTCTGGCCCTGTTGTGCAGGGACACTGGCGACGGTGTAAAGGTGGGCATGAAATCTGCAATGGGTGTGAAAAGAGGACGCCCAGGTCCACCAAGTCCAACTCCAGCGAGGTTACTAAGAGGCACCGCTGCAGAACGTGGGACCAAGAGTGGATTCCCGTTGGTGCTTCTGCCAGCTCTTAATTTGGCTCCATCTTTAACATTTCCTGGTAAAGGGGTTCTGAAAAAGAACTCTGAAGCACGGGTTGGGGTTGTTGATTTGGTTTCGGAGGTGTGCTGGGGACACTTGTTGAAGCCCCTCCAAGGCAACTCCTCATCCACTTTCTGACACCACCATAATCTTTATTCAACAAGTGCTCCATTTCGTCCTTTGGAACGTCCAGGATGCTCCCCATCAACTGCAATACTTCACGACGACGTTTGCCTTTTGTTATCTGGAAATGAGCGATTAGAAGGTTTCGCATGAGGACTTTGTCCACTTTTCCTTCTGCGCTGTTGACCAAAGTCGACAATTTCTGTTGTGCGTGGTCCAGCATTTCTTTTCGGAGCTCGTTTTGTTTTTTCAGTTCTGCCATCTGCTCTTCCTTGAGATCTAAGTCTTCTCTCAGCCTGGAAGCAGAATCCCACAGAGCATTCGCTTGATCCAAACGTTCCTGCAGTGATGTTACTTCTCCTTCTAGCTTTTCGGCCTTGTTCTTCCATTCAGCTATTGACTGTTTTTCTTTGGCTAGTTCAGCAGAATGCAGAGCTTTCTCTTCTTCTTGGAAGTGTTGAACCTCGTTTTCTCTTAGGATTTTTACTTTGGTCTCTTGAAAAATATCAGAATTCAGTGTTTGAGCGTCTCCTCTCTCTCCAGGCAACTGGGCTTTTAGTTCTTCAATAGTTTTCTGCAAGTTCTTAATTTCCTCCTCTCTTTCTAAAATTAACTGGCTATGCGCAGCATTCATCTGCTCATACTTGTACTTAAATTCATGCATTTCCTCCTTCTGCTCCTGTAAAGACTGAAGTAGTTGCATTTTATGCTGGTTTTGATTTTCAATTATATTCAGATGGTCTTGAATTTCATCTTCCAGATGATTTTTGACTATGTTCAGTTGAGATACCTCCAATTCTAGTTCTGTGATAGCATCAAGAGCTTCAGGCTCAGCCACTGGTGCAGCTTGATTGTGGTGTTCCGTAAGTATTTCCAGTTCTACTCGCAGATAGTTGTTTTCTGCTCTCATGTAGGTAAGACTTTTGTCCTTTCTTTCAACGGATTGCCTTAAAGTTTCATTTTCTCTTAAGGCCTGAGAACACTTATGTAAATCCTTTTGTAGTTGTGAAATTTTTTCTTCGAGTTTTTCAATAAAAACTTCTTTCTCATTTATGACTTGTGTCAATCGCTCCTCTTCTTCTATATAAGATGCCAAAATTTCCTCAGTTTCTTTTTCATCAGCAGTCATTTGCTCAATATTCTTTTTGAGTCCTGCTATTTCAAAGTCCTTCTCTTGATTGAGTTGAACTGCACATTCGTGTTTCAGCTTTAAGGCCGAGGTATTCCAATCATGTGCATTGGAGAGTTCCTGAATAGTCTGCCTGTGATTATTTGCTTCTTCCAACAGTCTTTTTTCTGCCTGGTGCAGTTTGGCTTCAGTCTCTTCTTTGTCTCTTTTGAGAGTCTCCGTGATAGTGTCTTTTTCTTGAGAGATTTGATTGTAAGCAGCAATAGATTCTTCCAACTTACGCCTTACATCGTCACGTGCTAAAATCAACATTTCATTTTCCGTCTTGAGTTCAACAGCAACTTTCGTTAAGTTTTCGTTGAGCTGTTCCTCTTCAGAAAGATTTTGACTTAGGTTGCTAGCTTCAGCTTCTCGTTCTTTAGGCATGTCATCCTTACAATGACTGTTAGAGTCTTCATTCAGAGAGGTTCGATACTTACTCTTAAACCCAGACAGCTCCTCTTCAAGTTGTCTAATGTGATCCTTAAGCCCAAGGTTTTCCTGCTGGATGTTTGAACTATTTTTTTGTGACTGATTTAGCTGATCTACTAAATCTTCTACTTTTCCTTCAAGCTTCTGCTTGGTTAAATGCAAATCACTGAGGCTCCGTGCATTCTCAGTTAACTTCTCCTTCTGCACATGCAGCTCTTGGGATATGTTCATTTGCTCATCCTCAAGTTGATGAACTCTCTCTTTTTCATCATCTAGATCTTGTTCCAACTTCTTGATGACAAGGTCTCCTTCATTTTGTTGTTTTGATAGCTCATCTTGTATCAAAATCATGTGCTCTGTAGCTTCCCGATTCCGATGATCCAGTTCTTCTAACTCAGCCATCAGCATTTTCTTTTCATTGATAGTCTGATTCAGTTCTTCCTCCTTTGCCTTCAAGTGAAGTTTTAAGTCTAGTAACTGTACATTCAAATTCATGTCCGTTGAAGCTCTGTTTTTCATGACTTGATAGTCACGGCTCAGTTTTGACAGTGACATCTGAAGTTCCTCTTTTTCTTGACTCAATGATGACTTCTCTTTTTCTAGAGCTTCAACATGCATTTTAAGTTTCAGATTGTCTTCAGCAAGACGGTTATCCTGGTTTAAACCATTTAGTCTCACGATTTCCTTCTCCGCATCAGCCAGGGCTCGTTGAAGCCTGAACACTTCTTCCACTGCTGAATGCTGAGGAAGGGTTCTTCCCTTTTCTGCCACAGTAGAACTCTGCTCCCAAACTGAAATTTCATGCTGATGATCATATATGTCTGGACTTTGGTTTGGTTGAAGAGTCTTGATAGTATTTAGTACTTTGCAGATTTCACTTGAGTCAGAATGGTGCGTTCCCTGAGCCTCAGCAATCTGCCTCGAGTGGCCAACTTCAGATTCATGTTTTGCAACTTCAGTTGGTAATCCGTTTGTTTCTTGTTGTGATAAAATTATGTCACTAAAGTCCGTGTCATCATCACGAAAGGCTGAAAAATGACTACCGACCAGGGGACCGAACGGAGCCGGTGCAGTTGTTGTTGGTACACCACAAGCTCCCGAGCGTACTGATTGAGCAGCTGCCTGTAGTTGGAACATTTGATCTTGCAGTACAATCTGTCCTGCTTTAGGATGGCTGATCTCTACCTCTTTCTGTGGCAGTTGATTCTGGGAACTTACAGACTGATGGTTTATTTGTAGCTCTGATGCTTCATGCTTTTCTTCCAGGTCAGTACAGCACTTTTTCGGTCCTTCATTCTCACATCTTAGTGTGGAATCAGTAGTTTCCATTTCCTTTCTCCAACAATGATGTAAAGCTGCTTCTGGGTCTCCTAAGTCATCCAGAAGCATTTCCCTGTTGAAGGTGGAGCTCTGGCCGGTGAGGAAAGCCAAGCTGCTCCCCACCTGACCCAAGAAGTGGCCCAAGCCTGAGCCCAGGCCTCCAAACCAGGACCACATCGTGGCCACTTCAGCGATCCATCGGACCAGCTCTGAGAAGCGCGTCCATCACCATCCACTTCTCTGCCCCGAACGTCCTCCGGCGTTGCCGGGGTCGATTATGACCCAAGCGCTCAGAATTCCTCAGAGCGCGGGGTTCCTGGGGCTCCACCAACACTAATCATCCCTTCCTGCCTGTAAACTCAGAAGCCTGTCCTGCGCTTTGACCAGGGACTGGCATCCAGTAGCACACTCACCCCCTGCAGGGCCTCTGCTTCTTCCCTGCACTTGCCTGTCAGCTATTGGCTCACAGGATTGGGCAGGGTTGGCTGGGAGGAGCTAGAGATCCAGGAAAGTGTCCCAGTTTGAGTCCCAAGGCAGTGTGCTGTGGAGCC
The DNA here is from genome assembly GCF_045843805.1 of Urocitellus parryii. Taxonomy (NCBI): domain Eukaryota; kingdom Metazoa; phylum Chordata; class Mammalia; order Rodentia; family Sciuridae; genus Urocitellus; species Urocitellus parryii. The sequence continues at coordinate 55,215,791 of NC_135544.1, read as the reverse complement.
AGGAAGAATCAATGTTGTAGATGAAATCCAAAGGTAGTTCACTGGACAGTTCCCTCTTGTCTGGGAGAGGTGGGCTTTTTGTCCCATTCAGTTGCATTCAGTTGACGAGGTGAGGTCTCGATCCACATTAGAGAATGGAATCTATTTAACTAAAAGTCCCCGATTCAAAAGTAAATCTCACCCCATAACACCAGCACAGACACACCCAGAATAAAAGTTGGCCAAGTATCTGGGCATCGTAGCCCAGACGAGTTAACATATAAAATTAACCATCACAGAGTCTTAATCAGTCTCAGAATTCAAATTATAATACGGATTAAATTTCACTAAAGAACCATCTTTACCCTTTCCAAAAGTAAACTTTTGCTGTTAATCTATAAATTTTCGAGTTCATTTTAATATTATTTGGTCCTTGTTGATTCTGATTGAAGTTTATTTAAGTGCTCAAAAATTCCGCTTAAATTTCACTTAAGAAAAATTTGTTTTAGAGCCAATAGGTTGATGTTCACTTCACCTATGGTTGTTTATCAGTGCCAAATATAATCCAGGTTTCAAGAGTACAGAGCGAAATAGAAAGTTGAGAAATTTTCTACTATGGAGTAACAATCCTAAATGTAATTCCCATACCTCTAAGGATCAGAAGGAGTTAAGATAAGGCCCTGCTTTCCAAGGTGTTTAAATTCCAACAAGTTAATGAGGAGGCAGTTTTGTAGAGTTGGGGACAAAGCAAAGAGAGGAAGCACGTGGGCTGTAACAGACAGACCAGTTGGGACCAAAGCAATTTTGGAGCTAAACTGACAGAATGCATTTATGAAACCTCTCTCACAAGCATGAGTTGAACAGTAAATGAGAACATAGTGTGTGTAGTTCTCACCTGATGGCTGGTGCAGAGAAAGTGGCCAACAAATGGAGCCTGCTGCCACTTTGTTCATATTTGCCTTTTTGTTTCCTTTAGGATCATTTTCCTTATTACCCTTTAGAAGGGGTTTGGGTTTGCTCCCATTACTCTCTTCCCAGAGCCCATATTCAGGAGACTCTTTTCCTTGAGCTGTTCTTTCTATATGTCTGTTCAGGAAACAAAACCCCAAGGTGGCAGAAATAAAATTTTAAAAAAGGAAGAATTTTTGGAAAATTAATGGTTAAATAGATTCTGAGGATCATATGAATCACCTCATAATGTCTCTTGCCTTCAAGATAGAGCAAGTAGACATAATTACTCAGATCGCTATAGAAACTAGTGACTGCATTTGTGTCCTGTGCTAGAAAAGGAAATCTTCTTGGTCCTTCTTATTCATCTCCAAATCTGAGAGAGAAGTCAGGCCTGTGTTAGTCAATGTCTCCTCATAAAAGACTAAAATAAAAATTTAAGCCCCTTTTAGCATCTGCTGAAGTGAGAATCCACGCTGCACCCCAGCTGTGTCTACTGTTGAAGAAGGCATCAACAATACCAAGTGTCCTTTTCTCCCTTTAGACCATTCCTCCTGTGTGTGTGTGTGTGTGTGTGTGTGTGTTAGAAGACTTTTTCATCACTTTGACAACATACCTGAGAAAATTAAATGAGTAAATATTTATTTTGGTTCAATTTCAGGCTCCATTGCTGTGGCCTGAAGTGAGGCAGATTACCATGGCAGAGAGCCTGGCTTCAAAACAGAGCTTCTCAACTCATGGAGATCAGGGAAATGGTGAGGGGAAGAGAGGACTGAGGAATATGATGTACCCTTCCAGGGAATCAACTCCAGTGGCCTACCCTCCAACTAGGCCCTACCGCCCACAGTTTTGACCAACTCCCGATAGTCCTGTCCAATCATGAACCCATCAGTGGATTGATCCACAGATGAGGTTAGAGCTCAGGATTCAATTCACCTTTCTGTAGAGTCCGTTCTGAATGCTGGTAGATTGGGGTCCAAGCTTTCAACACATGACCTTTGGGCAACATTCCAGATCCAAATTATAGCAGGGTGCCTCCTTCTCTTTAGGTGTTCTGTGTTTGTTTATTGTTTTAAATCACAAATAATGATCCTTTTTCAGTGTAAGACCTAGCCCATTTGGCTTGAATCTGGTTCCAGTGGTTGTTGCTCCTCCTGCTGAAAGGCATTTCTGATCACTCAGATTCGGTCTTCTAGCATGGTTCACTCTGACCACAGCTGTTTGTCATTTTGTATTTCTATCTGAGAGAGATACCTACCTAGTGTATTCGAAACTGACCATCCAAATAAAAGCATTTCTCTTCTTCTAAATATGTTTGGAATATTTCTGGAAACTATGGGGGATATGGAGGGAAAACCCTGGCTCATTCGCGAGCACATGTGACAAAAAGCATCCAGTAATCGTAAGTGTATCCTTATACATATATTCAGTGCCCAAAAAGTACAAGGTATTGTGGTAGATATTGTGAACAACATAAAGCTGTGTTATATACATTTCCTGCTATGAAGTGCAATTGAATACAGTCAGTCAATGGAGAAGATGTTACATAGAGTGATCCTTGAATTATAATGCAAGGTCAGCCATTGACGACTGTGGTGGTGAGGATCTCATATGGGGGAAAAGACTAAGTAAGAAAGAATAAAGCCAGAAGTAGAGAGCCCTTAATAATGTGGCTTTGTGAAAACACAGTTGAAGGTTAAAGTAAGGAAAGCTTTTAGAGTCTATAAACATAGGGTGATAAATTCTATGCAAGATATTATGTTTGTACTTCTTTTAATACCTCATAATTCATTCAAACATTTTCTTATAGATTTCAGTAGAATTTTTAAATCTCTTTAATATGGGCCTTGTCTCGTTTCTTTTTTTAAAATTTTTATTGGTTGCTTAAAAAAAATTACAATGATCTTGACATATCATATTTCATACATTTGATTCAAGTGGGGTATGAGTTCTTATTTTTACCACGTGTACAGTTTGCAGGATCACATTGGCTATACGTCCAGGTTTATACATACTGCCATACTAGTGTCTGTTATATTGTGCTGCCTTTCCTATTCCCTCCCTATCCCCCCTCCTGTCCCCTCCCCTCCCATAATCTCTCTCTACCCCAGCTACTGTAATTCATTTCTCTCCTTTTTTCCCCCTTTCCCCTCACATCCTCTTCTATGTAATTGTGTGTAACAATGAGGGTATCCTTCCATTTCCATGAAATTCCCCTTCTCTCTCCCATTCCCTCCCACCTCTTGTCCCTTCTAATTGGTAGTCTTCTTTTCATGCTCTTCCAGCCTGCTCTGTTTTGAGTCCCCCTCCTTATATGAAAGAAGACATTCAGCATTTCTTTCCTAGGGATTGGCTAACTTCACTTAGCATAATCTCCTCTAATGCCATCCATTTCCCTGCAAATGCCATGGTTTTGTTATTTTTTAGTGCTGAGTAATATTCCATTGTGTACAAATGCCACATTTTCTTATCCATTCATCTATTGACTGGCATCTAGGTTGGTTCCACATTCTAGCTATTGTGAATTGTGCTGCTGTGAACCTTGATGTAGCTGTATCCCTATAGCATGCTCTTTTTAGGTCTTTGGGAATAGTCCGAGAAGGGGAATAGCTGGGTCGAATGGTGGTTCCATTCCCAGCTTTCCCAGGAACCTCCATAATGCTTTCCAAATTGGCTGCACCAATTTGCAGTCGCACCAGCAATGTACAAGTGTACCTTTTCCCCCCACATCCTTGCCAGCACTTGTTGTTGTTTGACTTCCTAATGGCTGCCATTCTTACTGGACTGATTTGGTATCTTAGAGTGGTTTTAATTTGCATTTCTCTGATTGCTAGAGATGGTGAGCATTTTTTTCCGTGTATTTTTTGATTAATTGTGTATCCTTCTCTGAGAAGTGTCTGTTCAGGTCCTTGGCCCATTTGTTGATTGGGTTGTTTGTTTTCTTAATGTTTACTTTTTGAGTTCTTTGTGTACTCTGGATATTAGGGCTCGGCACATTTGTATCTTTAAGAATTGGCATAATCAATGAAATGTTCCGCACACGTTTGTAGGAAGATTAACATAACACTCCAGTGACAATACAGTAGTAGAAGGATTGATTTGGACTGAGAAGTTGTTCAGTGAATGATATATTACCCATAAATTTGAATTCTCATTATCATAAAGAAGCAAGGTGGAAATAAGAATTTAAGAGAGTGTTGGGTCTATGGCTCAAGTAGTAGCTCGTTCACCTAGCATGCGTGAGGCATGGGGTTTGATCCTCAGCACTACATAAAAAAAAAAAAAAATAAAATAAAGATGTTGTGTCCACTAAAGGCTAAATAATAAATATTTTTAAAATAGAATTTAAAATAATAGTCCATAAATGTTATGTACAAACTGTGAAAGTAGATTCGTCAACAGATTAATTGTCTGCCTCGAACTAGAATCAGTTGCCTACTGATTTGCCTGGATGATGTTCTCAATTCTGGTTTTTTTTTTTTTTTTTCTTTCATTCCACTGGGCAAACATCTGCCGGGCTTTCTTGATGGCAACATAGTGATTACTGAGCTCCACCCTATTAGAAATACAACTAGTTTTCAACTCATGAAAGTCTATAAAAGCCACTTTTTTAGAAGTCTCTAAACTTTGGAACTATTCAATGATACTCTATTTTTGCCAGCAATAAACAATATATATATATATATATATATATATATATATATTTTATATATATATATATTTATTTTAATGTAAAGGGCAAGGTATTGAACAGACACTTCACAGAAGAAGCAATACAATCAGTCAATAAATATATGAAAAAATGTTCAACTTCACTAGTAATGAGAGAGATGCAAATCAAAACTACTCTAAGATTTCATCTCACTTCAATCAGAATGGCAATCATCAAGAATATAAGCAACAGTAAATGTTGGCGAGGATGTGGGGGAAAAAGGTACACGTATACATTGCTGGTGGCACTGCAAATTGATGCAGCCAGTCTGAAAAGCAGTATGAAAATTCCTCGGAAAACTGGGATCGGAAGCACCATTTGACCCAGCTGTCCCACTCATTGGTTTATAACTAAAGGACTTAAAATCAGTATACTAAAAATTCATTAAATTTCATTTAAATTAATACAATTTAACAAAGTCAATTTAAATAACATTTAATATAGATTAAATCATTTAATATGAACTATATAATAAAAATATTAATAAGATTAATTTTAATAAAAATCCACTTAGTGGTTTTAGAAACTACAGGTATCAGAGAAATATTAGCTATATATTCTACTTTTGTCTGCTCTCTCATTTTGCCTAACTTAAGCTAGAAACTTTTGTTTATCTTTTCTCTTAATTTACCAAGATAAAAATGGGAAGACAAAACACCCAGTAGCTACACACATCAGCTTTTCCTTTGTTTTTTTCTAAATTTTGCCTTAACATTTACATTATTTTATCCAGTATCCAGGTATTTTCTTATGTTTTTATGTTAAAAGCATATGCCGTTTGATTTCAATCTCTTTTCAAATACATATATCTAAATCCCTGTTGCTTCTGCCATTATAGTATTTTAATTTAATTCCATCTTGATTTTTGCTTTAATCTAACAATTATTTGGAATTGTTTCTATGGCCCTAATTTCATTGTATATGGAATTTTTTTTTTTTTTTTTTTTTTTTGAGGAGTCAAAATTCTTCTAATTTTAGATGCACAAGGAATTGCAGCCTGTGTGATAACACCTTTACGGAATTGGCTGGCGTTTTCATTGTGGTCTAGGGCATGGTAAATTTTGGTGGCTGTAGCCTGTGTGTTTGAACATGATATGTAGTTTTGTGTGCATGGTACAACTTCTTGGTATAGCTCCTCAGTCAGGCTTCTTAAGTGCATTACACAGCTCTTCTCTATCCCTCCCTGCTTGTTGGTGGTTCCTTGTTTGGGTTCTGAGAGAGGGATGTTCAGTTGATGCCTTTTATTCTGCAGGGTTTCCCATGTTTTTGCTCTATGTACCCCACGGTGTGGTACCCCAGATAACTATCTTATTGTTGTCCTGTGCTCTGTGATCCCTGGTATGTAATACTGAAAGCATGAAGCAGCCTGTTACCTCTCAGCTTCTGCAAGTGAACTGTTTCCTTGCACGTTCTATGTTTGCTTTTGTCTTTTCAACTTGATCTACTCTTTCATAATCTATTTTTGTGTTCAGTCCTTGAAATTCTCATTCTTATTTTGGATCACTGAGCATTTCAAATGTCCTTTTCTAATTTCTATGAGGATTTGGTGGTAGAAGGAGAAAGAGAGGTGAAACATGCTCATTTTCAGCCTTTAAGATTGAACCTCAAATCTTAGTGTAGTTTTGATTTTCACTTCTCTAAGTGCTAGTGATGATGAGCATATTTGCATAAATTTGTTGATTAATTTTATATCATCTTGGGAGAAGTGTCTGTTCAGGTCCGTGGCCCATTTATTGAATGGGTTATTTTATTTTATTTTATTTATTTATTTATTCGTTCGTTCGTTCATTCATTCATTCATTCATTCATTCATTTATTTATTTATTTATTTATTTATGTGTGTGTGTGTGTGTGTGTGTGTGTGTGTGTGTGTGTATTTAGATTTGTGAGTTCTTTCTATACCCTAGAGATTAGTGCTCTATCTGATGTGTGATGGGGCAAAACTTTTCTCCCAAGATGTAGGATCCCTATTCACCTCCCAGATTGTTTGTTTTGTGGAGAAGAAACTTTTTTAGTTTGAATCTATCTCATTTATTGATACTTGATTTTAATTCTTGTGCTATAGGAGTCTTATTAAGGAATTTTGGGACTAATCCCATATGATTGGAATTAGGGCCTACTTTTTCTTCTGTTACATGCAAGGTCTCTGGTTTTATTCCTAGGTCCTTGATTCATTTGAGTGGAGTTTGGTGCATGGTGAGAGATAGGGGTTTAATTGCACCTCCCTCCAGTTAGAATGTCAGCGATTTTTGAAAATGGCAGCTATGATGAAGACAACAACAGTAAGTGTTGGTGAGGATTTCAGGAAAAATGTACACTCCTACACTGTCGGTGGGACTGTAGATTGGTGCAGCCAATATGGAAAGCAGTTTGGCGGCAATTCCTTGGAAATTTGGGAATAGAACCACCATTTGACCTAGCTATCCCTCTTTTTGGTCTATACCCAAAGGACTTAAAAACTGCATACTACAGGGACACAGCCGCATCAATGTTTATAGCAGCAAAATTCACATTAGCTAAATTGTGGAAACAACTTAGTAGATGAATGCATTAAAAAAAAATGTGGCATTTATACACAATTAATATCACTCAGATACTTACCCTCTCGCTCAGTCCAGGAGACGCTAGTGCCCTTCACTACCTCTGTCAGAGCCTGGTTCGGACAGCTGGTGCCTCGGAGAGGACAGGCTGATCCTGCCTGCCTCCCATGTACCCTTTGTCACAGGGAGCGACATTCATGTGAGACCAAGTAAAATCCAGTCATAGACATTAATAGAATATCTCAAAAAAGTATTTAATAAAAAGGCTAGCAAATACAGGGTCTTTAATGAAACTTTAATAAAATTTATGAGACAAGGAAACTGAAAGCACAATATTTTCTTAGGAACTTTTCTGTTTGGTGTTATTCTTTACAATATAGCAGCTTTTCCTAAGAATGCAGGGAGTATGAAATTTCTAAGGCTATCTTGCTGTGTTCTCCATTAAACCCCTTGTCTTAAAAAAACCTTGGATCTAGATTAATCTTTGTAATTTTCTGAGTACCTGTATAACATATTTTTCTCAAGAATGCAGTGAGGTCGCCGTTTCCAAGAGCTCTTCAATTCTGAAATATAAGAAGTGTGTTTCCAGGCATTGAAACCCAAAGGCTCACCTAGACACAATGGAGTGAGCAGAATATATAAAAATCTCTCATGACAAATCTGAACTCTGCTTTTCCCAACCGTGTGAAGTCTACTGGAATAAGATTCCAAGTAATTTGGCAAGTCGAAGCCAAATATATACTTTGATATTCTTCTCGGGAGTAAGCCGTGTGATGTTACAGGAAGGCAGATTTTAGTGCTGAATTTCTGATCGTATCCCCCCAAAAGTTGTTCCATGCATATCATGCAAGAATGTAACCTCCAAAAAATAAATAAATAAAAGAGAGGACATTTGACGTAAGAAGGCTGGATAATATTTGCATGTTCGTGTATTTTTACCACACATCATACCTTCTTATTTCTTCCTTGCTCTGATTTGAAGCATATGCTTTCATTTTTCATTTTGGCTTACCGTGTTATCACTTAATAATAATTCAGTAAATTTACTTAGAACAAGAAAGTCACCTAATGACTCATGTCTTAGAGATGCTTTCAAATAAAAGTAATTGTGCATTTTGTACCATAGAGTATTCCCAGTGTTTCCTAGAATTGTTGCAACTGATGCTGGAGGCTTTGAAATAGAGCAGGAGGCATAAGGGCCGTGGCTTGTGACCCTTCCCAAAGTATGTAAGATTGATAGACATTGAATGCAAATAAACAACTATGCATCATTGAATTTTTTCCTGTCACTAAAATGCTAGTAGAGCTCAAGGAATTGTGAGCCTCTTTGTCTGCAGTACAGGAAAAATAAGAAATTTAAAGACTTGAGTTACATACAATTTCTGATAACATACCTTAGGTTGGTTCTCAGCTTAAAAAACACAAAAAGAGAAATGTCATCATTTTCCATAGCATTGGGAAACTTTTCATAGGTGGGAAACTTTACTATCAGAGCTCATCGGTTCTCAGACAATTATATGTTTTGAATACTTGGCCAATGTGCCTTTGGGATGCGTCCTCCAGTTGTTGTTTCAGTGATTTTGTTCATGCCTAACAACTGATGGCATCTTAATTTTGGTAAAATAATGTAAATGTTAAGGTGAAATTTAGAAATAAGAAAGGAAAAGCTGATATGTGTGTAGCTACTAGGTGTTTTTCTTCCTTTTTTTTTATTTTTGTAAAGTAAAGCAAAAGATAAACCAAAAGGTTCTAGCTTAAGTTAGGTAAAATCAAAGAGGAGAAAAAAGAAGATAATATTGCTAATACTTCACTGCCACCTGTAATTTCCAAAACAACTAAGAGCATTTTTATTAAAATTAACTTTATTGACATTTATATTAAATTATATAGTCAATATTAAATAATTCAATCTATATTATGTTAAATTTACTTTGTTAAATTGTATTAATTTAAATAAAATTTAATGAATTTTTAAATATAAATCATACTATAATTTAACATAAGTTAATAAACAATATCAATTAATAAAATAAATTTAAATCAAACCATCGTATTAATAAAAGAAATTTAAATAATACTACTAATAAAATTAATTTAAATTAGATTGATTTAAATTAGATTAACTTATATTAAATGATAGTATAATTTATATTTAAAAACATATTAAATTTTGTTTAAATTAATTTTAATAAAAACGTTCTGAATGGTTTTAGAAACTACGGGTGTCAGAGAAGTATGTGCTATGCAATCTGCTTTTTCGCTTCTCGGATTTCACCTACTTAAGCTAGAAACTTTTGATTCATCTTTTACCTTAATTTATCAAAAGGTTATAACTACTCCTGTTGTAAAGCTTTTCATCTTCCAAAAACTGTTGTCAGCTTATTTCTCTCCCCAACTTGTTTTGATCAAATGTTTTATAAAATGTGTTTATAAGAACGATTGTAGAGCCCCCAATAGTATGTAGATAAGCAGTCCAGATATTTAATGATACATTCTTACTAATTAACTTTTCCATTGGCAATGGATCATGTGATCCCACTTCGGGGTTGCCTCATAAAAATACTCTTCCTTCTGGACATATTTATCATCTGGAAAACTGAATTAATGTGAAGTGACTTTCGTAGAGAAATGGAAATCAGCAAAATGGATAGGGGTCATAGAATTTGGATTCAAAGCATCTTAGAATTTATCCACTAAGCTTCCTGTTTAGGTCCTCCCCATTGGAATTTTCGCTTGGTAGTTGTACAATGTTATCTTGGATAAACTAAATATTCTCAACGTTTTGCAACATTATATTTGGTTTTCATGTACTCTAAATCTGAGACATCCTTCTTATGGGTTGGATTTCTCTCGTTTCCTGTGATTGCATGTATCGTTTTTATCTTAATGCCATTAAGTGAGGTTGGAACTAGTGGTTCAAGAAGGCTGCTCTGTACAGTGGCTCACAAAAGTACATCAGAATTGATAACTGGTGATGATTATCTGCTACATTGGAACAAAATTCTATAAACAAAAAGTGCTACAAAAAACAAAACAAATTTTTTAAAAAGTACTATAGCAAAAAATCACAACAACAACAACAACTAAAGAAATAAAATAAAATACCTAGTAGCTATACACTTACATATACCAGCTGTTTTGCTTTCTCTTTTTGTCTACAAGCACATGCGTGCTTTTTCAAAAGGCCATGCTGTAAAACATCAAAAAGGGTTATGGCTTCTTTAGAATAATGCTAAATATTTAGAAGATCCTGGAGTACAGCTCTGGCCCTGTTGTGCAGGGACACTGGCGACGGTGTAAAGGTGGGCATGAAATCTGCAATGGGTGTGAAAAGAGGACGCCCAGGTCCACCAAGTCCAACTCCAGCGAGGTTACTAAGAGGCACCGCTGCAGAACGTGGGACCAAGAGTGGATTCCCGTTGGTGCTTCTGCCAGCTCTTAATTTGGCTCCATCTTTAACATTTCCTGGTAAAGGGGTTCTGAAAAAGAACTCTGAAGCACGGGTTGGGGTTGTTGATTTGGTTTCGGAGGTGTGCTGGGGACACTTGTTGAAGCCCCTCCAAGGCAACTCCTCATCCACTTTCTGACACCACCATAATCTTTATTCAACAAGTGCTCCATTTCGTCCTTTGGAACGTCCAGGATGCTCCCCATCAACTGCAATACTTCACGACGACGTTTGCCTTTTGTTATCTGGAAATGAGCGATTAGAAGGTTTCGCATGAGGACTTTGTCCACTTTTCCTTCTGCGCTGTTGACCAAAGTCGACAATTTCTGTTGTGCGTGGTCCAGCATTTCTTTTCGGAGCTCGTTTTGTTTTTTCAGTTCTGCCATCTGCTCTTCCTTGAGATCTAAGTCTTCTCTCAGCCTGGAAGCAGAATCCCACAGAGCATTCGCTTGATCCAAACGTTCCTGCAGTGATGTTACTTCTCCTTCTAGCTTTTCGGCCTTGTTCTTCCATTCAGCTATTGACTGTTTTTCTTTGGCTAGTTCAGCAGAATGCAGAGCTTTCTCTTCTTCTTGGAAGTGTTGAACCTCGTTTTCTCTTAGGATTTTTACTTTGGTCTCTTGAAAAATATCAGAATTCAGTGTTTGAGCGTCTCCTCTCTCTCCAGGCAACTGGGCTTTTAGTTCTTCAATAGTTTTCTGCAAGTTCTTAATTTCCTCCTCTCTTTCTAAAATTAACTGGCTATGCGCAGCATTCATCTGCTCATACTTGTACTTAAATTCATGCATTTCCTCCTTCTGCTCCTGTAAAGACTGAAGTAGTTGCATTTTATGCTGGTTTTGATTTTCAATTATATTCAGATGGTCTTGAATTTCATCTTCCAGATGATTTTTGACTATGTTCAGTTGAGATACCTCCAATTCTAGTTCTGTGATAGCATCAAGAGCTTCAGGCTCAGCCACTGGTGCAGCTTGATTGTGGTGTTCCGTAAGTATTTCCAGTTCTACTCGCAGATAGTTGTTTTCTGCTCTCATGTAGGTAAGACTTTTGTCCTTTCTTTCAACGGATTGCCTTAAAGTTTCATTTTCTCTTAAGGCCTGAGAACACTTATGTAAATCCTTTTGTAGTTGTGAAATTTTTTCTTCGAGTTTTTCAATAAAAACTTCTTTCTCATTTATGACTTGTGTCAATCGCTCCTCTTCTTCTATATAAGATGCCAAAATTTCCTCAGTTTCTTTTTCATCAGCAGTCATTTGCTCAATATTCTTTTTGAGTCCTGCTATTTCAAAGTCCTTCTCTTGATTGAGTTGAACTGCACATTCGTGTTTCAGCTTTAAGGCCGAGGTATTCCAATCATGTGCATTGGAGAGTTCCTGAATAGTCTGCCTGTGATTATTTGCTTCTTCCAACAGTCTTTTTTCTGCCTGGTGCAGTTTGGCTTCAGTCTCTTCTTTGTCTCTTTTGAGAGTCTCCGTGATAGTGTCTTTTTCTTGAGAGATTTGATTGTAAGCAGCAATAGATTCTTCCAACTTACGCCTTACATCGTCACGTGCTAAAATCAACATTTCATTTTCCGTCTTGAGTTCAACAGCAACTTTCGTTAAGTTTTCGTTGAGCTGTTCCTCTTCAGAAAGATTTTGACTTAGGTTGCTAGCTTCAGCTTCTCGTTCTTTAGGCATGTCATCCTTACAATGACTGTTAGAGTCTTCATTCAGAGAGGTTCGATACTTACTCTTAAACCCAGACAGCTCCTCTTCAAGTTGTCTAATGTGATCCTTAAGCCCAAGGTTTTCCTGCTGGATGTTTGAACTATTTTTTTGTGACTGATTTAGCTGATCTACTAAATCTTCTACTTTTCCTTCAAGCTTCTGCTTGGTTAAATGCAAATCACTGAGGCTCCGTGCATTCTCAGTTAACTTCTCCTTCTGCACATGCAGCTCTTGGGATATGTTCATTTGCTCATCCTCAAGTTGATGAACTCTCTCTTTTTCATCATCTAGATCTTGTTCCAACTTCTTGATGACAAGGTCTCCTTCATTTTGTTGTTTTGATAGCTCATCTTGTATCAAAATCATGTGCTCTGTAGCTTCCCGATTCCGATGATCCAGTTCTTCTAACTCAGCCATCAGCATTTTCTTTTCATTGATAGTCTGATTCAGTTCTTCCTCCTTTGCCTTCAAGTGAAGTTTTAAGTCTAGTAATTGTACATTCAAACTCATGTCCGTTGAAGCTCTGTTTTTCATGACTTGATAGTCACGGCTCAGTTTTGACAGTGACATCTGAAGTTCCTCTTTTTCTTGACTCAATGATGACTTCTCTTTTTCTAGAGCTTCAACATGCATTTTAAGTTTCAGATTGTCTTCAGCAAGACGGTTATCCTGGTTTAAACCATTTAGTCTCACGATTTCCTTCTCCGCATCAGCCAGGGCTCGTTGAAGCCTGAACACTTCTTCCACTGCTGAATGCTGAGGAAGGGTTCTTCCCTTTTCTGCCACAGTAGAACTCTGCTCCCAAACTGAAATTTCATGCTGATGATCATATATGTCTGGACTTTGGTTTGGTTGAAGAGTCTTGATAGTATTTAGTACTTTGCAGATTTCACTTGAGTCAGAATGGTGCGTTCCCTGAGCCTCAGCAATCTGCCTCGAGTGGCCAACTTCAGATTCATGTTTTGCAACTTCAGTTGGTAATCCGTTTGTTTCTTGTTGTGATAAAATTATGTCACTAAAGTCCGTGTCATCATCACGAAAGGCTGAAAAATGACTACCGACCAGGGGACCGAACGGAGCCGGTGCAGTTGTTGTTGGTACACCACAAGCTCCCGAGCGTACTGATTGAGCAGCTGCCTGTAGTTGGAACATTTGATCTTGCAGTACAATCTGTCCTGCTTTAGGATGGCTGATCTCTACCTCTTTCTGTGGCAGTTGATTCTGGGAACTTACAGACTGATGGTTTATTTGTAGCTCTGATGCTTCATGCTTTTCTTCCAGGTCAGTACAGCACTTTTTCGGTCCTTCATTCTCACATCTTAGTGTGGAATCAGTAGTTTCCATTTCCTTTCTCCAACAATGATGTAAAGCTGCTTCTGGGTCTCCTAAGTCATCCAGAAGCATTTCCCTGTTGAAGGTGGAGCTCTGGCCGGTGAGGAAAGCCAAGCTGCTCCCCACCTGACCCAAGAAGTGGCCCAAGCCTGAGCCCAGGCCTCCAAACCAGGACCACATCGTGGCCACTTCAGCGATCCATCGGACCAGCTCTGAGAAGCGCGTCCATCACCATCCACTTCTCTGCCCCGAACGTCCTCCGGCGTTGCCGGGGTCGATTATGACCCAAGCGCTCAGAATTCCTCAGAGCGCGGGGTTCCTGGGGCTCCACCAACACTAATCATCCCTTCCTGCCTGTAAACTCAGAAGCCTGTCCTGCGCTTTGACCAGGGACTGGCATCCAGTAGCACACTCACCCCCTGCAGGGCCTCTGCTTCTTCCCTGCACTTGCCTGTCAGCTATTGGCTCACAGGATTGGGCAGGGTTGGCTGGGAGGAGCTAGAGATCCAGGAAAGTGTCCCAGTTTGAGTCCCAAGGCAGTGTGCTGTGGAGCCAGGAAGAATCAATGTTGTAGATGAAATCCAAAGGTAGTTCACTGGACAGTTCCCTCTTGTCTGGGAGAGGTGGGCTTTTTGTCCCATTCAGTTGCATTCAGTTGACGAGGTGAGGTCTCGATCCACATTAGAGAATGGAATCTATTTAACTAAAAGTCCCCGATTCAAAAGTAAATCTCACCCCATAACACCAGCACAGACACACCCAGAATAAAAGTTGGCCAAGTATCTGGGCATCGTAGCCCAGACGAGTTAACATATAAAATTAACCATCACAGAGTCTTAATCAGTCTCAGAATTCAAATTATAATACGGATTAAATTTCACTAAAGAACCATCTTTACCCTTTCCAAAAGTAAACTTTTGCTGTTAATCTATAAATTTTCGAGTTCATTTTAATATTATTTGGTCCTTGTTGATTCTGATTGAAGTTTATTTAAGTGCTCAAAAATTCCGCTTAAATTTCACTTAAGAAAAATTTGTTTTAGAGCCAATAGGTTGATGTTCACTTCACCTATGGTTGTTTATCAGTGCCAAATATAATCCAGGTTTCAAGAGTACAGAGCGAAATAGAAAGTTGAGAAATTTTCTACTATGGAGTAACAATCCTAAATGTAATTCCCATACCTCTAAGGATCAGAAGGAGTTAAGATAAGGCCCTGCTTTCCAAGGTGTTTAAATTCCAACAAGTTAATGAGGAGGCAGTTTTGTAGAGTTGGGGACAAAGCAAAGAGAGGAAGCACGTGGGCTGTAACAGACAGACCAGTTGGGACCAAAGCAATTTTGGAGCTAAACTGACAGAATGCATTTATGAAACCTCTCTCACAAGCATGAGTTGAACAGTAAATGAGAACATAGTGTGTGTAGTTCTCACCTGATGGCTGGTGCAGAGAAAGTGGCCAACAAATGGAGCCTGCTGCCACTTTGTTCATATTTGCCTTTTTGTTTCCTTTAGGATCATTTTCCTTATTACCCTTTAGAAGGGGTTTGGGTTTGCTCCCATTACTCTCTTCCCAGAGCCCATATTCAGGAGACTCTTTTCCTTGAGCTGTTCTTTCTATATGTCTGTTCAGGAAACAAAACCCCAAGGTGGCAGAAATAAAATTTTAAAAAAGGAAGAATTTTTGGAAAATTAATGGTTAAATAGATTCTGAGGATCATATGAATCACCTCATAATGTCTCTTGCCTTCAAGATAGAGCAAGTAGACATAATTACTCAGATCGCTATAGAAACTAGTGACTGCATTTGTGTCCTGTGCTAGAAAAGGAAATCTTCTTGGTCCTTCTTATTCATCTCCAAATCTGAGAGAGAAGTCAGGCCTGTGTTAGTCAATGTCTCCTCATAAAAGACTAAAATAAAAATTTAAGCCCCTTTTAGCATCTGCTGAAGTGAGAATCCACGCTGTACCCCAGCTGTGTCTACTGTTGAAGAAGGCATCAACAATACCAAGTGTCCTTTTCTCCCTTTAGACCATTCCTCCTGTGTGTGTGTGTGTGTGTGTGTGTTAGAAGACTTTTTCATCACTTTGACAACATACCTGAGAAAATTAAATGAGTAAATATTTATTTTGGTTCAATTTCAGGCTCCATTGCTGTGGCCTGAAGTGAGGCAGATTACCATGGCAGAGAGCCTGGCTTCAAAACAGAGCTTCTCAACTCATGGAGATCAGGGAAATGGTGAGGGGAAGAGAGGACTGAGGAATATGATGTACCCTTCCAGGGAATCAACTCCAGTGGCCTACCCTCCAACTAGGCCCTACCGCCCACAGTTTTGACCAACTCCCGATAGTCCTGTCCAATCATGAACCCATCAGTGGATTGATCCACAGACGAGGTTAGAGCTCAGGATTCAATTCACCTTTCTGTAGAGTCCGTTCTGAATGCTGGTAGATTGGGGTCCAAGCTTTCAACACATGACCTTTGGGCAACATTCCAGATCCAAATTATAGCAGGGTGCCTCCTTCTCTTTAGGTGTTCTGTGTTTGTTTATTGTTTTAAATCACAAATAATGATCCTTTTTCAGTGTAAGACCTATCCCATTTGGCTTGAATCTGGTTCCAGTGGTTGTTGCTCCTCCTGCTGAAAGGCATTTCTGATCACTCAGATTCGGTCTTCTAGCATGGTTCACTCTGACCACAGCTGTTTGTCATTTTGTATTTCTATCTGAGAGAGATACCTACCTAGTGTATTCGAAACTGACCGTCCAAATAAAAGCATTTCTCTTCTTCTCAATATGTTTGGAATATTCCTGGAAACTATGGGGGATATGGAGGGAAAACCCTGGCTCATTCGCGAGCACACGTGACAAAAAGGATCCAGTAATCATAAGTGTATCCTTATACATATATTCAGCGCCCAAAAAGTACAAGGTATTGTGGTAGATATTGTGAACAACATAAAGCTGTGTTATATACATTTCCTGCTATGAAGTGCAATTGAATACAGTCAGTCAATGGAGAAGATGTTACATAGAGTGATCCTTGAAATATAATGCAAGGTCAGCCATTGACGACTGTGGTGGTGAGGATCTCATATGGGGGAAAAGACTAAGTAAGAAAGAATAAAGCCAGAAGTAGAGAGCCCTGAATAATGTGGCTTTGTTAAAACACAGTTGAAGGTTAAAGTAAGGAAAGCTTTTTGAGTCTATAAACATAGGGTGATAAATTCTATGCAAGATATTAAGTTTGTACTTCTTTTAATACCTCATGATTCATTCAAACATTTTCTTATAGATTTCAGTAGAATTTTTAAATCTCTTTAATATGGGCCTTGTCTCGTTTCTTTTTTTAAATTTTTATTGGTTGCTTAAAAAAAAATTACAATGATCTTGACATATCATATTTCATACATTTGATTCAAGTGGGGTATGAATTCTTATTTTTACCACGTGTACAGTTTGCAGGATCACATTGGCTGTACGTGCAGGTTTATACATACTGCCATACTAGTGTCTGTTATATTCTGCTGCCTTTCCTATTCCCTCCCTATCCCCCCTTCTGTCCCCTCCCCTCCCATAATCTCTCTCTACCCCAGCTACTGTAATTCATTTCTCTCCTTTTTTCCCCCTTTCCCCTCACATCCTCTTCTATGTAATTGTGTGTAACAATGAGGGTATCCTTCCATTTCCATGAAATTCCCCTTCTCTCTCCCATTCCCTCCCACCTCTTGTCCCTTCTAATTGGTAGTCTTCTTTTCATGCTCTTCCAGCCTGCTCTGTTTTGAGTCCCCCTCCTTATATGAAAGAAGACATTCAGCATTTCTTTCCTAGGGATTGGCTAACTTCACTTAGCATAATCTCCTCTAATGCCATCCATTTCCCTGCAAATGCCATGGTTTTGTTATTTTTTAGTGCTGAGTAATATTCCATTGTGTACAAATGCCACATTTTCTTATCCATTCATCTATTGACTGGCATCTAGGTTGGTTCCACATTCTAGCTATTGTGAATTGTGCTGCTGTGAACCTTGATGTAGCTGTATCCCTATAGCATGCTCTTTTTAGGTCTTTGGGAATAGTCCGAGAAGGGGAATAGCTGGGTCGAATGGTGGTTCCATTCCCAGCTTTCCCAGGAACCTCCATAATGCTTTCCAAATTGGCTGCACCAATTTGCAGTCGCACCAGCAATGTACAAGTGTACCTTTTCCCCCCACATCCTTGCCAGCACTTGTTGTTGTTTGACTTCCTAATGGCTGCCATTCTTACTGGACTGATTTGGTATCTTAGAGTGGTTTTAATTTGCATTTCTCTGATTGCTAGAGATGGTGAGCATTTTTTTCCGTGTATTTTTTGATTAATTGTGTATCCTTCTCTGAGAAGTGTCTGTTCAGGTCCTTGGCCCATTTGTTGATTGGGTTGTTTGTTTTCTTAATGTTTACTTTTTGAGTTCTTTGTGTACTCTGGATATTAGGGCTCGGCACATTTGTATCTTTAAGAATTGGCATAATCAATGAAATGTTCCGCACACGTTTGTAGGAAGATTAACATAACACTCCAGTGACAATACAGTAGTAGAAGGATTGATTTGGACTGAGAAGTTGTTCAGTGAATGATATATTACCCATAAATTTGAATTCTCATTATCATAAAGAAGCAAGGTGGAAATAAGAATTTAAGAGAGTGTTGGGTCTATGGCTCAAGTAGTAGCTCGTTCACCTAGCATGCGTGAGGCATGGGGTTTGATCCTCAGCACTACATAAAAAAAAAAAAAAAATAAAATAAAGATGTTGTGTCCACTAAAGGCTAAATAATAAATATTTTTAAAATAGAATTTAAAATAATAGTCCATAAATGTTATGTACAAACTGTGAAAGTAGATTCGTCAACAGATTAATTGTCTGCCTCGAACTAGAATCAGTTGCCTACTGATTTGCCTGGATGATGTTCTCAATTCTGGTTTTTTTTTTTTTTTTTCTTTCATTCCACTGGGCAAACATCTGCCGGGCTTTCTTGATGGCAACATAGTGATTACTGAGCTCCACCCTATTAGAAATACAACTAGTTTTCAACTCATGAAAGTCTATAAAAGCCACTTTTTTAGAAGTCTCTAAACTTTGGAACTATTCAATGATACTCTATTTTTGCCAGCAATAAACAATATATATATATATATATATATATATATATATATATATATATATATATATATATATATTTTATATATATATATATTTATTTTAATGTAAAGGGCAAGGTATTGAACAGACACTTCACAGAAGAAGCAATACAATCAGTCAATAAATATATGAAAAAATGTTCAACTTCACTAGTAATGAGAGAGATGCAAATCAAAACTACTCTAAGATTTCATCTCACTTCAATCAGAATGGCAATCATCAAGAATATAAGCAACAGTAAATGTTGGCGAGGATGTGGGGGAAAAAGGTACACGTATACATTGCTGGTGGCACTGCAAATTGATGCAGCCAGTCTGAAAAGCAGTATGAAAATTCCTCGGAAAACTGGGATCGGAAGCACCATTTGACCCAGCTGTCCCACTCATTGGTTTATAACTAAAGGACTTAAAATCAGTATACTAAAAATTCATTAAATTTCATTTAAATTAATACAATTTAACAAAGTCAATTTAAATAACATTTAATATAGATTAAATCATTTAATATGAACTATATAATAAAAATATTAAGATTAATTTTAATAAAAATCCACTTAGTGGTTTTAGAAACTACAGGTATCAGAGAAATATTAGCTATATATTCTACTTTTGTCTGCTCTCTCATTTTGCCTAACTTAAGCTAGAAACTTTTGTTTATCTTTTCTCTTAATTTACCAAGATAAAAATGGGAAGACAAAACACCCAGTAGCTACACACATCAGCTTTTCCTTTGTTTTTTTCTAAATTTTGCCTTAACATTTACATTATTTTATCCAGTATCCAGGTATTTTCTTATGTTTTTATGTTAAAAGCATATGCCGTTTGATTTCAATCTCTTTTCAAATACATATATCTAAATCCCTGTTGCTTCTGCCATTATAGTATTTTAATTTAATTCCATCTTGATTTTTGCTTTAATCTAACAATTATTTGGAATTGTTTCTATGGCCCTAATTTCATTGTATATGGAATTTTTTTTTTTTTTTTTTTTTTTTTTTGAGGAGTCAAAATTCTTCTAATTTTAGATGCACAAGGAATTGCAGCCTGTGTGATAACACCTTTACGGAATTGGCTGGCGTTTTCATTGTGGTCTAGGGCATGGTAAATTTTGGTGGCTGTAGCCTGTGTGTTTGAACATGATATGTAGTTTTGTGTGCATGGTACAACTTCTTGGTATAGCTCCTCAGTCAGGCTTCTTAAGTGCATTACACAGCTCTTCTCTATCCCTCCCTGCTTGTTGGTGGTTCCTTGTTTGGGTTCTGAGAGAGGGATGTTCAGTTGATGCCTTTTATTCTGCAGGGTTTCCCATGTTTTTGCTCTATGTACCCCACGGTGTGGTACCCCAGATAACTATCTTATTGTTGTCCTGTGCTCTGTGATCCCTGGTATGTAATACTGAAAGCATGAAGCAGCCTGTTACCTCTCAGCTTCTGCAAGTGAACTGTTTCCTTGCACGTTCTATGTTTGCTTTTGTCTTTTCAACTTGATCTACTCTTTCATAATCTATTTTTGTGTTCAGTCCTTGAAATTCTCATTCTTATTTTGGATCACTGAGCATTTCAAATGTCCTTTTCTAATTTCTATGAGGATTTGGTGGTAGAAGGAGAAAGAGAGGTGAAACATGCTCATTTTCAGCCTTTAAGATTGAACCTCAAATCTTAGTGTAGTTTTGATTTTCACTTCTCTAAGTGCTAGTGATGATGAGCATATTTGCATAAATTTGTTGATTAATTTTATATCATCTTGGGAGAAGTGTCTGTTCAGGTCCGTGGCCCATTTATTGAATGGGTTATTTTATTTTATTTTATTTATTTATTTATTCGTTCGTTCGTTCATTCATTCATTCATTCATTCATTCATTTATTTATTTATTTATTTATTTATGTGTGTGTGTGTGTGTGTGTGTGTGTGTGTGTGTGTATTTAGATTTGTGAGTTCTTTCTATACCCTAGAGATTAGTGCTCTATCTGATGTGTGATGGGGCAAAACTTTTCTCCCAAGATGTAGGATCCCTATTCACCTCCCAGATTGTTTGTTTTGTGGAGAAGAAACTTTTTTAGTTTGAATCTATCTCATTTATTGATACTTGATTTTAATTCTTGTGCTATAGGAGTCTTATTAAGGAATTTTGGGACTAATCCCATATGATTGGAATTAGGGCCTACTTTTTCTTCTGTTACATGCAAGGTCTCTGGTTTTATTCCTAGGTCCTTGATTCATTTGAGTGGAGTTTGGTGCATGGTGAGAGATAGGGGTTTAATTGCACCTCCCTCCAGTTAGAATGTCAGCGATTTTTGAAAATGGCAGCTATGATGAAGACAACAACAGTAAGTGTTGGTGAGGATTTCAGGAAAAATGTACACTCCTACACTGTCGGTGGGACTGTAGATTGGTGCAGCCAATATGGAAAGCAGTTTGGCGGCAATTCCTTGGAAATTTGGGAATAGAACCACCATTTGACCTAGCTATCCCTCTTTTTGGTCTATACCCAAAGGACTTAAAAACTGCATACTACAGGGACACAGCCGCATCAATGTTTATAGCAGCAAAATTCACATTAGCTAAATTGTGGAAACAACTTAGTAGATGAATGCATAAAAAAAAATGTGGCATTTATACACAATTAATATCACTCAGATACTTACCCTCTCGCTCAGTCCAGGAGACGCTAGTGCCCTTCACTACCTCTGTCAGAGCCTGGTTCGGACAGCTGGTGCCTCGGAGAGGACAGGCTGATCCTGCCTGCCTCCCATGTACCCTTTGTCACAGGGAGCGACATTCATGTGAGACCAAGTAAAATCCAGTCATAGACATTAATAGAATATCTCAAAAAAGTATTTAATAAAAAGGCTAGCAAATACAGGGTCTTTAATGAAACTTTAATAAAATTTATGAGACAAGGAAACTGAAAGCACAATATTTTCTTAGGAACTTTTCTGTTTGGTGTTATTCTTTACAATATAGCAGCTTTTCCTAAGAATGCAGGGAGTATGAAATTTCTAAGGCTATCTTGCTGTGTTCTCCATTAAACCCCTTGTCTTAAAAAAACCTTGGATCTAGATTAATCTTTGTAATTTTCTGAGTACCTGTATAACATATTTTTCTCAAGAATGCAGTGAGGTCGCCGTTTCCAAGAGCTCTTCAATTCTGAAATATAAGAAGTGTGTTTCCAGGCATTGAAACCCAAAGGCTCACCTAGACACAATGGAGTGAGCAGAATATATAAAAATCTCTCATGACAAATCTGAACTCTGCTTTTCCCAACCGTGTGAAGTCTACTGGAATAAGATTCCAAGTAATTTGGCAAGTCGAAGCCAAATATATACTTTGATATTCTTCTCGGGAGTAAGCCGTGTGATGTTACAGGAAGGCAGATTTTAGTGCTGAATTTCTGATCGTATCCCCCCAAAAGTTGTTCCATGCATATCATGCAAGAATGTAACCTCCAAAAAATAAATAAATAAAAGAGAGGACATTTGACGTAAGAAGGCTGGATAATATTTGCATGTTCGTGTATTTTTACCACACATCATACCTTCTTATTTCTTCCTTGCTCTGATTTGAAGCATATGCTTTCATTTTTCATTTTGGCTTACCGTGTTATCACTTAATAATAATTCAGTAAATTTACTTAGAACAAGAAAGTCACCTAATGACTCATGTCTTAGAGATGCTTTCAAATAAAAGTAATTGTGCATTTTGTACCATAGAGTATTCCCAGTGTTTCCTAGAATTGTTGCAACTGATGCTGGAGGCTTTGAAATAGAGCAGGAGGCATAAGGGCCGTGGCTTGTGACCCTTCCCAAAGTATGTAAGATTGATAGACATTGAATGCAAATAAACAACTATGCATCATTGAATTTTTTCCTGTCACTAAAATGCTAGTAGAGCTCAAGGAATTGTGAGCCTCTTTGTCTGCAGTACAGGAAAAATAAGAAATTTAAAGACTTGAGTTACATACAATTTCTGATAACATACCTTAGGTTGGTTCTCAGCTTAAAAAACACAAAAAGAGAAATGTCATCATTTTCCATAGCATTGGGAAACTTTTCATAGGTGGGAAACTTTACTATCAGAGCTCATCGGTTCTCAGACAATTATATGTTTTGAATACTTGGCCAATGTGCCTTTGGGATGCGTCCTCCAGTTGTTGTTTCAGTGATTTTGTTCATGCCTAACAACTGATGGCATCTTAATTTTGGTAAAATAATGTAAATGTTAAGGTGAAATTTAGAAATAAGAAAGGAAAAGCTGATATGTGTGTAGCTACTAGGTGTTTTTCTTCCTTTTTTTTTATTTTTGTAAAGTAAAGCAAAAGATAAACCAAAAGGTTCTAGCTTAAGTTAGGTAAAATCAAAGAGGAGAAAAAAGAAGATAATATTGCTAATACTTCACTGCCACCTGTAATTTCCAAAACAACTAAGAGCATTTTTATTAAAATTAACTTTATTGACATTTATATTAAATTATATAGTCAATATTAAATAATTCAATCTATATTATGTTAAATTTACTTTGTTAAATTGTATTAATTTAAATAAAATTTAATGAATTTTTAAATATAAATCATACTATAATTTAACATAAGTTAATAAACAATATCAATTAATAAAATAAATTTAAATCAAACCATCGTATTAATAAAAGAAATTTAAATAATACTACTAATAAAATTAATTTAAATTAGATTGATTTAAATTAGATTAACTTATATTAAATGATAGTATAATTTATATTTAAAAACATATTAAATTTTGTTTAAATTAATTTTAATAAAAACGTTCTGAATGGTTTTAGAAACTACGGGTGTCAGAGAAGTATGTGCTATGCAATCTGCTTTTTCGCTTCTCGGATTTCACCTACTTAAGCTAGAAACTTTTGATTCATCTTTTACCTTAATTTATCAAAAGGTTATAACTACTCCTGTTGTAAAGCTTTTCATCTTCCAAAAACTGTTGTCAGCTTATTTCTCTCCCCAACTTGTTTTGATCAAATGTTTTATAAAATGTGTTTATAAGAACGATTGTAGAGCCCCCAATAGTATGTAGATAAGCAGTCCAGATATTTAATGATACATTCTTACTAATTAACTTTTCCATTGGCAATGGATCATGTGATCCCACTTCGGGGTTGCCTCATAAAAATACTCTTCCTTCTGGACATATTTATCATCTGGAAAACTGAATTAATGTGAAGTGACTTTCGTAGAGAAATGGAAATCAGCAAAATGGATAGGGGTCATAGAATTTGGATTCAAAGCATCTTAGAATTTATCCACTAAGCTTCCTGTTTAGGTCCTCCCCATTGGAATTTTCGCTTGGTAGTTGTACAATGTTATCTTGGATAAACTAAATATTCTCAACGTTTTGCAACATTATATTTGGTTTTCATGTACTCTAAATCTGAGACATCCTTCTTATGGGTTGGATTTCTCTCGTTTCCTGTGATTGCATGTATCGTTTTTATCTTAATGCCATTAAGTGAGGTTGGAACTAGTGGTTCAAGAAGGCTGCTCTGTACAGTGGCTCACAAAAGTACATCAGAATTGATAACTGGTGATGATTATCTGCTACATTGGAACAAAATTCTATAAACAAAAAGTGCTACAAAAAACAAAACAAATTTTTTAAAAAGTACTATAGCAAAAAATCACAACAACAACAACAACTAAAGAAATAAAATAAAATACCTAGTAGCTATACACTTACATATACCAGCTGTTTTGCTTTCTCTTTTTGTCTACAAGCACATGCGTGCTTTTTCAAAAGGCCATGCTGTAAAACATCAAAAAGGGTTATGGCTTCTTTAGAATAATGCTAAATATTTAGAAGATCCTGGAGTACAGCTCTGGCCCTGTTGTGCAGGGACACTGGCGACGGTGTAAAGGTGGGCATGAAATCTGCAATGGGTGTGAAAAGAGGACGCCCAGGTCCACCAAGTCCAACTCCAGCGAGGTTACTAAGAGGCACCGCTGCAGAACGTGGGACCAAGAGTGGATTCCCGTTGGTGCTTCTGCCAGCTCTTAATTTGGCTCCATCTTTAACATTTCCTGGTAAAGGGGTTCTGAAAAAGAACTCTGAAGCACGGGTTGGGGTTGTTGATTTGGTTTCGGAGGTGTGCTGGGGACACTTGTTGAAGCCCCTCCAAGGCAACTCCTCATCCACTTTCTGACACCACCATAATCTTTATTCAACAAGTGCTCCATTTCGTCCTTTGGAACGTCCAGGATGCTCCCCATCAACTGCAATACTTCACGACGACGTTTGCCTTTTGTTATCTGGAAATGAGCGATTAGAAGGTTTCGCATGAGGACTTTGTCCACTTTTCCTTCTGCGCTGTTGACCAAAGTCGACAATTTCTGTTGTGCGTGGTCCAGCATTTCTTTTCGGAGCTCGTTTTGTTTTTTCAGTTCTGCCATCTGCTCTTCCTTGAGATCTAAGTCTTCTCTCAGCCTGGAAGCAGAATCCCACAGAGCATTCGCTTGATCCAAACGTTCCTGCAGTGATGTTACTTCTCCTTCTAGCTTTTCGGCCTTGTTCTTCCATTCAGCTATTGACTGTTTTTCTTTGGCTAGTTCAGCAGAATGCAGAGCTTTCTCTTCTTCTTGGAAGTGTTGAACCTCGTTTTCTCTTAGGATTTTTACTTTGGTCTCTTGAAAAATATCAGAATTCAGTGTTTGAGCGTCTCCTCTCTCTCCAGGCAACTGGGCTTTTAGTTCTTCAATAGTTTTCTGCAAGTTCTTAATTTCCTCCTCTCTTTCTAAAATTAACTGGCTATGCGCAGCATTCATCTGCTCATACTTGTACTTAAATTCATGCATTTCCTCCTTCTGCTCCTGTAAAGACTGAAGTAGTTGCATTTTATGCTGGTTTTGATTTTCAATTATATTCAGATGGTCTTGAATTTCATCTTCCAGATGATTTTTGACTATGTTCAGTTGAGATACCTCCAATTCTAGTTCTGTGATAGCATCAAGAGCTTCAGGCTCAGCCACTGGTGCAGCTTGATTGTGGTGTTCCGTAAGTATTTCCAGTTCTACTCGCAGATAGTTGTTTTCTGCTCTCATGTAGGTAAGACTTTTGTCCTTTCTTTCAACGGATTGCCTTAAAGTTTCATTTTCTCTTAAGGCCTGAGAACACTTATGTAAATCCTTTTGTAGTTGTGAAATTTTTTCTTCGAGTTTTTCAATAAAAACTTCTTTCTCATTTATGACTTGTGTCAATCGCTCCTCTTCTTCTATATAAGATGCCAAAATTTCCTCAGTTTCTTTTTCATCAGCAGTCATTTGCTCAATATTCTTTTTGAGTCCTGCTATTTCAAAGTCCTTCTCTTGATTGAGTTGAACTGCACATTCGTGTTTCAGCTTTAAGGCCGAGGTATTCCAATCATGTGCATTGGAGAGTTCCTGAATAGTCTGCCTGTGATTATTTGCTTCTTCCAACAGTCTTTTTTCTGCCTGGTGCAGTTTGGCTTCAGTCTCTTCTTTGTCTCTTTTGAGAGTCTCCGTGATAGTGTCTTTTTCTTGAGAGATTTGATTGTAAGCAGCAATAGATTCTTCCAACTTACGCCTTACATCGTCACGTGCTAAAATCAACATTTCATTTTCCGTCTTGAGTTCAACAGCAACTTTCGTTAAGTTTTCGTTGAGCTGTTCCTCTTCAGAAAGATTTTGACTTAGGTTGCTAGCTTCAGCTTCTCGTTCTTTAGGCATGTCATCCTTACAATGACTGTTAGAGTCTTCATTCAGAGAGGTTCGATACTTACTCTTAAACCCAGACAGCTCCTCTTCAAGTTGTCTAATGTGATCCTTAAGCCCAAGGTTTTCCTGCTGGATGTTTGAACTATTTTTTTGTGACTGATTTAGCTGATCTACTAAATCTTCTACTTTTCCTTCAAGCTTCTGCTTGGTTAAATGCAAATCACTGAGGCTCCGTGCATTCTCAGTTAACTTCTCCTTCTGCACATGCAGCTCTTGGGATATGTTCATTTGCTCATCCTCAAGTTGATGAACTCTCTCTTTTTCATCATCTAGATCTTGTTCCAACTTCTTGATGACAAGGTCTCCTTCATTTTGTTGTTTTGATAGCTCATCTTGTATCAAAATCATGTGCTCTGTAGCTTCCCGATTCCGATGATCCAGTTCTTCTAACTCAGCCATCAGCATTTTCTTTTCATTGATAGTCTGATTCAGTTCTTCCTCCTTTGCCTTCAAGTGAAGTTTTAAGTCTAGTAATTGTACATTCAAACTCATGTCCGTTGAAGCTCTGTTTTTCATGACTTGATAGTCACGGCTCAGTTTTGACAGTGACATCTGAAGTTCCTCTTTTTCTTGACTCAATGATGACTTCTCTTTTTCTAGAGCTTCAACATGCATTTTAAGTTTCAGATTGTCTTCAGCAAGACGGTTATCCTGGTTTAAACCATTTAGTCTCACGATTTCCTTCTCCGCATCAGCCAGGGCTCGTTGAAGCCTGAACACTTCTTCCACTGCTGAATGCTGAGGAAGGGTTCTTCCCTTTTCTGCCACAGTAGAACTCTGCTCCCAAACTGAAATTTCATGCTGATGATCATATATGTCTGGACTTTGGTTTGGTTGAAGAGTCTTGATAGTATTTAGTACTTTGCAGATTTCACTTGAGTCAGAATGGTGCGTTCCCTGAGCCTCAGCAATCTGCCTCGAGTGGCCAACTTCAGATTCATGTTTTGCAACTTCAGTTGGTAATCCGTTTGTTTCTTGTTGTGATAAAATTATGTCACTAAAGTCCGTGTCATCATCACGAAAGGCTGAAAAATGACTACCGACCAGGGGACCGAACGGAGCCGGTGCAGTTGTTGTTGGTACACCACAAGCTCCCGAGCGTACTGATTGAGCAGCTGCCTGTAGTTGGAACATTTGATCTTGCAGTACAATCTGTCCTGCTTTAGGATGGCTGATCTCTACCTCTTTCTGTGGCAGTTGATTCTGGGAACTTACAGACTGATGGTTTATTTGTAGCTCTGATGCTTCATGCTTTTCTTCCAGGTCAGTACAGCACTTTTTCGGTCCTTCATTCTCACATCTTAGTGTGGAATCAGTAGTTTCCATTTCCTTTCTCCAACAATGATGTAAAGCTGCTTCTGGGTCTCCTAAGTCATCCAGAAGCATTTCCCTGTTGAAGGTGGAGCTCTGGCCGGTGAGGAAAGCCAAGCTGCTCCCCACCTGACCCAAGAAGTGGCCCAAGCCTGAGCCCAGGCCTCCAAACCAGGACCACATCGTGGCCACTTCAGCGATCCATCGGACCAGCTCTGAGAAGCGCGTCCATCACCATCCACTTCTCTGCCCCGAACGTCCTCCGGCGTTGCCGGGGTCGATTATGACCCAAGCGCTCAGAATTCCTCAGAGCGCGGGGTTCCTGGGGCTCCACCAACACTAATCATCCCTTCCTGCCTGTAAACTCAGAAGCCTGTCCTGCGCTTTGACCAGGGACTGGCATCCAGTAGCACACTCACCCCCTGCAGGGCCTCTGCTTCTTCCCTGCACTTGCCTGTCAGCTATTGGCTCACAGGATTGGGCAGGGTTGGCTGGGAGGAGCTAGAGATCCAGGAAAGTGTCCCAGTTTGAGTCCCAAGGCAGTGTGCTGTGGAGCCAGGAAGAATCAATGTTGTAGATGAAATCCAAAGGTAGTTCACTGGACAGTTCCCTCTTGTCTGGGAGAGGTGGGCTTTTTGTCCCATTCAGTTGCATTCAGTTGACGAGGTGAGGTCTCGATCCACATTAGAGAATGGAATCTATTTAACTAAAAGTCCCCGATTCAAAAGTAAATCTCACCCCATAACACCAGCACAGACACACCCAGAATAAAAGTTGGCCAAGTATCTGGGCATCGTAGCCCAGACGAGTTAACATATAAAATTAACCATCACAGAGTCTTAATCAGTCTCAGAATTCAAATTATAATACGGATTAAATTTCACTAAAGAACCATTTTTACCCTTTCCAAAAGTAAACTTTTGCTGTTAATCTATAAATTTTCGAGTTCATTTTAATATTATTTGGTCCTTGTTGATTCTGATTGAAGTTTATTTAAGTGCTCAAAAATTCCGCTTAAATTTCACTTAAGAAAAATTTGTTTTAGAGCCAATAGGTTGATGTTCACTTCACCTATGGTTGTTTATCAGTGCCAAATATAATCCAGGTTTCAAGAGTACAGAGCGAAATAGAAAGTTGAGAAATTTTCTACTATGGAGTAACAATCCTAAATGTAATTCCCATACCTCTAAGGATCAGAAGGAGTTAAGATAAGGCCCTGCTTTCCAAGGTGTTTAAATTCCAACAAGTTAATGAGGAGGCAGTTTTGTAGAGTTGGGGACAAAGCAAAGAGAGGAAGCACGTGGGCTGTAACAGACAGACCAGTTGGGACCAAAGCAATTTTGGAGCTAAACTGACAGAATGCATTTATGAAACCTCTCTCACAAGCATGAGTTGAACAGTAAATGAGAACATAGTGTGTGTAGTTCTCACCTGATGGCTGGTGCAGAGAAAGTGGCCAACAAATGGAGCCTGCTGCCACTTTGTTCATATTTGCCTTTTTGTTTCCTTTAGGATCATTTTCCTTATTACCCTTTAGAAGGGGTTTGGGTTTGCTCCCATTACTCTCTTCCCAGAGCCCATATTCAGGAGACTCTTTTCCTTGAGCTGTTCTTTCTATATGTCTGTTCAGGAAACAAAACCCCAAGGTGGCAGAAATAAAATTTTAAAAAAGGAAGAATTTTTGGAAAATTAATGGTTAAATAGATTCTGAGGATCATATGAATCACCTCATAATGTCTCTTGCCTTCAAGATAGAGCAAGTAGACATAATTACTCAGATCGCTATAGAAACTAGTGACTGCATTTGTGTCCTGTGCTAGAAAAGGAAATCTTCTTGGTCCTTCTTATTCATCTCCAAATCTGAGAGAGAAGTCAGGCCTGTGTTAGTCAATGTCTCCTCATAAAAGACTAAAATAAAAATTTAAGCCCCTTTTAGCATCTGCTGAAGTGAGAATCCACGCTGTACCCCAGCTGTGTCTACTGTTGAAGAAGGCATCAACAATACCAAGTGTCCTTTTCTCCCTTTAGACCATTCCTCCTGTGTGTGTGTGTGTGTGTGTGTGTGTGTGTGTGTGTTAGAAGACTTTTTCATCACTTTGACAACATACCTGAGAAAATTAAATGAGTAAATATTTATTTTGGTTCAATTTCAGGCTCCATTGCTGTGGCCTGAAGTGAGGCAGATTACCATGGCAGAGAGCCTGGCTTCAAAACAGAGCTTCTCAACTCATGGAGATCAGGGAAATGGTGAGGGGAAGAGAGGACTGAGGAATATGATGTACCCTTCCAGGGAATCAACTCCAGTGGCCTACCCTCCAACTAGGCCCTACCGCCCACAGTTTTGACCAACTCCCGATAGTCCTGTCCAATCATGAACCCATCAGTGGATTGATCCACAGACGAGGTTAGAGCTCAGGATTCAATTCACCTTTCTGTAGAGTCCGTTCTGAATGCTGGTAGATTGGGGTCCAAGCTTTCAACACATGACCTTTGGGCAACATTCCAGATCCAAATTATAGCAGGGTGCCTCCTTCTCTTTAGGTGTTCTGTGTTTGTTTATTGTTTTAAATCACAAATAATGATCCTTTTTCAGTGTAAGACCTATCCCATTTGGCTTGAATCTGGTTCCAGTGGTTGTTGCTCCTCCTGCTGAAAGGCATTTCTGATCACTCAGATTCGGTCTTCTAGCATGGTTCACTCTGACCACAGCTGTTTGTCATTTTGTATTTCTATCTGAGAGAGATACCTACCTAGTGTATTCGAAACTGACCGTCCAAATAAAAGCATTTCTCTTCTTCTCAATATGTTTGGAATATTCCTGGAAACTATGGGGGATATGGAGGGAAAACCCTGGCTCATTCGCGAGCACACGTGACAAAAAGGATCCAGTAATCATAAGTGTATCCTTATACATATATTCAGCGCCCAAAAAGTACAAGGTATTGTGGTAGATATTGTGAACAACATAAAGCTGTGTTATATACATTTCCTGCTATGAAGTGCAATTGAATACAGTCAGTCAATGGAGAAGATGTTACATAGAGTGATCCTTGAAATATAATGCAAGGTCAGCCATTGACGACTGTGGTGGTGAGGATCTCATATGGGGGAAAAGACTAAGTAAGAAAGAATAAAGCCAGAAGTAGAGAGCCCTGAATAATGTGGCTTTGTTAAAACACAGTTGAAGGTTAAAGTAAGGAAAGCTTTTTGAGTCTATAAACATAGGGTGATAAATTCTATGCAAGATATTAAGTTTGTACTTCTTTTAATACCTCATGATTCATTCAAACATTTTCTTATAGATTTCAGTAGAATTTTTAAATCTCTTTAATATGGGCCTTGTCTCGTTTCTTTTTTTAAATTTTTATTGGTTGCTTAAAAAAAAATTACAATGATCTTGACATATCATATTTCATACATTTGATTCAAGTGGGGTATGAATTCTTATTTTTACCACGTGTACAGTTTGCAGGATCACATTGGCTGTACGTGCAGGTTTATACATACTGCCATACTAGTGTCTGTTATATTCTGCTGCCTTTCCTATTCCCTCCCTATCCCCCCTTCTGTCCCCTCCCCTCCCATAATCTCTCTCTACCCCAGCTACTGTAATTCATTTCTCTCCTTTTTTCCCCCTTTCCCCTCACATCCTCTTCTATGTAATTGTGTGTAACAATGAGGGTATCCTTCCATTTCCATGAAATTCCCCTTCTCTCTCCCATTCCCTCCCACCTCTTGTCCCTTCTAATTGGTAGTCTTCTTTTCATGCTCTTCCAGCCTGCTCTGTTTTGAGTCCCCCTCCTTATATGAAAGAAGACATTCAGCATTTCTTTCCTAGGGATTGGCTAACTTCACTTAGCATAATCTCCTCTAATGCCATCCATTTCCCTGCAAATGCCATGGTTTTGTTATTTTTTAGTGCTGAGTAATATTCCATTGTGTACAAATGCCACATTTTCTTATCCATTCATCTATTGACTGGCATCTAGGTTGGTTCCACATTCTAGCTATTGTGAATTGTGCTGCTGTGAACCTTGATGTAGCTGTATCCCTATAGCATGCTCTTTTTAGGTCTTTGGGAATAGTCCGAGAAGGGGAATAGCTGGGTCGAATGGTGGTTCCATTCCCAGCTTTCCCAGGAACCTCCATAATGCTTTCCAAATTGGCTGCACCAATTTGCAGTCGCACCAGCAATGTACAAGTGTACCTTTTCCCCCCACATCCTTGCCAGCACTTGTTGTTGTTTGACTTCCTAATGGCTGCCATTCTTACTGGACTGATTTGGTATCTTAGAGTGGTTTTAATTTGCATTTCTCTGATTGCTAGAGATGGTGAGCATTTTTTTCCGTGTATTTTTTGATTAATTGTGTATCCTTCTCTGAGAAGTGTCTGTTCAGGTCCTTGGCCCATTTGTTGATTGGGTTGTTTGTTTTCTTAATGTTTACTTTTTGAGTTCTTTGTGTACTCTGGATATTAGGGCTCGGCACATTTGTATCTTTAAGAATTGGCATAATCAATGAAATGTTCCGCACACGTTTGTAGGAAGATTAACATAACACTCCAGTGACAATACAGTAGTAGAAGGATTGATTTGGACTGAGAAGTTGTTCAGTGAATGATATATTACCCATAAATTTGAATTCTCATTATCATAAAGAAGCAAGGTGGAAATAAGAATTTAAGAGAGTGTTGGGTCTATGGCTCAAGTAGTAGCTCGTTCACCTAGCATGCGTGAGGCATGGGGTTTGATCCTCAGCACTACATAAAAAAAAAAAAAAAATAAAATAAAGATGTTGTGTCCACTAAAGGCTAAATAATAAATATTTTTAAAATAGAATTTAAAATAATAGTCCATAAATGTTATGTACAAACTGTGAAAGTAGATTCGTCAACAGATTAATTGTCTGCCTCGAACTAGAATCAGTTGCCTACTGATTTGCCTGGATGATGTTCTCAATTCTGGTTTTTTTTTTTTTTTTTCTTTCATTCCACTGGGCAAACATCTGCCGGGCTTTCTTGATGGCAACATAGTGATTACTGAGCTCCACCCTATTAGAAATACAACTAGTTTTCAACTCATGAAAGTCTATAAAAGCCACTTTTTTAGAAGTCTCTAAACTTTGGAACTATTCAATGATACTCTATTTTTGCCAGCAATAAACAATATATATATATATATATATATATATATATATATTTTATATATATATATATTTATTTTAATGTAAAGGGCAAGGTATTGAACAGACACTTCACAGAAGAAGCAATACAATCAGTCAATAAATATATGAAAAAATGTTCAACTTCACTAGTAATGAGAGAGATGCAAATCAAAACTACTCTAAGATTTCATCTCACTTCAATCAGAATGGCAATCATCAAGAATATAAGCAACAGTAAATGTTGGCGAGGATGTGGGGGAAAAAGGTACACGTATACATTGCTGGTGGCACTGCAAATTGATGCAGCCAGTCTGAAAAGCAGTATGAAAATTCCTCGGAAAACTGGGATCGGAAGCACCATTTGACCCAGCTGTCCCACTCATTGGTTTATAACTAAAGGACTTAAAATCAGTATACTAAAAATTCATTAAATTTCATTTAAATTAATACAATTTAACAAAGTCAATTTAAATAACATTTAATATAGATTAAATCATTTAATATGAACTATATAATAAAAATATTAATAAGATTAATTTTAATAAAAATCCACTTAGTGGTTTTAGAAACTACAGGTATCAGAGAAATATTAGCTATATATTCTACTTTTGTCTGCTCTCTCATTTTGCCTAACTTAAGCTAGAAACTTTTGTTTATCTTTTCTCTTAATTTACCAAGATAAAAATGGGAAGACAAAACACCCAGTAGCTACACACATCAGCTTTTCCTTTGTTTTTTTCTAAATTTTGCCTTAACATTTACATTATTTTATCCAGTATCCAGGTATTTTCTTATGTTTTTATGTTAAAAGCATATGCCGTTTGATTTCAATCTCTTTTCAAATACATATATCTAAATCCCTGTTGCTTCTGCCATTATAGTATTTTAATTTAATTCCATCTTGATTTTTGCTTTAATCTAACAATTATTTGGAATTGTTTCTATGGCCCTAATTTCATTGTATATGGAATTTTTTTTTTTTTTTTTTTTTTTTTTTTGAGGAGTCAAAATTCTTCTAATTTTAGATGCACAAGGAATTGCAGCCTGTGTGATAACACCTTTACGGAATTGGCTGGCGTTTTCATTGTGGTCTAGGGCATGGTAAATTTTGGTGGCTGTAGCCTGTGTGTTTGAACATGATATGTAGTTTTGTGTGCATGGTACAACTTCTTGGTATAGCTCCTCAGTCAGGCTTCTTAAGTGCATTACACAGCTCTTCTCTATCCCTCCCTGCTTGTTGGTGGTTCCTTGTTTGGGTTCTGAGAGAGGGATGTTCAGTTGATGCCTTTTATTCTGCAGGGTTTCCCATGTTTTTGCTCTATGTACCCCACGGTGTGGTACCCCAGATAACTATCTTATTGTTGTCCTGTGCTCTGTGATCCCTGGTATGTAATACTGAAAGCATGAAGCAGCCTGTTACCTCTCAGCTTCTGCAAGTGAACTGTTTCCTTGCACGTTCTATGTTTGCTTTTGTCTTTTCAACTTGATCTACTCTTTCATAATCTATTTTTGTGTTCAGTCCTTGAAATTCTCATTCTTATTTTGGATCACTGAGCATTTCAAATGTCCTTTTCTAATTTCTATGAGGATTTGGTGGTAGAAGGAGAAAGAGAGGTGAAACATGCTCATTTTCAGCCTTTAAGATTGAACCTCAAATCTTAGTGTAGTTTTGATTTTCACTTCTCTAAGTGCTAGTGATGATGAGCATATTTGCATAAATTTGTTGATTAATTTTATATCATCTTGGGAGAAGTGTCTGTTCAGGTCCGTGGCCCATTTATTGAATGGGTTATTTTATTTTATTTTATTTATTTATTTATTCGTTCGTTCATTCATTCATTCATTCATTCATTCATTTATTTATTTATTTATTTATGTGTGTGTGTGTGTGTGTGTGTGTGTGTGTATTTAGATTTGTGAGTTCTTTCTATACCCTAGAGATTAGTGCTCTATCTGATGTGTGATGGGGCAAAACTTTTCTCCCAAGATGTAGGATCCCTATTCACCTCCCAGATTGTTTGTTTTGTGGAGAAGAAACTTTTTTAGTTTGAATCTATCTCATTTATTGATACTTGATTTTAATTCTTGTGCTATAGGAGTCTTATTAAGGAATTTTGGGACTAATCCCATATGATTGGAATTAGGGCCTACTTTTTCTTCTGTTACATGCAAGGTCTCTGGTTTTATTCCTAGGTCCTTGATTCATTTGAGTGGAGTTTGGTGCATGGTGAGAGATAGGGGTTTAATTGCACCTCCCTCCAGTTAGAATGTCAG
This sequence comes from Urocitellus parryii, assembly GCF_045843805.1. NCBI lineage: Eukaryota > Metazoa > Chordata > Mammalia > Rodentia > Sciuridae > Urocitellus > Urocitellus parryii. Next base: position 55,180,450 of record NC_135544.1, on the reverse strand, counting down.
CGATTTTTGAAAATGGCAGCTATGATGAAGACAACAACAGTAAGTGTTGGTGAGGATTTCAGGAAAAATGTACACTCCTACACTGTCGGTGGGACTGTAGATTGGTGCAGCCAATATGGAAAGCAGTTTGGCGGCAATTCCTTGGAAATTTGGGAATAGAACCACCATTTGACCTAGCTATCCCTCTTTTTGGTCTATACCCAAAGGACTTAAAAACTGCATACTACAGGGACACAGCCGCATCAATGTTTATAGCAGCAAAATTCACATTAGCTAAATTGTGGAAACAACTTAGTAGATGAATGCATAAAAAAAAATGTGGCATTTATACACAATTAATATCACTCAGATACTTACCCTCTCGCTCAGTCCAGGAGACGCTAGTGCCCTTCACTACCTCTGTCAGAGCCTGGTTCGGACAGCTGGTGCCTCGGAGAGGACAGGCTGATCCTGCCTGCCTCCCATGTACCCTTTGTCACAGGGAGCGACATTCATGTGAGACCAAGTAAAATCCAGTCATAGACATTAATAGAATATCTCAAAAAAGTATTTAATAAAAAGGCTAGCAAATACAGGGTCTTTAATGAAACTTTAATAAAATTTATGAGACAAGGAAACTGAAAGCACAATATTTTCTTAGGAACTTTTCTGTTTGGTGTTATTCTTTACAATATAGCAGCTTTTCCTAAGAATGCAGGGAGTATGAAATTTCTAAGGCTATCTTGCTGTGTTCTCCATTAAACCCCTTGTCTTAAAAAAACCTTGGATCTAGATTAATCTTTGTAATTTTCTGAGTACCTGTATAACATATTTTTCTCAAGAATGCAGTGAGGTCGCCGTTTCCAAGAGCTCTTCAATTCTGAAATATAAGAAGTGTGTTTCCAGGCATTGAAACCCAAAGGCTCACCTAGACACAATGGAGTGAGCAGAATATATAAAAATCTCTCATGACAAATCTGAACTCTGCTTTTCCCAACCGTGTGAAGTCTACTGGAATAAGATTCCAAGTAATTTGGCAAGTCGAAGCCAAATATATACTTTGATATTCTTCTCGGGAGTAAGCCGTGTGATGTTACAGGAAGGCAGATTTTAGTGCTGAATTTCTGATCGTATCCCCCCAAAAGTTGTTCCATGCATATCATGCAAGAATGTAACCTCCAAAAAATAAATAAATAAAAGAGAGGACATTTGACGTAAGAAGGCTGGATAATATTTGCATGTTCGTGTATTTTTACCACACATCATACCTTCTTATTTCTTCCTTGCTCTGATTTGAAGCATATGCTTTCATTTTTCATTTTGGCTTACCGTGTTATCACTTAATAATAATTCAGTAAATTTACTTAGAACAAGAAAGTCACCTAATGACTCATGTCTTAGAGATGCTTTCAAATAAAAGTAATTGTGCATTTTGTACCATAGAGTATTCCCAGTGTTTCCTAGAATTGTTGCAACTGATGCTGGAGGCTTTGAAATAGAGCAGGAGGCATAAGGGCCGTGGCTTGTGACCCTTCCCAAAGTATGTAAGATTGATAGACATTGAATGCAAATAAACAACTATGCATCATTGAATTTTTTCCTGTCACTAAAATGCTAGTAGAGCTCAAGGAATTGTGAGCCTCTTTGTCTGCAGTACAGGAAAAATAAGAAATTTAAAGACTTGAGTTACATACAATTTCTGATAACATACCTTAGGTTGGTTCTCAGCTTAAAAAACACAAAAAGAGAAATGTCATCATTTTCCATAGCATTGGGAAACTTTTCATAGGTGGGAAACTTTACTATCAGAGCTCATCGGTTCTCAGACAATTATATGTTTTGAATACTTGGCCAATGTGCCTTTGGGATGCGTCCTCCAGTTGTTGTTTCAGTGATTTTGTTCATGCCTAACAACTGATGGCATCTTAATTTTGGTAAAATAATGTAAATGTTAAGGTGAAATTTAGAAATAAGAAAGGAAAAGCTGATATGTGTGTAGCTACTAGGTGTTTTTCTTCCTTTTTTTTTATTTTTGTAAAGTAAAGCAAAAGATAAACCAAAAGGTTCTAGCTTAAGTTAGGTAAAATCAAAGAGGAGAAAAAAGAAGATAATATTGCTAATACTTCACTGCCACCTGTAATTTCCAAAACAACTAAGAGCATTTTTATTAAAATTAACTTTATTGACATTTATATTAAATTATATAGTCAATATTAAATAATTCAATCTATATTATGTTAAATTTACTTTGTTAAATTGTATTAATTTAAATAAAATTTAATGAATTTTTAAATATAAATCATACTATAATTTAACATAAGTTAATAAACAATATCAATTAATAAAATAAATTTAAATCAAACCATCGTATTAATAAAAGAAATTTAAATAATACTACTAATAAAATTAATTTAAATTAGATTGATTTAAATTAGATTAACTTATATTAAATGATAGTATAATTTATATTTAAAAACATATTAAATTTTGTTTAAATTAATTTTAATAAAAACGTTCTGAATGGTTTTAGAAACTACGGGTGTCAGAGAAGTATGTGCTATGCAATCTGCTTTTTCGCTTCTCGGATTTCACCTACTTAAGCTAGAAACTTTTGATTCATCTTTTACCTTAATTTATCAAAAGGTTATAACTACTCCTGTTGTAAAGCTTTTCATCTTCCAAAAACTGTTGTCAGCTTATTTCTCTCCCCAACTTGTTTTGATCAAATGTTTTATAAAATGTGTTTATAAGAACGATTGTAGAGCCCCCAATAGTATGTAGATAAGCAGTCCAGATATTTAATGATACATTCTTACTAATTAACTTTTCCATTGGCAATGGATCATGTGATCCCACTTCGGGGTTGCCTCATAAAAATACTCTTCCTTCTGGACATATTTATCATCTGGAAAACTGAATTAATGTGAAGTGACTTTCGTAGAGAAATGGAAATCAGCAAAATGGATAGGGGTCATAGAATTTGGATTCAAAGCATCTTAGAATTTATCCACTAAGCTTCCTGTTTAGGTCCTCCCCATTGGAATTTTCGCTTGGTAGTTGTACAATGTTATCTTGGATAAACTAAATATTCTCAACGTTTTGCAACATTATATTTGGTTTTCATGTACTCTAAATCTGAGACATCCTTCTTATGGGTTGGATTTCTCTCGTTTCCTGTGATTGCATGTATCGTTTTTATCTTAATGCCATTAAGTGAGGTTGGAACTAGTGGTTCAAGAAGGCTGCTCTGTACAGTGGCTCACAAAAGTACATCAGAATTGATAACTGGTGATGATTATCTGCTACATTGGAACAAAATTCTATAAACAAAAAGTGCTACAAAAAACAAAACAAATTTTTTAAAAAGTACTATAGCAAAAAATCACAACAACAACAACAACTAAAGAAATAAAATAAAATACCTAGTAGCTATACACTTACATATACCAGCTGTTTTGCTTTCTCTTTTTGTCTACAAGCACATGCGTGCTTTTTCAAAAGGCCATGCTGTAAAACATCAAAAAGGGTTATGGCTTCTTTAGAATAATGCTAAATATTTAGAAGATCCTGGAGTACAGCTCTGGCCCTGTTGTGCAGGGACACTGGCGACGGTGTAAAGGTGGGCATGAAATCTGCAATGGGTGTGAAAAGAGGACGCCCAGGTCCACCAAGTCCAACTCCAGCGAGGTTACTAAGAGGCACCGCTGCAGAACGTGGGACCAAGAGTGGATTCCCGTTGGTGCTTCTGCCAGCTCTTAATTTGGCTCCATCTTTAACATTTCCTGGTAAAGGGGTTCTGAAAAAGAACTCTGAAGCACGGGTTGGGGTTGTTGATTTGGTTTCGGAGGTGTGCTGGGGACACTTGTTGAAGCCCCTCCAAGGCAACTCCTCATCCACTTTCTGACACCACCATAATCTTTATTCAACAAGTGCTCCATTTCGTCCTTTGGAACGTCCAGGATGCTCCCCATCAACTGCAATACTTCACGACGACGTTTGCCTTTTGTTATCTGGAAATGAGCGATTAGAAGGTTTCGCATGAGGACTTTGTCCACTTTTCCTTCTGCGCTGTTGACCAAAGTCGACAATTTCTGTTGTGCGTGGTCCAGCATTTCTTTTCGGAGCTCGTTTTGTTTTTTCAGTTCTGCCATCTGCTCTTCCTTGAGATCTAAGTCTTCTCTCAGCCTGGAAGCAGAATCCCACAGAGCATTCGCTTGATCCAAACGTTCCTGCAGTGATGTTACTTCTCCTTCTAGCTTTTCGGCCTTGTTCTTCCATTCAGCTATTGACTGTTTTTCTTTGGCTAGTTCAGCAGAATGCAGAGCTTTCTCTTCTTCTTGGAAGTGTTGAACCTCGTTTTCTCTTAGGATTTTTACTTTGGTCTCTTGAAAAATATCAGAATTCAGTGTTTGAGCGTCTCCTCTCTCTCCAGGCAACTGGGCTTTTAGTTCTTCAATAGTTTTCTGCAAGTTCTTAATTTCCTCCTCTCTTTCTAAAATTAACTGGCTATGCGCAGCATTCATCTGCTCATACTTGTACTTAAATTCATGCATTTCCTCCTTCTGCTCCTGTAAAGACTGAAGTAGTTGCATTTTATGCTGGTTTTGATTTTCAATTATATTCAGATGGTCTTGAATTTCATCTTCCAGATGATTTTTGACTATGTTCAGTTGAGATACCTCCAATTCTAGTTCTGTGATAGCATCAAGAGCTTCAGGCTCAGCCACTGGTGCAGCTTGATTGTGGTGTTCCGTAAGTATTTCCAGTTCTACTCGCAGATAGTTGTTTTCTGCTCTCATGTAGGTAAGACTTTTGTCCTTTCTTTCAACGGATTGCCTTAAAGTTTCATTTTCTCTTAAGGCCTGAGAACACTTATGTAAATCCTTTTGTAGTTGTGAAATTTTTTCTTCGAGTTTTTCAATAAAAACTTCTTTCTCATTTATGACTTGTGTCAATCGCTCCTCTTCTTCTATATAAGATGCCAAAATTTCCTCAGTTTCTTTTTCATCAGCAGTCATTTGCTCAATATTCTTTTTGAGTCCTGCTATTTCAAAGTCCTTCTCTTGATTGAGTTGAACTGCACATTCGTGTTTCAGCTTTAAGGCCGAGGTATTCCAATCATGTGCATTGGAGAGTTCCTGAATAGTCTGCCTGTGATTATTTGCTTCTTCCAACAGTCTTTTTTCTGCCTGGTGCAGTTTGGCTTCAGTCTCTTCTTTGTCTCTTTTGAGAGTCTCCGTGATAGTGTCTTTTTCTTGAGAGATTTGATTGTAAGCAGCAATAGATTCTTCCAACTTACGCCTTACATCGTCACGTGCTAAAATCAACATTTCATTTTCCGTCTTGAGTTCAACAGCAACTTTCGTTAAGTTTTCGTTGAGCTGTTCCTCTTCAGAAAGATTTTGACTTAGGTTGCTAGCTTCAGCTTCTCGTTCTTTAGGCATGTCATCCTTACAATGACTGTTAGAGTCTTCATTCAGAGAGGTTCGATACTTACTCTTAAACCCAGACAGCTCCTCTTCAAGTTGTCTAATGTGATCCTTAAGCCCAAGGTTTTCCTGCTGGATGTTTGAACTATTTTTTTGTGACTGATTTAGCTGATCTACTAAATCTTCTACTTTTCCTTCAAGCTTCTGCTTGGTTAAATGCAAATCACTGAGGCTCCGTGCATTCTCAGTTAACTTCTCCTTCTGCACATGCAGCTCTTGGGATATGTTCATTTGCTCATCCTCAAGTTGATGAACTCTCTCTTTTTCATCATCTAGATCTTGTTCCAACTTCTTGATGACAAGGTCTCCTTCATTTTGTTGTTTTGATAGCTCATCTTGTATCAAAATCATGTGCTCTGTAGCTTCCCGATTCCGATGATCCAGTTCTTCTAACTCAGCCATCAGCATTTTCTTTTCATTGATAGTCTGATTCAGTTCTTCCTCCTTTGCCTTCAAGTGAAGTTTTAAGTCTAGTAACTGTACATTCAAATTCATGTCCGTTGAAGCTCTGTTTTTCATGACTTGATAGTCACGGCTCAGTTTTGACAGTGACATCTGAAGTTCCTCTTTTTCTTGACTCAATGATGACTTCTCTTTTTCTAGAGCTTCAACATGCATTTTAAGTTTCAGATTGTCTTCAGCAAGACGGTTATCCTGGTTTAAACCATTTAGTCTCACGATTTCCTTCTCCGCATCAGCCAGGGCTCGTTGAAGCCTGAACACTTCTTCCACTGCTGAATGCTGAGGAAGGGTTCTTCCCTTTTCTGCCACAGTAGAACTCTGCTCCCAAACTGAAATTTCATGCTGATGATCATATATGTCTGGACTTTGGTTTGGTTGAAGAGTCTTGATAGTATTTAGTACTTTGCAGATTTCACTTGAGTCAGAATGGTGCGTTCCCTGAGCCTCAGCAATCTGCCTCGAGTGGCCAACTTCAGATTCATGTTTTGCAACTTCAGTTGGTAATCCGTTTGTTTCTTGTTGTGATAAAATTATGTCACTAAAGTCCGTGTCATCATCACGAAAGGCTGAAAAATGACTACCGACCAGGGGACCGAACGGAGCCGGTGCAGTTGTTGTTGGTACACCACAAGCTCCCGAGCGTACTGATTGAGCAGCTGCCTGTAGTTGGAACATTTGATCTTGCAGTACAATCTGTCCTGCTTTAGGATGGCTGATCTCTACCTCTTTCTGTGGCAGTTGATTCTGGGAACTTACAGACTGATGGTTTATTTGTAGCTCTGATGCTTCATGCTTTTCTTCCAGGTCAGTACAGCACTTTTTCGGTCCTTCATTCTCACATCTTAGTGTGGAATCAGTAGTTTCCATTTCCTTTCTCCAACAATGATGTAAAGCTGCTTCTGGGTCTCCTAAGTCATCCAGAAGCATTTCCCTGTTGAAGGTGGAGCTCTGGCCGGTGAGGAAAGCCAAGCTGCTCCCCACCTGACCCAAGAAGTGGCCCAAGCCTGAGCCCAGGCCTCCAAACCAGGACCACATCGTGGCCACTTCAGCGATCCATCGGACCAGCTCTGAGAAGCGCGTCCATCACCATCCACTTCTCTGCCCCGAACGTCCTCCGGCGTTGCCGGGGTCGATTATGACCCAAGCGCTCAGAATTCCTCAGAGCGCGGGGTTCCTGGGGCTCCACCAACACTAATCATCCCTTCCTGCCTGTAAACTCAGAAGCCTGTCCTGCGCTTTGACCAGGGACTGGCATCCAGTAGCACACTCACCCCCTGCAGGGCCTCTGCTTCTTCCCTGCACTTGCCTGTCAGCTATTGGCTCACAGGATTGGGCAGGGTTGGCTGGGAGGAGCTAGAGATCCAGGAAAGTGTCCCAGTTTGAGTCCCAAGGCAGTGTGCTGTGGAGCCAGGAAGAATCAATGTTGTAGATGAAATCCAAAGGTAGTTCACTGGACAGTTCCCTCTTGTCTGGGAGAGGTGGGCTTTTTGTCCCATTCAGTTGCATTCAGTTGACGAGGTGAGGTCTCGATCCACATTAGAGAATGGAATCTATTTAACTAAAAGTCCCCGATTCAAAAGTAAATCTCACCCCATAACACCAGCACAGACACACCCAGAATAAAAGTTGGCCAAGTATCTGGGCATCGTAGCCCAGACGAGTTAACATATAAAATTAACCATCACAGAGTCTTAATCAGTCTCAGAATTCAAATTATAATACGGATTAAATTTCACTAAAGAACCATCTTTACCCTTTCCAAAAGTAAACTTTTGCTGTTAATCTATAAATTTTCGAGTTCATTTTAATATTATTTGGTCCTTGTTGATTCTGATTGAAGTTTATTTAAGTGCTCAAAAATTCCGCTTAAATTTCACTTAAGAAAAATTTGTTTTAGAGCCAATAGGTTGATGTTCACTTCACCTATGGTTGTTTATCAGTGCCAAATATAATCCAGGTTTCAAGAGTACAGAGCGAAATAGAAAGTTGAGAAATTTTCTACTATGGAGTAACAATCCTAAATGTAATTCCCATACCTCTAAGGATCAGAAGGAGTTAAGATAAGGCCCTGCTTTCCAAGGTGTTTAAATTCCAACAAGTTAATGAGGAGGCAGTTTTGTAGAGTTGGGGACAAAGCAAAGAGAGGAAGCACGTGGGCTGTAACAGACAGACCAGTTGGGACCAAAGCAATTTTGGAGCTAAACTGACAGAATGCATTTATGAAACCTCTCTCACAAGCATGAGTTGAACAGTAAATGAGAACATAGTGTGTGTAGTTCTCACCTGATGGCTGGTGCAGAGAAAGTGGCCAACAAATGGAGCCTGCTGCCACTTTGTTCATATTTGCCTTTTTGTTTCCTTTAGGATCATTTTCCTTATTACCCTTTAGAAGGGGTTTGGGTTTGCTCCCATTACTCTCTTCCCAGAGCCCATATTCAGGAGACTCTTTTCCTTGAGCTGTTCTTTCTATATGTCTGTTCAGGAAACAAAACCCCAAGGTGGCAGAAATAAAATTTTAAAAAAGGAAGAATTTTTGGAAAATTAATGGTTAAATAGATTCTGAGGATCATATGAATCACCTCATAATGTCTCTTGCCTTCAAGATAGAGCAAGTAGACATAATTACTCAGATCGCTATAGAAACTAGTGACTGCATTTGTGTCCTGTGCTAGAAAAGGAAATCTTCTTGGTCCTTCTTATTCATCTCCAAATCTGAGAGAGAAGTCAGGCCTGTGTTAGTCAATGTCTCCTCATAAAAGACTAAAATAAAAATTTAAGCCCCTTTTAGCATCTGCTGAAGTGAGAATCCACGCTGTACCCCAGCTGTGTCTACTGTTGAAGAAGGCATCAACAATACCAAGTGTCCTTTTCTCCCTTTAGACCATTCCTCCTGTGTGTGTGTGTGTGTGTGTGTGTGTGTGTTAGAAGACTTTTTCATCACTTTGACAACATACCTGAGAAAATTAAATGAGTAAATATTTATTTTGGTTCAATTTCAGGCTCCATTGCTGTGGCCTGAAGTGAGGCAGATTACCATGGCAGAGAGCCTGGCTTCAAAACAGAGCTTCTCAACTCATGGAGATCAGGGAAATGGTGAGGGGAAGAGAGGACTGAGGAATATGATGTACCCTTCCAGGGAATCAACTCCAGTGGCCTACCCTCCAACTAGGCCCTACCGCCCACAGTTTTGACCAACTCCCGATAGTCCTGTCCAATCATGAACCCATCAGTGGATTGATCCACAGACGAGGTTAGAGCTCAGGATTCAATTCACCTTTCTGTAGAGTCCGTTCTGAATGCTGGTAGATTGGGGTCCAAGCTTTCAACACATGACCTTTGGGCAACATTCCAGATCCAAATTATAGCAGGGTGCCTCCTTCTCTTTAGGTGTTCTGTGTTTGTTTATTGTTTTAAATCACAAATAATGATCCTTTTTCAGTGTAAGACCTATCCCATTTGGCTTGAATCTGGTTCCAGTGGTTGTTGCTCCTCCTGCTGAAAGGCATTTCTGATCACTCAGATTCGGTCTTCTAGCATGGTTCACTCTGACCACAGCTGTTTGTCATTTTGTATTTCTATCTGAGAGAGATACCTACCTAGTGTATTCGAAACTGACCGTCCAAATAAAAGCATTTCTCTTCTTCTCAATATGTTTGGAATATTCCTGGAAACTATGGGGGATATGGAGGGAAAACCCTGGCTCATTCGCGAGCACACGTGACAAAAAGGATCCAGTAATCATAAGTGTATCCTTATACATATATTCAGCGCCCAAAAAGTACAAGGTATTGTGGTAGATATTGTGAACAACATAAAGCTGTGTTATATACATTTCCTGCTATGAAGTGCAATTGAATACAGTCAGTCAATGGAGAAGATGTTACATAGAGTGATCCTTGAAATATAATGCAAGGTCAGCCATTGACGACTGTGGTGGTGAGGATCTCATATGGGGGAAAAGACTAAGTAAGAAAGAATAAAGCCAGAAGTAGAGAGCCCTGAATAATGTGGCTTTGTTAAAACACAGTTGAAGGTTAAAGTAAGGAAAGCTTTTTGAGTCTATAAACATAGGGTGATAAATTCTATGCAAGATATTAAGTTTGTACTTCTTTTAATACCTCATGATTCATTCAAACATTTTCTTATAGATTTCAGTAGAATTTTTAAATCTCTTTAATATGGGCCTTGTCTCGTTTCTTTTTTTAAATTTTTATTGGTTGCTTAAAAAAAAATTACAATGATCTTGACATATCATATTTCATACATTTGATTCAAGTGGGGTATGAATTCTTATTTTTACCACGTGTACAGTTTGCAGGATCACATTGGCTGTACGTGCAGGTTTATACATACTGCCATACTAGTGTCTGTTATATTCTGCTGCCTTTCCTATTCCCTCCCTATCCCCCCTTCTGTCCCCTCCCCTCCCATAATCTCTCTCTACCCCAGCTACTGTAATTCATTTCTCTCCTTTTTTCCCCCTTTCCCCTCACATCCTCTTCTATGTAATTGTGTGTAACAATGAGGGTATCCTTCCATTTCCATGAAATTCCCCTTCTCTCTCCCATTCCCTCCCACCTCTTGTCCCTTCTAATTGGTAGTCTTCTTTTCATGCTCTTCCAGCCTGCTCTGTTTTGAGTCCCCCTCCTTATATGAAAGAAGACATTCAGCATTTCTTTCCTAGGGATTGGCTAACTTCACTTAGCATAATCTCCTCTAATGCCATCCATTTCCCTGCAAATGCCATGGTTTTGTTATTTTTTAGTGCTGAGTAATATTCCATTGTGTACAAATGCCACATTTTCTTATCCATTCATCTATTGACTGGCATCTAGGTTGGTTCCACATTCTAGCTATTGTGAATTGTGCTGCTGTGAACCTTGATGTAGCTGTATCCCTATAGCATGCTCTTTTTAGGTCTTTGGGAATAGTCCGAGAAGGGGAATAGCTGGGTCGAATGGTGGTTCCATTCCCAGCTTTCCCAGGAACCTCCATAATGCTTTCCAAATTGGCTGCACCAATTTGCAGTCGCACCAGCAATGTACAAGTGTACCTTTTCCCCCCACATCCTTGCCAGCACTTGTTGTTGTTTGACTTCCTAATGGCTGCCATTCTTACTGGACTGATTTGGTATCTTAGAGTGGTTTTAATTTGCATTTCTCTGATTGCTAGAGATGGTGAGCATTTTTTTCCGTGTATTTTTTGATTAATTGTGTATCCTTCTCTGAGAAGTGTCTGTTCAGGTCCTTGGCCCATTTGTTGATTGGGTTGTTTGTTTTCTTAATGTTTACTTTTTGAGTTCTTTGTGTACTCTGGATATTAGGGCTCGGCACATTTGTATCTTTAAGAATTGGCATAATCAATGAAATGTTCCGCACACGTTTGTAGGAAGATTAACATAACACTCCAGTGACAATACAGTAGTAGAAGGATTGATTTGGACTGAGAAGTTGTTCAGTGAATGATATATTACCCATAAATTTGAATTCTCATTATCATAAAGAAGCAAGGTGGAAATAAGAATTTAAGAGAGTGTTGGGTCTATGGCTCAAGTAGTAGCTCGTTCACCTAGCATGCGTGAGGCATGGGGTTTGATCCTCAGCACTACATAAAAAAAAAAAAAAAATAAAATAAAGATGTTGTGTCCACTAAAGGCTAAATAATAAATATTTTTAAAATAGAATTTAAAATAATAGTCCATAAATGTTATGTACAAACTGTGAAAGTAGATTCGTCAACAGATTAATTGTCTGCCTCGAACTAGAATCAGTTGCCTACTGATTTGCCTGGATGATGTTCTCAATTCTGGTTTTTTTTTTTTTTTTTCTTTCATTCCACTGGGCAAACATCTGCCGGGCTTTCTTGATGGCAACATAGTGATTACTGAGCTCCACCCTATTAGAAATACAACTAGTTTTCAACTCATGAAAGTCTATAAAAGCCACTTTTTTAGAAGTCTCTAAACTTTGGAACTATTCAATGATACTCTATTTTTGCCAGCAATAAACAATATATATATATATATATATATATATATATATATATTTTATATATATATATATATATATATATTTTATATATATATATATTTATTTTAATGTAAAGGGCAAGGTATTGAACAGACACTTCACAGAAGAAGCAATACAATCAGTCAATAAATATATGAAAAAATGTTCAACTTCACTAGTAATGAGAGAGATGCAAATCAAAACTACTCTAAGATTTCATCTCACTTCAATCAGAATGGCAATCATCAAGAATATAAGCAACAGTAAATGTTGGCGAGGATGTGGGGGAAAAAGGTACACGTATACATTGCTGGTGGCACTGCAAATTGATGCAGCCAGTCTGAAAAGCAGTATGAAAATTCCTCGGAAAACTGGGATCGGAAGCACCATTTGACCCAGCTGTCCCACTCATTGGTTTATAACTAAAGGACTTAAAATCAGTATACTAAAAATTCATTAAATTTCATTTAAATTAATACAATTTAACAAAGTCAATTTAAATAACATTTAATATAGATTAAATCATTTAATATGAACTATATAATAAAAATATTAATAAGATTAATTTTAATAAAAATCCACTTAGTGGTTTTAGAAACTACAGGTATCAGAGAAATATTAGCTATATATTCTACTTTTGTCTGCTCTCTCATTTTGCCTAACTTAAGCTAGAAACTTTTGTTTATCTTTTCTCTTAATTTACCAAGATAAAAATGGGAAGACAAAACACCCAGTAGCTACACACATCAGCTTTTCCTTTGTTTTTTTCTAAATTTTGCCTTAACATTTACATTATTTTATCCAGTATCCAGGTATTTTCTTATGTTTTTATGTTAAAAGCATATGCCGTTTGATTTCAATCTCTTTTCAAATACATATATCTAAATCCCTGTTGCTTCTGCCATTATAGTATTTTAATTTAATTCCATCTTGATTTTTGCTTTAATCTAACAATTATTTGGAATTGTTTCTATGGCCCTAATTTCATTGTATATGGAATTTTTTTTTTTTTTTTTTTTTTTTGAGGAGTCAAAATTCTTCTAATTTTAGATGCACAAGGAATTGCAGCCTGTGTGATAACACCTTTACGGAATTGGCTGGCGTTTTCATTGTGGTCTAGGGCATGGTAAATTTTGGTGGCTGTAGCCTGTGTGTTTGAACATGATATGTAGTTTTGTGTGCATGGTACAACTTCTTGGTATAGCTCCTCAGTCAGGCTTCTTAAGTGCATTACACAGCTCTTCTCTATCCCTCCCTGCTTGTTGGTGGTTCCTTGTTTGGGTTCTGAGAGAGGGATGTTCAGTTGATGCCTTTTATTCTGCAGGGTTTCCCATGTTTTTGCTCTATGTACCCCACGGTGTGGTACCCCAGATAACTATCTTATTGTTGTCCTGTGCTCTGTGATCCCTGGTATGTAATACTGAAAGCATGAAGCAGCCTGTTACCTCTCAGCTTCTGCAAGTGAACTGTTTCCTTGCACGTTCTATGTTTGCTTTTGTCTTTTCAACTTGATCTACTCTTTCATAATCTATTTTTGTGTTCAGTCCTTGAAATTCTCATTCTTATTTTGGATCACTGAGCATTTCAAATGTCCTTTTCTAATTTCTATGAGGATTTGGTGGTAGAAGGAGAAAGAGAGGTGAAACATGCTCATTTTCAGCCTTTAAGATTGAACCTCAAATCTTAGTGTAGTTTTGATTTTCACTTCTCTAAGTGCTAGTGATGATGAGCATATTTGCATAAATTTGTTGATTAATTTTATATCATCTTGGGAGAAGTGTCTGTTCAGGTCCGTGGCCCATTTATTGAATGGGTTATTTTATTTTATTTTATTTATTTATTTATTCGTTCGTTCATTCATTCATTCATTCATTCATTCATTCATTCATTCATTTATTTATTTATGTGTGTGTGTGTGTGTGTGTGTGTGTGTGTGTATTTAGATTTGTGAGTTCTTTCTATACCCTAGAGATTAGTGCTCTATCTGATGTGTGATGGGGCAAAACTTTTCTCCCAAGATGTAGGATCCCTATTCACCTCCCAGATTGTTTGTTTTGTGGAGAAGAAACTTTTTTAGTTTGAATCTATCTCATTTATTGATACTTGATTTTAATTCTTGTGCTATAGGAGTCTTATTAAGGAATTTTGGGACTAATCCCATATGATTGGAATTAGGGCCTACTTTTTCTTCTGTTACATGCAAGGTCTCTGGTTTTATTCCTAGGTCCTTGATTCATTTGAGTGGAGTTTGGTGCATGGTGAGAGATAGGGGTTTAATTGCACCTCCCTCCAGTTAGAATGTCAGCGATTTTTGAAAATGGCAGCTATGATGAAGACAACAACAGTAAGTGTTGGTGAGGATTTCAGGAAAAATGTACACTCCTACACTGTCGGTGGGACTGTAGATTGGTGCAGCCAATATGGAAAGCAGTTTGGCGGCAATTCCTTGGAAATTTGGGAATAGAACCACCATTTGACCTAGCTATCCCTCTTTTTGGTCTATACCCAAAGGACTTAAAAACTGCATACTACAGGGACACAGCCGCATCAATGTTTATAGCAGCAAAATTCACATTAGCTAAATTGTGGAAACAACTTAGTAGATGAATGCATAAAAAAAAATGTGGCATTTATACACAATTAATATCACTCAGATACTTACCCTCTCGCTCAGTCCAGGAGACGCTAGTGCCCTTCACTACCTCTGTCAGAGCCTGGTTCGGACAGCTGGTGCCTCGGAGAGGACAGGCTGATCCTGCCTGCCTCCCATGTACCCTTTGTCACAGGGAGCGACATTCATGTGAGACCAAGTAAAATCCAGTCATAGACATTAATAGAATATCTCAAAAAAGTATTTAATAAAAAGGCTAGCAAATACAGGGTCTTTAATGAAACTTTAATAAAATTTATGAGACAAGGAAACTGAAAGCACAATATTTTCTTAGGAACTTTTCTGTTTGGTGTTATTCTTTACAATATAGCAGCTTTTCCTAAGAATGCAGGGAGTATGAAATTTCTAAGGCTATCTTGCTGTGTTCTCCATTAAACCCCTTGTCTTAAAAAAACCTTGGATCTAGATTAATCTTTGTAATTTTCTGAGTACCTGTATAACATATTTTTCTCAAGAATGCAGTGAGGTCGCCGTTTCCAAGAGCTCTTCAATTCTGAAATATAAGAAGTGTGTTTCCAGGCATTGAAACCCAAAGGCTCACCTAGACACAATGGAGTGAGCAGAATATATAAAAATCTCTCATGACAAATCTGAACTCTGCTTTTCCCAACCGTGTGAAGTCTACTGGAATAAGATTCCAAGTAATTTGGCAAGTCGAAGCCAAATATATACTTTGATATTCTTCTCGGGAGTAAGCCGTGTGATGTTACAGGAAGGCAGATTTTAGTGCTGAATTTCTGATCGTATCCCCCCAAAAGTTGTTCCATGCATATCATGCAAGAATGTAACCTCCAAAAAATAAATAAATAAAAGAGAGGACATTTGACGTAAGAAGGCTGGATAATATTTGCATGTTCGTGTATTTTTACCACACATCATACCTTCTTATTTCTTCCTTGCTCTGATTTGAAGCATATGCTTTCATTTTTCATTTTGGCTTACCGTGTTATCACTTAATAATAATTCAGTAAATTTACTTAGAACAAGAAAGTCACCTAATGACTCATGTCTTAGAGATGCTTTCAAATAAAAGTAATTGTGCATTTTGTACCATAGAGTATTCCCAGTGTTTCCTAGAATTGTTGCAACTGATGCTGGAGGCTTTGAAATAGAGCAGGAGGCATAAGGGCCGTGGCTTGTGACCCTTCCCAAAGTATGTAAGATTGATAGACATTGAATGCAAATAAACAACTATGCATCATTGAATTTTTTCCTGTCACTAAAATGCTAGTAGAGCTCAAGGAATTGTGAGCCTCTTTGTCTGCAGTACAGGAAAAATAAGAAATTTAAAGACTTGAGTTACATACAATTTCTGATAACATACCTTAGGTTGGTTCTCAGCTTAAAAAACACAAAAAGAGAAATGTCATCATTTTCCATAGCATTGGGAAACTTTTCATAGGTGGGAAACTTTACTATCAGAGCTCATCGGTTCTCAGACAATTATATGTTTTGAATACTTGGCCAATGTGCCTTTGGGATGCGTCCTCCAGTTGTTGTTTCAGTGATTTTGTTCATGCCTAACAACTGATGGCATCTTAATTTTGGTAAAATAATGTAAATGTTAAGGTGAAATTTAGAAATAAGAAAGGAAAAGCTGATATGTGTGTAGCTACTAGGTGTTTTTCTTCCTTTTTTTTTATTTTTGTAAAGTAAAGCAAAAGATAAACCAAAAGGTTCTAGCTTAAGTTAGGTAAAATCAAAGAGGAGAAAAAAGAAGATAATATTGCTAATACTTCACTGCCACCTGTAATTTCCAAAACAACTAAGAGCATTTTTATTAAAATTAACTTTATTGACATTTATATTAAATTATATAGTCAATATTAAATAATTCAATCTATATTATGTTAAATTTACTTTGTTAAATTGTATTAATTTAAATAAAATTTAATGAATTTTTAAATATAAATCATACTATAATTTAACATAAGTTAATAAACAATATCAATTAATAAAATGAATTTAAATCAAACCATCGTATTAATAAAAGAAATTTAAATAATACTACTAATAAAATTAATTTAAATTAGATTGATTTAAATTAGATTAACTTATATTAAATGATAGTATAATTTATATTTAAAAACATATTAAATTTTGTTTAAATTAATTTTAATAAAAACGTTCTGAATGGTTTTAGAAACTACGGGTGTCAGAGAAGTATGTGCTATGCAATCTGCTTTTTCGCTTCTCGGATTTCACCTACTTAAGCTAGAAACTTTTGATTCATCTTTTACCTTAATTTATCAAAAGGTTATAACTACTCCTGTTGTAAAGCTTTTCATCTTCCAAAAACTGTTGTCAGCTTATTTCTCTCCCCAACTTGTTTTGATCAAATGTTTTATAAAATGTGTTTATAAGAACGATTGTAGAGCCCCCAATAGTATGTAGATAAGCAGTCCAGATATTTAATGATACATTCTTACTAATTAACTTTTCCATTGGCAATGGATCATGTGATCCCACTTCGGGGTTGCCTCATAAAAATACTCTTCCTTCTGGACATATTTATCATCTGGAAAACTGAATTAATGTGAAGTGACTTTCGTAGAGAAATGGAAATCAGCAAAATGGATAGGGGTCATAGAATTTGGATTCAAAGCATCTTAGAATTTATCCACTAAGCTTCCTGTTTAGGTCCTCCCCATTGGAATTTTCGCTTGGTAGTTGTACAATGTTATCTTGGATAAACTAAATATTCTCAACGTTTTGCAACATTATATTTGGTTTTCATGTACTCTAAATCTGAGACATCCTTCTTATGGGTTGGATTTCTCTCGTTTCCTGTGATTGCATGTATCGTTTTTATCTTAATGCCATTAAGTGAGGTTGGAACTAGTGGTTCAAGAAGGCTGCTCTGTACAGTGGCTCACAAAAGTACATCAGAATTGATAACTGGTGATGATTATCTGCTACATTGGAACAAAATTCTATAAACAAAAAGTGCTACAAAAAACAAAACAAATTTTTTAAAAAGTACTATAGCAAAAAATCACAACAACAACAACAACTAAAGAAATAAAATAAAATACCTAGTAGCTATACACTTACATATACCAGCTGTTTTGCTTTCTCTTTTTGTCTACAAGCACATGCGTGCTTTTTCAAAAGGCCATGCTGTAAAACATCAAAAAGGGTTATGGCTTCTTTAGAATAATGCTAAATATTTAGAAGATCCTGGAGTACAGCTCTGGCCCTGTTGTGCAGGGACACTGGCGACGGTGTAAAGGTGGGCATGAAATCTGCAATGGGTGTGAAAAGAGGACGCCCAGGTCCACCAAGTCCAACTCCAGCGAGGTTACTAAGAGGCACCGCTGCAGAACGTGGGACCAAGAGTGGATTCCCGTTGGTGCTTCTGCCAGCTCTTAATTTGGCTCCATCTTTAACATTTCCTGGTAAAGGGGTTCTGAAAAAGAACTCTGAAGCACGGGTTGGGGTTGTTGATTTGGTTTCGGAGGTGTGCTGGGGACACTTGTTGAAGCCCCTCCAAGGCAACTCCTCATCCACTTTCTGACACCACCATAATCTTTATTCAACAAGTGCTCCATTTCGTCCTTTGGAACGTCCAGGATGCTCCCCATCAACTGCAATACTTCACGACGACGTTTGCCTTTTGTTATCTGGAAATGAGCGATTAGAAGGTTTCGCATGAGGACTTTGTCCACTTTTCCTTCTGCGCTGTTGACCAAAGTCGACAATTTCTGTTGTGCGTGGTCCAGCATTTCTTTTCGGAGCTCGTTTTGTTTTTTCAGTTCTGCCATCTGCTCTTCCTTGAGATCTAAGTCTTCTCTCAGCCTGGAAGCAGAATCCCACAGAGCATTCGCTTGATCCAAACGTTCCTGCAGTGATGTTACTTCTCCTTCTAGCTTTTCGGCCTTGTTCTTCCATTCAGCTATTGACTGTTTTTCTTTGGCTAGTTCAGCAGAATGCAGAGCTTTCTCTTCTTCTTGGAAGTGTTGAACCTCGTTTTCTCTTAGGATTTTTACTTTGGTCTCTTGAAAAATATCAG
Source organism: Urocitellus parryii (assembly GCF_045843805.1). Classification (NCBI taxonomy): domain Eukaryota; kingdom Metazoa; phylum Chordata; class Mammalia; order Rodentia; family Sciuridae; genus Urocitellus; species Urocitellus parryii. Next base: position 55,161,829 of record NC_135544.1, on the reverse strand, counting down.
AATTCAGTGTTTGAGCGTCTCCTCTCTCTCCAGGCAACTGGGCTTTTAGTTCTTCAATAGTTTTCTGCAAGTTCTTAATTTCCTCCTCTCTTTCTAAAATTAACTGGCTATGCGCAGCATTCATCTGCTCATACTTGTACTTAAATTCATGCATTTCCTCCTTCTGCTCCTGTAAAGACTGAAGTAGTTGCATTTTATGCTGGTTTTGATTTTCAATTATATTCAGATGGTCTTGAATTTCATCTTCCAGATGATTTTTGACTATGTTCAGTTGAGATACCTCCAATTCTAGTTCTGTGATAGCATCAAGAGCTTCAGGCTCAGCCACTGGTGCAGCTTGATTGTGGTGTTCCGTAAGTATTTCCAGTTCTACTCGCAGATAGTTGTTTTCTGCTCTCATGTAGGTAAGACTTTTGTCCTTTCTTTCAACGGATTGCCTTAAAGTTTCATTTTCTCTTAAGGCCTGAGAACACTTATGTAAATCCTTTTGTAGTTGTGAAATTTTTTCTTCGAGTTTTTCAATAAAAACTTCTTTCTCATTTATGACTTGTGTCAATCGCTCCTCTTCTTCTATATAAGATGCCAAAATTTCCTCAGTTTCTTTTTCATCAGCAGTCATTTGCTCAATATTCTTTTTGAGTCCTGCTATTTCAAAGTCCTTCTCTTGATTGAGTTGAACTGCACATTCGTGTTTCAGCTTTAAGGCCGAGGTATTCCAATCATGTGCATTGGAGAGTTCCTGAATAGTCTGCCTGTGATTATTTGCTTCTTCCAACAGTCTTTTTTCTGCCTGGTGCAGTTTGGCTTCAGTCTCTTCTTTGTCTCTTTTGAGAGTCTCCGTGATAGTGTCTTTTTCTTGAGAGATTTGATTGTAAGCAGCAATAGATTCTTCCAACTTACGCCTTACATCGTCACGTGCTAAAATCAACATTTCATTTTCCGTCTTGAGTTCAACAGCAACTTTCGTTAAGTTTTCGTTGAGCTGTTCCTCTTCAGAAAGATTTTGACTTAGGTTGCTAGCTTCAGCTTCTCGTTCTTTAGGCATGTCATCCTTACAATGACTGTTAGAGTCTTCATTCAGAGAGGTTCGATACTTACTCTTAAACCCAGACAGCTCCTCTTCAAGTTGTCTAATGTGATCCTTAAGCCCAAGGTTTTCCTGCTGGATGTTTGAACTATTTTTTTGTGACTGATTTAGCTGATCTACTAAATCTTCTACTTTTCCTTCAAGCTTCTGCTTGGTTAAATGCAAATCACTGAGGCTCCGTGCATTCTCAGTTAACTTCTCCTTCTGCACATGCAGCTCTTGGGATATGTTCATTTGCTCATCCTCAAGTTGATGAACTCTCTCTTTTTCATCATCTAGATCTTGTTCCAACTTCTTGATGACAAGGTCTCCTTCATTTTGTTGTTTTGATAGCTCATCTTGTATCAAAATCATGTGCTCTGTAGCTTCCCGATTCCGATGATCCAGTTCTTCTAACTCAGCCATCAGCATTTTCTTTTCATTGATAGTCTGATTCAGTTCTTCCTCCTTTGCCTTCAAGTGAAGTTTTAAGTCTAGTAACTGTACATTCAAATTCATGTCCGTTGAAGCTCTGTTTTTCATGACTTGATAGTCACGGCTCAGTTTTGACAGTGACATCTGAAGTTCCTCTTTTTCTTGACTCAATGATGACTTCTCTTTTTCTAGAGCTTCAACATGCATTTTAAGTTTCAGATTGTCTTCAGCAAGACGGTTATCCTGGTTTAAACCATTTAGTCTCACGATTTCCTTCTCCGCATCAGCCAGGGCTCGTTGAAGCCTGAACACTTCTTCCACTGCTGAATGCTGAGGAAGGGTTCTTCCCTTTTCTGCCACAGTAGAACTCTGCTCCCAAACTGAAATTTCATGCTGATGATCATATATGTCTGGACTTTGGTTTGGTTGAAGAGTCTTGATAGTATTTAGTACTTTGCAGATTTCACTTGAGTCAGAATGGTGCGTTCCCTGAGCCTCAGCAATCTGCCTCGAGTGGCCAACTTCAGATTCATGTTTTGCAACTTCAGTTGGTAATCCGTTTGTTTCTTGTTGTGATAAAATTATGTCACTAAAGTCCGTGTCATCATCACGAAAGGCTGAAAAATGACTACCGACCAGGGGACCGAACGGAGCCGGTGCAGTTGTTGTTGGTACACCACAAGCTCCCGAGCGTACTGATTGAGCAGCTGCCTGTAGTTGGAACATTTGATCTTGCAGTACAATCTGTCCTGCTTTAGGATGGCTGATCTCTACCTCTTTCTGTGGCAGTTGATTCTGGGAACTTACAGACTGATGGTTTATTTGTAGCTCTGATGCTTCATGCTTTTCTTCCAGGTCAGTACAGCACTTTTTCGGTCCTTCATTCTCACATCTTAGTGTGGAATCAGTAGTTTCCATTTCCTTTCTCCAACAATGATGTAAAGCTGCTTCTGGGTCTCCTAAGTCATCCAGAAGCATTTCCCTGTTGAAGGTGGAGCTCTGGCCGGTGAGGAAAGCCAAGCTGCTCCCCACCTGACCCAAGAAGTGGCCCAAGCCTGAGCCCAGGCCTCCAAACCAGGACCACATCGTGGCCACTTCAGCGATCCATCGGACCAGCTCTGAGAAGCGCGTCCATCACCATCCACTTCTCTGCCCCGAACGTCCTCCGGCGTTGCCGGGGTCGATTATGACCCAAGCGCTCAGAATTCCTCAGAGCGCGGGGTTCCTGGGGCTCCACCAACACTAATCATCCCTTCCTGCCTGTAAACTCAGAAGCCTGTCCTGCGCTTTGACCAGGGACTGGCATCCAGTAGCACACTCACCCCCTGCAGGGCCTCTGCTTCTTCCCTGCACTTGCCTGTCAGCTATTGGCTCACAGGATTGGGCAGGGTTGGCTGGGAGGAGCTAGAGATCCAGGAAAGTGTCCCAGTTTGAGTCCCAAGGCAGTGTGCTGTGGAGCCAGGAAGAATCAATGTTGTAGATGAAATCCAAAGGTAGTTCACTGGACAGTTCCCTCTTGTCTGGGAGAGGTGGGCTTTTTGTCCCATTCAGTTGCATTCAGTTGACGAGGTGAGGTCTCGATCCACATTAGAGAATGGAATCTATTTAACTAAAAGTCCCCGATTCAAAAGTAAATCTCACCCCATAACACCAGCACAGACACACCCAGAATAAAAGTTGGCCAAGTATCTGGGCATCGTAGCCCAGACGAGTTAACATATAAAATTAACCATCACAGAGTCTTAATCAGTCTCAGAATTCAAATTATAATACGGATTAAATTTCACTAAAGAACCATCTTTACCCTTTCCAAAAGTAAACTTTTGCTGTTAATCTATAAATTTTCGAGTTCATTTTAATATTATTTGGTCTGTTGATTCTGATTGAAGTTTATTTAAGTGCTCAAAAATTCCGCTTAAATTTCACTTAAGAAAAATTTGTTTTAGAGCCAATAGGTTGATGTTCACTTCACCTATGGTTGTTTATCAGTGCCAAATATAATCCAGGTTTCAAGAGTACAGAGCGAAATAGAAAGTTGAGAAATTTTCTACTATGGAGTAACAATCCTAAATGTAATTCCCATACCTCTAAGGATCAGAAGGAGTTAAGATAAGGCCCTGCTTTCCAAGGTGTTTAAATTCCAACAAGTTAATGAGGAGGCAGTTTTGTAGAGTTGGGGACAAAGCAAAGAGAGGAAGCACGTGGGCTGTAACAGACAGACCAGTTGGGACCAAAGCAATTTTGGAGCTAAACTGACAGAATGCATTTATGAAACCTCTCTCACAAGCATGAGTTGAACAGTAAATGAGAACATAGTGTGTGTAGTTCTCACCTGATGGCTGGTGCAGAGAAAGTGGCCAACAAATGGAGCCTGCTGCCACTTTGTTCATATTTGCCTTTTTGTTTCCTTTAGGATCATTTTCCTTATTACCCTTTAGAAGGGGTTTGGGTTTGCTCCCATTACTCTCTTCCCAGAGCCCATATTCAGGAGACTCTTTTCCTTGAGCTGTTCTTTCTATATGTCTGTTCAGGAAACAAAACCCCAAGGTGGCAGAAATAAAATTTTAAAAAAGGAAGAATTTTTGGAAAATTAATGGTTAAATAGATTCTGAGGATCATATGAATCACCTCATAATGTCTCTTGCCTTCAAGATAGAGCAAGTAGACATAATTACTCAGATCGCTATAGAAACTAGTGACTGCATTTGTGTCCTGTGCTAGAAAAGGAAATCTTCTTGGTCCTTCTTATTCATCTCCAAATCTGAGAGAGAAGTCAGGCCTGTGTTAGTCAATGTCTCCTCATAAAAGACTAAAATAAAAATTTAAGCCCCTTTTAGCATCTGCTGAAGTGAGAATCCACGCTGCACCCCAGCTGTGTCTACTGTTGAAGAAGGCATCAACAATACCAAGTGTCCTTTTCTCCCTTTAGACCATTCCTCCTGTGTGTGTGTGTGTGTGTGTGTGTGTGTTAGAAGACTTTTTCATCACTTTGACAACATACCTGAGAAAATTAAATGAGTAAATATTTATTTTGGTTCAATTTCAGGCTCCATTGCTGTGGCCTGAAGTGAGGCAGATTACCATGGCAGAGAGCCTGGCTTCAAAACAGAGCTTCTCAACTCATGGAGATCAGGGAAATGGTGAGGGGAAGAGAGGACTGAGGAATATGATGTACCCTTCCAGGGAATCAACTCCAGTGGCCTACCCTCCAACTAGGCCCTACCGCCCACAGTTTTGACCAACTCCCGATAGTCCTGTCCAATCATGAACCCATCAGTGGATTGATCCACAGATGAGGTTAGAGCTCAGGATTCAATTCACCTTTCTGTAGAGTCCGTTCTGAATGCTGGTAGATTGGGGTCCAAGCTTTCAACACATGACCTTTGGGCAACATTCCAGATCCAAATTATAGCAGGGTGCCTCCTTCTCTTTAGGTGTTCTGTGTTTGTTTATTGTTTTAAATCACAAATAATGATCCTTTTTCAGTGTAAGACCTAGCCCATTTGGCTTGAATCTGGTTCCAGTGGTTGTTGCTCCTCCTGCTGAAAGGCATTTCTGATCACTCAGATTCGGTCTTCTAGCATGGTTCACTCTGACCACAGCTGTTTGTCATTTTGTATTTCTATCTGAGAGAGATACCTACCTAGTGTATTCGAAACTGACCATCCAAATAAAAGCATTTCTCTTCTTCTAAATATGTTTGGAATATTTCTGGAAACTATGGGGGATATGGAGGGAAAACCCTGGCTCATTCGCGAGCACATGTGACAAAAAGCATCCAGTAATCGTAAGTGTATCCTTATACATATATTCAGTGCCCAAAAAGTACAAGGTATTGTGGTAGATATTGTGAACAACATAAAGCTGTGTTATATACATTTCCTGCTATGAAGTGCAATTGAATACAGTCAGTCAATGGAGAAGATGTTACATAGAGTGATCCTTGAATTATAATGCAAGGTCAGCCATTGACGACTGTGGTGGTGAGGATCTCATATGGGGGAAAAGACTAAGTAAGAAAGAATAAAGCCAGAAGTAGAGAGCCCTTAATAATGTGGCTTTGTGAAAACACAGTTGAAGGTTAAAGTAAGGAAAGCTTTTAGAGTCTATAAACATAGGGTGATAAATTCTATGCAAGATATTATGTTTGTACTTCTTTTAATACCTCATAATTCATTCAAACATTTTCTTATAGATTTCAGTAGAATTTTTAAATCTCTTTAATATGGGCCTTGTCTCGTTTCTTTTTTTAAAATTTTTATTGGTTGCTTAAAAAAAATTACAATGATCTTGACATATCATATTTCATACATTTGATTCAAGTGGGGTATGAGTTCTTATTTTTACCACGTGTACAGTTTGCAGGATCACATTGGCTATACGTCCAGGTTTATACATACTGCCATACTAGTGTCTGTTATATTGTGCTGCCTTTCCTATTCCCTCCCTATCCCCCCTCCTGTCCCCTCCCCTCCCATAATCTCTCTCTACCCCAGCTACTGTAATTCATTTCTCTCCTTTTTTCCCCCTTTCCCCTCACATCCTCTTCTATGTAATTGTGTGTAACAATGAGGGTATCCTTCCATTTCCATGAAATTCCCCTTCTCTCTCCCATTCCCTCCCACCTCTTGTCCCTTCTAATTGGTAGTCTTCTTTTCATGCTCTTCCAGCCTGCTCTGTTTTGAGTCCCCCTCCTTATATGAAAGAAGACATTCAGCATTTCTTTCCTAGGGATTGGCTAACTTCACTTAGCATAATCTCCTCTAATGCCATCCATTTCCCTGCAAATGCCATGGTTTTGTTATTTTTTAGTGCTGAGTAATATTCCATTGTGTACAAATGCCACATTTTCTTATCCATTCATCTATTGACTGGCATCTAGGTTGGTTCCACATTCTAGCTATTGTGAATTGTGCTGCTGTGAACCTTGATGTAGCTGTATCCCTATAGCATGCTCTTTTTAGGTCTTTGGGAATAGTCCGAGAAGGGGAATAGCTGGGTCGAATGGTGGTTCCATTCCCAGCTTTCCCAGGAACCTCCATAATGCTTTCCAAATTGGCTGCACCAATTTGCAGTCGCACCAGCAATGTACAAGTGTACCTTTTCCCCCCACATCCTTGCCAGCACTTGTTGTTGTTTGACTTCCTAATGGCTGCCATTCTTACTGGACTGATTTGGTATCTTAGAGTGGTTTTAATTTGCATTTCTCTGATTGCTAGAGATGGTGAGCATTTTTTTCCGTGTATTTTTTGATTAATTGTGTATCCTTCTCTGAGAAGTGTCTGTTCAGGTCCTTGGCCCATTTGTTGATTGGGTTGTTTGTTTTCTTAATGTTTACTTTTTGAGTTCTTTGTGTACTCTGGATATTAGGGCTCGGCACATTTGTATCTTTAAGAATTGGCATAATCAATGAAATGTTCCGCACACGTTTGTAGGAAGATTAACATAACACTCCAGTGACAATACAGTAGTAGAAGGATTGATTTGGACTGAGAAGTTGTTCAGTGAATGATATATTACCCATAAATTTGAATTCTCATTATCATAAAGAAGCAAGGTGGAAATAAGAATTTAAGAGAGTGTTGGGTCTATGGCTCAAGTAGTAGCTCGTTCACCTAGCATGCGTGAGGCATGGGGTTTGATCCTCAGCACTACATAAAAAAAAAAAAAAATAAAATAAAGATGTTGTGTCCACTAAAGGCTAAATAATAAATATTTTTAAAATAGAATTTAAAATAATAGTCCATAAATGTTATGTACAAACTGTGAAAGTAGATTCGTCAACAGATTAATTGTCTGCCTCGAACTAGAATCAGTTGCCTACTGATTTGCCTGGATGATGTTCTCAATTCTGGTTTTTTTTTTTTTTTTTCTTTCATTCCACTGGGCAAACATCTGCCGGGCTTTCTTGATGGCAACATAGTGATTACTGAGCTCCACCCTATTAGAAATACAACTAGTTTTCAACTCATGAAAGTCTATAAAAGCCACTTTTTTAGAAGTCTCTAAACTTTGGAACTATTCAATGATACTCTATTTTTGCCAGCAATAAACAATATATATATATATATATATATATATATATATATATATATATATATATTTTATATATATATATATTTATTTTAATGTAAAGGGCAAGGTATTGAACAGACACTTCACAGAAGAAGCAATACAATCAGTCAATAAATATATGAAAAAATGTTCAACTTCACTAGTAATGAGAGAGATGCAAATCAAAACTACTCTAAGATTTCATCTCACTTCAATCAGAATGGCAATCATCAAGAATATAAGCAACAGTAAATGTTGGCGAGGATGTGGGGGAAAAAGGTACACGTATACATTGCTGGTGGCACTGCAAATTGATGCAGCCAGTCTGAAAAGCAGTATGAAAATTCCTCGGAAAACTGGGATCGGAAGCACCATTTGACCCAGCTGTCCCACTCATTGGTTTATAACTAAAGGACTTAAAATCAGTATACTAAAAATTCATTAAATTTCATTTAAATTAATACAATTTAACAAAGTCAATTTAAATAACATTTAATATAGATTAAATCATTTAATATGAACTATATAATAAAAATATTAATAAGATTAATTTTAATAAAAATCCACTTAGTGGTTTTAGAAACTACAGGTATCAGAGAAATATTAGCTATATATTCTACTTTTGTCTGCTCTCTCATTTTGCCTAACTTAAGCTAGAAACTTTTGTTTATCTTTTCTCTTAATTTTCTCTTAATTTACCAAGATAAAAATGGGAAGACAAAACACCCAGTAGCTACACACATCAGCTTTTCCTTTGTTTTTTTCTAAATTTTGCCTTAACATTTACATTATTTTATCCAGTATCCAGGTATTTTCTTATGTTTTTATGTTAAAAGCATATGCCGTTTGATTTCAATCTCTTTTCAAATACATATATCTAAATCCCTGTTGCTTCTGCCATTATAGTATTTTAATTTAATTCCATCTTGATTTTTGCTTTAATCTAACAATTATTTGGAATTGTTTCTATGGCCCTAATTTCATTGTATATGGAATTTTTTTTTTTTTTTTTTTTTTTTTTTTGAGGAGTCAAAATTCTTCTAATTTTAGATGCACAAGGAATTGCAGCCTGTGTGATAACACCTTTACGGAATTGGCTGGCGTTTTCATTGTGGTCTAGGGCATGGTAAATTTTGGTGGCTGTAGCCTGTGTGTTTGAACATGATATGTAGTTTTGTGTGCATGGTACAACTTCTTGGTATAGCTCCTCAGTCAGGCTTCTTAAGTGCATTACACAGCTCTTCTCTATCCCTCCCTGCTTGTTGGTGGTTCCTTGTTTGGGTTCTGAGAGAGGGATGTTCAGTTGATGCCTTTTATTCTGCAGGGTTTCCCATGTTTTTGCTCTATGTACCCCACGGTGTGGTACCCCAGATAACTATCTTATTGTTGTCCTGTGCTCTGTGATCCCTGGTATGTAATACTGAAAGCATGAAGCAGCCTGTTACCTCTCAGCTTCTGCAAGTGAACTGTTTCCTTGCACGTTCTATGTTTGCTTTTGTCTTTTCAACTTGATCTACTCTTTCATAATCTATTTTTGTGTTCAGTCCTTGAAATTCTCATTCTTATTTTGGATCACTGAGCATTTCAAATGTCCTTTTCTAATTTCTATGAGGATTTGGTGGTAGAAGGAGAAAGAGAGGTGAAACATGCTCATTTTCAGCCTTTAAGATTGAACCTCAAATCTTAGTGTAGTTTTGATTTTCACTTCTCTAAGTGCTAGTGATGATGAGCATATTTGCATAAATTTGTTGATTAATTTTATATCATCTTGGGAGAAGTGTCTGTTCAGGTCCGTGGCCCATTTATTGAATGGGTTATTTTATTTTATTTTATTTATTTATTTATTCGTTCGTTCATTCATTCATTCATTCATTCATTCATTTATTTATTTATTTATTTATGTGTGTGTGTGTGTGTGTGTGTGTGTGTGTATTTAGATTTGTGAGTTCTTTCTATACCCTAGAGATTAGTGCTCTATCTGATGTGTGATGGGGCAAAACTTTTCTCCCAAGATGTAGGATCCCTATTCACCTCCCAGATTGTTTGTTTTGTGGAGAAGAAACTTTTTTAGTTTGAATCTATCTCATTTATTGATACTTGATTTTAATTCTTGTGCTATAGGAGTCTTATTAAGGAATTTTGGGACTAATCCCATATGATTGGAATTAGGGCCTACTTTTTCTTCTGTTACATGCAAGGTCTCTGGTTTTATTCCTAGGTCCTTGATTCATTTGAGTGGAGTTTGGTGCATGGTGAGAGATAGGGGTTTAATTGCACCTCCCTCCAGTTAGAATGTCAGCGATTTTTGAAAATGGCAGCTATGATGAAGACAACAACAGTAAGTGTTGGTGAGGATTTCAGGAAAAATGTACACTCCTACACTGTCGGTGGGACTGTAGATTGGTGCAGCCAATATGGAAAGCAGTTTGGCGGCAATTCCTTGGAAATTTGGGAATAGAACCACCATTTGACCTAGCTATCCCTCTTTTTGGTCTATACCCAAAGGACTTAAAAACTGCATACTACAGGGACACAGCCGCATCAATGTTTATAGCAGCAAAATTCACATTAGCTAAATTGTGGAAACAACTTAGTAGATGAATGCATAAAAAAAAATGTGGCATTTATACACAATTAATATCACTCAGATACTTACCCTCTCGCTCAGTCCAGGAGACGCTAGTGCCCTTCACTACCTCTGTCAGAGCCTGGTTCGGACAGCTGGTGCCTCGGAGAGGACAGGCTGATCCTGCCTGCCTCCCATGTACCCTTTGTCACAGGGAGCGACATTCATGTGAGACCAAGTAAAATCCAGTCATAGACATTAATAGAATATCTCAAAAAAGTATTTAATAAAAAGGCTAGCAAATACAGGGTCTTTAATGAAACTTTAATAAAATTTATGAGACAAGGAAACTGAAAGCACAATATTTTCTTAGGAACTTTTCTGTTTGGTGTTATTCTTTACAATATAGCAGCTTTTCCTAAGAATGCAGGGAGTATGAAATTTCTAAGGCTATCTTGCTGTGTTCTCCATTAAACCCCTTGTCTTAAAAAAACCTTGGATCTAGATTAATCTTTGTAATTTTCTGAGTACCTGTATAACATATTTTTCTCAAGAATGCAGTGAGGTCGCCGTTTCCAAGAGCTCTTCAATTCTGAAATATAAGAAGTGTGTTTCCAGGCATTGAAACCCAAAGGCTCACCTAGACACAATGGAGTGAGCAGAATATATAAAAATCTCTCATGACAAATCTGAACTCTGCTTTTCCCAACCGTGTGAAGTCTACTGGAATAAGATTCCAAGTAATTTGGCAAGTCGAAGCCAAATATATACTTTGATATTCTTCTCGGGAGTAAGCCGTGTGATGTTACAGGAAGGCAGATTTTAGTGCTGAATTTCTGATCGTATCCCCCCAAAAGTTGTTCCATGCATATCATGCAAGAATGTAACCTCCAAAAAATAAATAAATAAAAGAGAGGACATTTGACGTAAGAAGGCTGGATAATATTTGCATGTTCGTGTATTTTTACCACACATCATACCTTCTTATTTCTTCCTTGCTCTGATTTGAAGCATATGCTTTCATTTTTCATTTTGGCTTACCGTGTTATCACTTAATAATAATTCAGTAAATTTACTTAGAACAAGAAAGTCACCTAATGACTCATGTCTTAGAGATGCTTTCAAATAAAAGTAATTGTGCATTTTGTACCATAGAGTATTCCCAGTGTTTCCTAGAATTGTTGCAACTGATGCTGGAGGCTTTGAAATAGAGCAGGAGGCATAAGGGCCGTGGCTTGTGACCCTTCCCAAAGTATGTAAGATTGATAGACATTGAATGCAAATAAACAACTATGCATCATTGAATTTTTTCCTGTCACTAAAATGCTAGTAGAGCTCAAGGAATTGTGAGCCTCTTTGTCTGCAGTACAGGAAAAATAAGAAATTTAAAGACTTGAGTTACATACAATTTCTGATAACATACCTTAGGTTGGTTCTCAGCTTAAAAAACACAAAAAGAGAAATGTCATCATTTTCCATAGCATTGGGAAACTTTTCATAGGTGGGAAACTTTACTATCAGAGCTCATCGGTTCTCAGACAATTATATGTTTTGAATACTTGGCCAATGTGCCTTTGGGATGCGTCCTCCAGTTGTTGTTTCAGTGATTTTGTTCATGCCTAACAACTGATGGCATCTTAATTTTGGTAAAATAATGTAAATGTTAAGGTGAAATTTAGAAATAAGAAAGGAAAAGCTGATATGTGTGTAGCTACTAGGTGTTTTTCTTCCTTTTTTTTTATTTTTGTAAAGTAAAGCAAAAGATAAACCAAAAGGTTCTAGCTTAAGTTAGGTAAAATCAAAGAGGAGAAAAAAGAAGATAATATTGCTAATACTTCACTGCCACCTGTAATTTCCAAAACAACTAAGAGCATTTTTATTAAAATTAACTTTATTGACATTTATATTAAATTATATAGTCAATATTAAATAATTCAATCTATATTATGTTAAATTTACTTTGTTAAATTGTATTAATTTAAATAAAATTTAATGAATTTTTAAATATAAATCATACTATAATTTAACATAAGTTAATAAACAATATCAATTAATAAAATAAATTTAAATCAAACCATCGTATTAATAAAAGAAATTTAAATAATACTACTAATAAAATTAATTTAAATTAGATTGATTTAAATTAGATTAACTTATATTAAATGATAGTATAATTTATATTTAAAAACATATTAAATTTTGTTTAAATTAATTTTAATAAAAACGTTCTGAATGGTTTTAGAAACTACGGGTGTCAGAGAAGTATGTGCTATGCAATCTGCTTTTTCGCTTCTCGGATTTCACCTACTTAAGCTAGAAACTTTTGATTCATCTTTTACCTTAATTTATCAAAAGGTTATAACTACTCCTGTTGTAAAGCTTTTCATCTTCCAAAAACTGTTGTCAGCTTATTTCTCTCCCCAACTTGTTTTGATCAAATGTTTTATAAAATGTGTTTATAAGAACGATTGTAGAGCCCCCAATAGTATGTAGATAAGCAGTCCAGATATTTAATGATACATTCTTACTAATTAACTTTTCCATTGGCAATGGATCATGTGATCCCACTTCGGGGTTGCCTCATAAAAATACTCTTCCTTCTGGACATATTTATCATCTGGAAAACTGAATTAATGTGAAGTGACTTTCGTAGAGAAATGGAAATCAGCAAAATGGATAGGGGTCATAGAATTTGGATTCAAAGCATCTTAGAATTTATCCACTAAGCTTCCTGTTTAGGTCCTCCCCATTGGAATTTTCGCTTGGTAGTTGTACAATGTTATCTTGGATAAACTAAATATTCTCAACGTTTTGCAACATTATATTTGGTTTTCATGTACTCTAAATCTGAGACATCCTTCTTATGGGTTGGATTTCTCTCGTTTCCTGTGATTGCATGTATCGTTTTTATCTTAATGCCATTAAGTGAGGTTGGAACTAGTGGTTCAAGAAGGCTGCTCTGTACAGTGGCTCACAAAAGTACATCAGAATTGATAACTGGTGATGATTATCTGCTACATTGGAACAAAATTCTATAAACAAAAAGTGCTACAAAAAACAAAACAAATTTTTTAAAAAGTACTATAGCAAAAAATCACAACAACAACAACAACTAAAGAAATAAAATAAAATACCTAGTAGCTATACACTTACATATACCAGCTGTTTTGCTTTCTCTTTTTGTCTACAAGCACATGCGTGCTTTTTCAAAAGGCCATGCTGTAAAACATCAAAAAGGGTTATGGCTTCTTTAGAATAATGCTAAATATTTAGAAGATCCTGGAGTACAGCTCTGGCCCTGTTGTGCAGGGACACTGGCGACGGTGTAAAGGTGGGCATGAAATCTGCAATGGGTGTGAAAAGAGGACGCCCAGGTCCACCAAGTCCAACTCCAGCGAGGTTACTAAGAGGCACCGCTGCAGAACGTGGGACCAAGAGTGGATTCCCGTTGGTGCTTCTGCCAGCTCTTAATTTGGCTCCATCTTTAACATTTCCTGGTAAAGGGGTTCTGAAAAAGAACTCTGAAGCACGGGTTGGGGTTGTTGATTTGGTTTCGGAGGTGTGCTGGGGACACTTGTTGAAGCCCCTCCAAGGCAACTCCTCATCCACTTTCTGACACCACCATAATCTTTATTCAACAAGTGCTCCATTTCGTCCTTTGGAACGTCCAGGATGCTCCCCATCAACTGCAATACTTCACGACGACGTTTGCCTTTTGTTATCTGGAAATGAGCGATTAGAAGGTTTCGCATGAGGACTTTGTCCACTTTTCCTTCTGCGCTGTTGACCAAAGTCGACAATTTCTGTTGTGCGTGGTCCAGCATTTCTTTTCGGAGCTCGTTTTGTTTTTTCAGTTCTGCCATCTGCTCTTCCTTGAGATCTAAGTCTTCTCTCAGCCTGGAAGCAGAATCCCACAGAGCATTCGCTTGATCCAAACGTTCCTGCAGTGATGTTACTTCTCCTTCTAGCTTTTCGGCCTTGTTCTTCCATTCAGCTATTGACTGTTTTTCTTTGGCTAGTTCAGCAGAATGCAGAGCTTTCTCTTCTTCTTGGAAGTGTTGAACCTCGTTTTCTCTTAGGATTTTTACTTTGGTCTCTTGAAAAATATCAGAATTCAGTGTTTGAGCGTCTCCTCTCTCTCCAGGCAACTGGGCTTTTAGTTCTTCAATAGTTTTCTGCAAGTTCTTAATTTCCTCCTCTCTTTCTAAAATTAACTGGCTATGCGCAGCATTCATCTGCTCATACTTGTACTTAAATTCATGCATTTCCTCCTTCTGCTCCTGTAAAGACTGAAGTAGTTGCATTTTATGCTGGTTTTGATTTTCAATTATATTCAGATGGTCTTGAATTTCATCTTCCAGATGATTTTTGACTATGTTCAGTTGAGATACCTCCAATTCTAGTTCTGTGATAGCATCAAGAGCTTCAGGCTCAGCCACTGGTGCAGCTTGATTGTGGTGTTCCGTAAGTATTTCCAGTTCTACTCGCAGATAGTTGTTTTCTGCTCTCATGTAGGTAAGACTTTTGTCCTTTCTTTCAACGGATTGCCTTAAAGTTTCATTTTCTCTTAAGGCCTGAGAACACTTATGTAAATCCTTTTGTAGTTGTGAAATTTTTTCTTCGAGTTTTTCAATAAAAACTTCTTTCTCATTTATGACTTGTGTCAATCGCTCCTCTTCTTCTATATAAGATGCCAAAATTTCCTCAGTTTCTTTTTCATCAGCAGTCATTTGCTCAATATTCTTTTTGAGTCCTGCTATTTCAAAGTCCTTCTCTTGATTGAGTTGAACTGCACATTCGTGTTTCAGCTTTAAGGCCGAGGTATTCCAATCATGTGCATTGGAGAGTTCCTGAATAGTCTGCCTGTGATTATTTGCTTCTTCCAACAGTCTTTTTTCTGCCTGGTGCAGTTTGGCTTCAGTCTCTTCTTTGTCTCTTTTGAGAGTCTCCGTGATAGTGTCTTTTTCTTGAGAGATTTGATTGTAAGCAGCAATAGATTCTTCCAACTTACGCCTTACATCGTCACGTGCTAAAATCAACATTTCATTTTCCGTCTTGAGTTCAACAGCAACTTTCGTTAAGTTTTCGTTGAGCTGTTCCTCTTCAGAAAGATTTTGACTTAGGTTGCTAGCTTCAGCTTCTCGTTCTTTAGGCATGTCATCCTTACAATGACTGTTAGAGTCTTCATTCAGAGAGGTTCGATACTTACTCTTAAACCCAGACAGCTCCTCTTCAAGTTGTCTAATGTGATCCTTAAGCCCAAGGTTTTCCTGCTGGATGTTTGAACTATTTTTTTGTGACTGATTTAGCTGATCTACTAAATCTTCTACTTTTCCTTCAAGCTTCTGCTTGGTTAAATGCAAATCACTGAGGCTCCGTGCATTCTCAGTTAACTTCTCCTTCTGCACATGCAGCTCTTGGGATATGTTCATTTGCTCATCCTCAAGTTGATGAACTCTCTCTTTTTCATCATCTAGATCTTGTTCCAACTTCTTGATGACAAGGTCTCCTTCATTTTGTTGTTTTGATAGCTCATCTTGTATCAAAATCATGTGCTCTGTAGCTTCCCGATTCCGATGATCCAGTTCTTCTAACTCAGCCATCAGCATTTTCTTTTCATTGATAGTCTGATTCAGTTCTTCCTCCTTTGCCTTCAAGTGAAGTTTTAAGTCTAGTAACTGTACATTCAAATTCATGTCCGTTGAAGCTCTGTTTTTCATGACTTGATAGTCACGGCTCAGTTTTGACAGTGACATCTGAAGTTCCTCTTTTTCTTGACTCAATGATGACTTCTCTTTTTCTAGAGCTTCAACATGCATTTTAAGTTTCAGATTGTCTTCAGCAAGACGGTTATCCTGGTTTAAACCATTTAGTCTCACGATTTCCTTCTCCGCATCAGCCAGGGCTCGTTGAAGCCTGAACACTTCTTCCACTGCTGAATGCTGAGGAAGGGTTCTTCCCTTTTCTGCCACAGTAGAACTCTGCTCCCAAACTGAAATTTCATGCTGATGATCATATATGTCTGGACTTTGGTTTGGTTGAAGAGTCTTGATAGTATTTAGTACTTTGCAGATTTCACTTGAGTCAGAATGGTGCGTTCCCTGAGCCTCAGCAATCTGCCTCGAGTGGCCAACTTCAGATTCATGTTTTGCAACTTCAGTTGGTAATCCGTTTGTTTCTTGTTGTGATAAAATTATGTCACTAAAGTCCGTGTCATCATCACGAAAGGCTGAAAAATGACTACCGACCAGGGGACCGAACGGAGCCGGTGCAGTTGTTGTTGGTACACCACAAGCTCCCGAGCGTACTGATTGAGCAGCTGCCTGTAGTTGGAACATTTGATCTTGCAGTACAATCTGTCCTGCTTTAGGATGGCTGATCTCTACCTCTTTCTGTGGCAGTTGATTCTGGGAACTTACAGACTGATGGTTTATTTGTAGCTCTGATGCTTCATGCTTTTCTTCCAGGTCAGTACAGCACTTTTTCGGTCCTTCATTCTCACATCTTAGTGTGGAATCAGTAGTTTCCATTTCCTTTCTCCAACAATGATGTAAAGCTGCTTCTGGGTCTCCTAAGTCATCCAGAAGCATTTCCCTGTTGAAGGTGGAGCTCTGGCCGGTGAGGAAAGCCAAGCTGCTCCCCACCTGACCCAAGAAGTGGCCCAAGCCTGAGCCCAGGCCTCCAAACCAGGACCACATCGTGGCCACTTCAGCGATCCATCGGACCAGCTCTGAGAAGCGCGTCCATCACCATCCACTTCTCTGCCCCGAACGTCCTCCGGCGTTGCCGGGGTCGATTATGACCCAAGCGCTCAGAATTCCTCAGAGCGCGGGGTTCCTGGGGCTCCACCAACACTAATCATCCCTTCCTGCCTGTAAACTCAGAAGCCTGTCCTGCGCTTTGACCAGGGACTGGCATCCAGTAGCACACTCACCCCCTGCAGGGCCTCTGCTTCTTCCCTGCACTTGCCTGTCAGCTATTGGCTCACAGGATTGGGCAGGGTTGGCTGGGAGGAGCTAGAGATCCAGGAAAGTGTCCCAGTTTGAGTCCCAAGGCAGTGTGCTGTGGAGCCAGGAAGAATCAATGTTGTAGATGAAATCCAAAGGTAGTTCACTGGACAGTTCCCTCTTGTCTGGGAGAGGTGGGCTTTTTGTCCCATTCAGTTGCATTCAGTTGACGAGGTGAGGTCTCGATCCACATTAGAGAATGGAATCTATTTAACTAAAAGTCCCCGATTCAAAAGTAAATCTCACCCCATAACACCAGCACAGACACACCCAGAATAAAAGTTGGCCAAGTATCTGGGCATCGTAGCCCAGACGAGTTAACATATAAAATTAACCATCACAGAGTCTTAATCAGTCTCAGAATTCAAATTATAATACGGATTAAATTTCACTAAAGAACCATCTTTACCCTTTCCAAAAGTAAACTTTTGCTGTTAATCTATAAATTTTCGAGTTCATTTTAATATTATTTGGTCCTTGTTGATTCTGATTGAAGTTTATTTAAGTGCTCAAAAATTCCGCTTAAATTTCACTTAAGAAAAATTTGTTTTAGAGCCAATAGGTTGATGTTCACTTCACCTATGGTTGTTTATCAGTGCCAAATATAATCCAGGTTTCAAGAGTACAGAGCGAAATAGAAAGTTGAGAAATTTTCTACTATGGAGTAACAATCCTAAATGTAATTCCCATACCTCTAAGGATCAGAAGGAGTTAAGATAAGGCCCTGCTTTCCAAGGTGTTTAAATTCCAACAAGTTAATGAGGAGGCAGTTTTGTAGAGTTGGGGACAAAGCAAAGAGAGGAAGCACGTGGGCTGTAACAGACAGACCAGTTGGGACCAAAGCAATTTTGGAGCTAAACTGACAGAATGCATTTATGAAACCTCTCTCACAAGCATGAGTTGAACAGTAAATGAGAACATAGTGTGTGTAGTTCTCACCTGATGGCTGGTGCAGAGAAAGTGGCCAACAAATGGAGCCTGCTGCCACTTTGTTCATATTTGCCTTTTTGTTTCCTTTAGGATCATTTTCCTTATTACCCTTTAGAAGGGGTTTGGGTTTGCTCCCATTACTCTCTTCCCAGAGCCCATATTCAGGAGACTCTTTTCCTTGAGCTGTTCTTTCTATATGTCTGTTCAGGAAACAAAACCCCAAGGTGGCAGAAATAAAATTTTAAAAAAGGAAGAATTTTTGGAAAATTAATGGTTAAATAGATTCTGAGGATCATATGAATCACCTCATAATGTCTCTTGCCTTCAAGATAGAGCAAGTAGACATAATTACTCAGATCGCTATAGAAACTAGTGACTGCATTTGTGTCCTGTGCTAGAAAAGGAAATCTTCTTGGTCCTTCTTATTCATCTCCAAATCTGAGAGAGAAGTCAGGCCTGTGTTAGTCAATGTCTCCTCATAAAAGACTAAAATAAAAATTTAAGCCCCTTTTAGCATCTGCTGAAGTGAGAATCCACGCTGTACCCCAGCTGTGTCTACTGTTGAAGAAGGCATCAACAATACCAAGTGTCCTTTTCTCCCTTTAGACCATTCCTCCTGTGTGTGTGTGTGTGTGTGTGTGTGTGTGTTAGAAGACTTTTTCATCACTTTGACAACATACCTGAGAAAATTAAATGAGTAAATATTTATTTTGGTTCAATTTCAGGCTCCATTGCTGTGGCCTGAAGTGAGGCAGATTACCATGGCAGAGAGCCTGGCTTCAAAACAGAGCTTCTCAACTCATGGAGATCAGGGAAATGGTGAGGGGAAGAGAGGACTGAGGAATATGATGTACCCTTCCAGGGAATCAACTCCAGTGGCCTACCCTCCAACTAGGCCCTACCGCCCACAGTTTTGACCAACTCCCGATAGTCCTGTCCAATCATGAACCCATCAGTGGATTGATCCACAGACGAGGTTAGAGCTCAGGATTCAATTCACCTTTCTGTAGAGTCCGTTCTGAATGCTGGTAGATTGGGGTCCAAGCTTTCAACACATGACCTTTGGGCAACATTCCAGATCCAAATTATAGCAGGGTGCCTCCTTCTCTTTAGGTGTTCTGTGTTTGTTTATTGTTTTAAATCACAAATAATGATCCTTTTTCAGTGTAAGACCTATCCCATTTGGCTTGAATCTGGTTCCAGTGGTTGTTGCTCCTCCTGCTGAAAGGCATTTCTGATCACTCAGATTCGGTCTTCTAGCATGGTTCACTCTGACCACAGCTGTTTGTCATTTTGTATTTCTATCTGAGAGAGATACCTACCTAGTGTATTCGAAACTGACCGTCCAAATAAAAGCATTTCTCTTCTTCTCAATATGTTTGGAATATTCCTGGAAACTATGGGGGATATGGAGGGAAAACCCTGGCTCATTCGCGAGCACACGTGACAAAAAGGATCCAGTAATCATAAGTGTATCCTTATACATATATTCAGCGCCCAAAAAGTACAAGGTATTGTGGTAGATATTGTGAACAACATAAAGCTGTGTTATATACATTTCCTGCTATGAAGTGCAATTGAATACAGTCAGTCAATGGAGAAGATGTTACATAGAGTGATCCTTGAAATATAATGCAAGGTCAGCCATTGACGACTGTGGTGGTGAGGATCTCATATGGGGGAAAAGACTAAGTAAGAAAGAATAAAGCCAGAAGTAGAGAGCCCTGAATAATGTGGCTTTGTTAAAACACAGTTGAAGGTTAAAGTAAGGAAAGCTTTTTGAGTCTATAAACATAGGGTGATAAATTCTATGCAAGATATTAAGTTTGTACTTCTTTTAATACCTCATGATTCATTCAAACATTTTCTTATAGATTTCAGTAGAATTTTTAAATCTCTTTAATATGGGCCTTGTCTCGTTTCTTTTTTTAAATTTTTATTGGTTGCTTAAAAAAAAATTACAATGATCTTGACATATCATATTTCATACATTTGATTCAAGTGGGGTATGAATTCTTATTTTTACCACGTGTACAGTTTGCAGGATCACATTGGCTGTACGTGCAGGTTTATACATACTGCCATACTAGTGTCTGTTATATTCTGCTGCCTTTCCTATTCCCTCCCTATCCCCCCTTCTGTCCCCTCCCCTCCCATAATCTCTCTCTACCCCAGCTACTGTAATTCATTTCTCTCCTTTTTTCCCCCTTTCCCCTCACATCCTCTTCTATGTAATTGTGTGTAACAATGAGGGTATCCTTCCATTTCCATGAAATTCCCCTTCTCTCTCCCATTCCCTCCCACCTCTTGTCCCTTCTAATTGGTAGTCTTCTTTTCATGCTCTTCCAGCCTGCTCTGTTTTGAGTCCCCCTCCTTATATGAAAGAAGACATTCAGCATTTCTTTCCTAGGGATTGGCTAACTTCACTTAGCATAATCTCCTCTAATGCCATCCATTTCCCTGCAAATGCCATGGTTTTGTTATTTTTTAGTGCTGAGTAATATTCCATTGTGTACAAATGCCACATTTTCTTATCCATTCATCTATTGACTGGCATCTAGGTTGGTTCCACATTCTAGCTATTGTGAATTGTGCTGCTGTGAACCTTGATGTAGCTGTATCCCTATAGCATGCTCTTTTTAGGTCTTTGGGAATAGTCCGAGAAGGGGAATAGCTGGGTCGAATGGTGGTTCCATTCCCAGCTTTCCCAGGAACCTCCATAATGCTTTCCAAATTGGCTGCACCAATTTGCAGTCGCACCAGCAATGTACAAGTGTACCTTTTCCCCCCACATCCTTGCCAGCACTTGTTGTTGTTTGACTTCCTAATGGCTGCCATTCTTACTGGACTGATTTGGTATCTTAGAGTGGTTTTAATTTGCATTTCTCTGATTGCTAGAGATGGTGAGCATTTTTTTCCGTGTATTTTTTGATTAATTGTGTATCCTTCTCTGAGAAGTGTCTGTTCAGGTCCTTGGCCCATTTGTTGATTGGGTTGTTTGTTTTCTTAATGTTTACTTTTTGAGTTCTTTGTGTACTCTGGATATTAGGGCTCGGCACATTTGTATCTTTAAGAATTGGCATAATCAATGAAATGTTCCGCACACGTTTGTAGGAAGATTAACATAACACTCCAGTGACAATACAGTAGTAGAAGGATTGATTTGGACTGAGAAGTTGTTCAGTGAATGATATATTACCCATAAATTTGAATTCTCATTATCATAAAGAAGCAAGGTGGAAATAAGAATTTAAGAGAGTGTTGGGTCTATGGCTCAAGTAGTAGCTCGTTCACCTAGCATGCGTGAGGCATGGGGTTTGATCCTCAGCACTACATAAAAAAAAAAAAAAAATAAAATAAAGATGTTGTGTCCACTAAAGGCTAAATAATAAATATTTTTAAAATAGAATTTAAAATAATAGTCCATAAATGTTATGTACAAACTGTGAAAGTAGATTCGTCAACAGATTAATTGTCTGCCTCGAACTAGAATCAGTTGCCTACTGATTTGCCTGGATGATGTTCTCAATTCTGGTTTTTTTTTTTTTTTTTCTTTCATTCCACTGGGCAAACATCTGCCGGGCTTTCTTGATGGCAACATAGTGATTACTGAGCTCCACCCTATTAGAAATACAACTAGTTTTCAACTCATGAAAGTCTATAAAAGCCACTTTTTTAGAAGTCTCTAAACTTTGGAACTATTCAATGATACTCTATTTTTGCCAGCAATAAACAATATATATATATATATATATATATATATATATATATTTTATATATATATATATATATATATATTTTATATATATATATATTTATTTTAATGTAAAGGGCAAGGTATTGAACAGACACTTCACAGAAGAAGCAATACAATCAGTCAATAAATATATGAAAAAATGTTCAACTTCACTAGTAATGAGAGAGATGCAAATCAAAACTACTCTAAGATTTCATCTCACTTCAATCAGAATGGCAATCATCAAGAATATAAGCAACAGTAAATGTTGGCGAGGATGTGGGGGAAAAAGGTACACGTATACATTGCTGGTGGCACTGCAAATTGATGCAGCCAGTCTGAAAAGCAGTATGAAAATTCCTCGGAAAACTGGGATCGGAAGCACCATTTGACCCAGCTGTCCCACTCATTGGTTTATAACTAAAGGACTTAAAATCAGTATACTAAAAATTCATTAAATTTCATTTAAATTAATACAATTTAACAAAGTCAATTTAAATAACATTTAATATAGATTAAATCATTTAATATGAACTATATAATAAAAATATTAATAAGATTAATTTTAATAAAAATCCACTTAGTGGTTTTAGAAACTACAGGTATCAGAGAAATATTAGCTATATATTCTACTTTTGTCTGCTCTCTCATTTTGCCTAACTTAAGCTAGAAACTTTTGTTTATCTTTTCTCTTAATTTACCAAGATAAAAATGGGAAGACAAAACACCCAGTAGCTACACACATCAGCTTTTCCTTTGTTTTTTTCTAAATTTTGCCTTAACATTTACATTATTTTATCCAGTATCCAGGTATTTTCTTATGTTTTTATGTTAAAAGCATATGCCGTTTGATTTCAATCTCTTTTCAAATACATATATCTAAATCCCTGTTGCTTCTGCCATTATAGTATTTTAATTTAATTCCATCTTGATTTTTGCTTTAATCTAACAATTATTTGGAATTGTTTCTATGGCCCTAATTTCATTGTATATGGAATTTTTTTTTTTTTTTTTTTTTTTTGAGGAGTCAAAATTCTTCTAATTTTAGATGCACAAGGAATTGCAGCCTGTGTGATAACACCTTTACGGAATTGGCTGGCGTTTTCATTGTGGTCTAGGGCATGGTAAATTTTGGTGGCTGTAGCCTGTGTGTTTGAACATGATATGTAGTTTTGTGTGCATGGTACAACTTCTTGGTATAGCTCCTCAGTCAGGCTTCTTAAGTGCATTACACAGCTCTTCTCTATCCCTCCCTGCTTGTTGGTGGTTCCTTGTTTGGGTTCTGAGAGAGGGATGTTCAGTTGATGCCTTTTATTCTGCAGGGTTTCCCATGTTTTTGCTCTATGTACCCCACGGTGTGGTACCCCAGATAACTATCTTATTGTTGTCCTGTGCTCTGTGATCCCTGGTATGTAATACTGAAAGCATGAAGCAGCCTGTTACCTCTCAGCTTCTGCAAGTGAACTGTTTCCTTGCACGTTCTATGTTTGCTTTTGTCTTTTCAACTTGATCTACTCTTTCATAATCTATTTTTGTGTTCAGTCCTTGAAATTCTCATTCTTATTTTGGATCACTGAGCATTTCAAATGTCCTTTTCTAATTTCTATGAGGATTTGGTGGTAGAAGGAGAAAGAGAGGTGAAACATGCTCATTTTCAGCCTTTAAGATTGAACCTCAAATCTTAGTGTAGTTTTGATTTTCACTTCTCTAAGTGCTAGTGATGATGAGCATATTTGCATAAATTTGTTGATTAATTTTATATCATCTTGGGAGAAGTGTCTGTTCAGGTCCGTGGCCCATTTATTGAATGGGTTATTTTATTTTATTTTATTTATTTATTTATTCGTTCGTTCATTCATTCATTCATTCATTCATTCATTCATTCATTCATTTATTTATTTATGTGTGTGTGTGTGTGTGTGTGTGTGTGTGTGTATTTAGATTTGTGAGTTCTTTCTATACCCTAGAGATTAGTGCTCTATCTGATGTGTGATGGGGCAAAACTTTTCTCCCAAGATGTAGGATCCCTATTCACCTCCCAGATTGTTTGTTTTGTGGAGAAGAAACTTTTTTAGTTTGAATCTATCTCATTTATTGATACTTGATTTTAATTCTTGTGCTATAGGAGTCTTATTAAGGAATTTTGGGACTAATCCCATATGATTGGAATTAGGGCCTACTTTTTCTTCTGTTACATGCAAGGTCTCTGGTTTTATTCCTAGGTCCTTGATTCATTTGAGTGGAGTTTGGTGCATGGTGAGAGATAGGGGTTTAATTGCACCTCCCTCCAGTTAGAATGTCAGCGATTTTTGAAAATGGCAGCTATGATGAAGACAACAACAGTAAGTGTTGGTGAGGATTTCAGGAAAAATGTACACTCCTACACTGTCGGTGGGACTGTAGATTGGTGCAGCCAATATGGAAAGCAGTTTGGCGGCAATTCCTTGGAAATTTGGGAATAGAACCACCATTTGACCTAGCTATCCCTCTTTTTGGTCTATACCCAAAGGACTTAAAAACTGCATACTACAGGGACACAGCCGCATCAATGTTTATAGCAGCAAAATTCACATTAGCTAAATTGTGGAAACAACTTAGTAGATGAATGCATAAAAAAAAATGTGGCATTTATACACAATTAATATCACTCAGATACTTACCCTCTCGCTCAGTCCAGGAGACGCTAGTGCCCTTCACTACCTCTGTCAGAGCCTGGTTCGGACAGCTGGTGCCTCGGAGAGGACAGGCTGATCCTGCCTGCCTCCCATGTACCCTTTGTCACAGGGAGCGACATTCATGTGAGACCAAGTAAAATCCAGTCATAGACATTAATAGAATATCTCAAAAAAGTATTTAATAAAAAGGCTAGCAAATACAGGGTCTTTAATGAAACTTTAATAAAATTTATGAGACAAGGAAACTGAAAGCACAATATTTTCTTAGGAACTTTTCTGTTTGGTGTTATTCTTTACAATATAGCAGCTTTTCCTAAGAATGCAGGGAGTATGAAATTTCTAAGGCTATCTTGCTGTGTTCTCCATTAAACCCCTTGTCTTAAAAAAACCTTGGATCTAGATTAATCTTTGTAATTTTCTGAGTACCTGTATAACATATTTTTCTCAAGAATGCAGTGAGGTCGCCGTTTCCAAGAGCTCTTCAATTCTGAAATATAAGAAGTGTGTTTCCAGGCATTGAAACCCAAAGGCTCACCTAGACACAATGGAGTGAGCAGAATATATAAAAATCTCTCATGACAAATCTGAACTCTGCTTTTCCCAACCGTGTGAAGTCTACTGGAATAAGATTCCAAGTAATTTGGCAAGTCGAAGCCAAATATATACTTTGATATTCTTCTCGGGAGTAAGCCGTGTGATGTTACAGGAAGGCAGATTTTAGTGCTGAATTTCTGATCGTATCCCCCCAAAAGTTGTTCCATGCATATCATGCAAGAATGTAACCTCCAAAAAATAAATAAATAAAAGAGAGGACATTTGACGTAAGAAGGCTGGATAATATTTGCATGTTCGTGTATTTTTACCACACATCATACCTTCTTATTTCTTCCTTGCTCTGATTTGAAGCATATGCTTTCATTTTTCATTTTGGCTTACCGTGTTATCACTTAATAATAATTCAGTAAATTTACTTAGAACAAGAAAGTCACCTAATGACTCATGTCTTAGAGATGCTTTCAAATAAAAGTAATTGTGCATTTTGTACCATAGAGTATTCCCAGTGTTTCCTAGAATTGTTGCAACTGATGCTGGAGGCTTTGAAATAGAGCAGGAGGCATAAGGGCCGTGGCTTGTGACCCTTCCCAAAGTATGTAAGATTGATAGACATTGAATGCAAATAAACAACTATGCATCATTGAATTTTTTCCTGTCACTAAAATGCTAGTAGAGCTCAAGGAATTGTGAGCCTCTTTGTCTGCAGTACAGGAAAAATAAGAAATTTAAAGACTTGAGTTACATACAATTTCTGATAACATACCTTAGGTTGGTTCTCAGCTTAAAAAACACAAAAAGAGAAATGTCATCATTTTCCATAGCATTGGGAAACTTTTCATAGGTGGGAAACTTTACTATCAGAGCTCATCGGTTCTCAGACAATTATATGTTTTGAATACTTGGCCAATGTGCCTTTGGGATGCGTCCTCCAGTTGTTGTTTCAGTGATTTTGTTCATGCCTAACAACTGATGGCATCTTAATTTTGGTAAAATAATGTAAATGTTAAGGTGAAATTTAGAAATAAGAAAGGAAAAGCTGATATGTGTGTAGCTACTAGGTGTTTTTCTTCCTTTTTTTTTATTTTTGTAAAGTAAAGCAAAAGATAAACCAAAAGGTTCTAGCTTAAGTTAGGTAAAATCAAAGAGGAGAAAAAAGAAGATAATATTGCTAATACTTCACTGCCACCTGTAATTTCCAAAACAACTAAGAGCATTTTTATTAAAATTAACTTTATTGACATTTATATTAAATTATATAGTCAATATTAAATAATTCAATCTATATTATGTTAAATTTACTTTGTTAAATTGTATTAATTTAAATAAAATTTAATGAATTTTTAAATATAAATCATACTATAATTTAACATAAGTTAATAAACAATATCAATTAATAAAATGAATTTAAATCAAACCATCGTATTAATAAAAGAAATTTAAATAATACTACTAATAAAATTAATTTAAATTAGATTGATTTAAATTAGATTAACTTATATTAAATGATAGTATAATTTATATTTAAAAACATATTAAATTTTGTTTAAATTAATTTTAATAAAAACGTTCTGAATGGTTTTAGAAACTACGGGTGTCAGAGAAGTATGTGCTATGCAATCTGCTTTTTCGCTTCTCGGATTTCACCTACTTAAGCTAGAAACTTTTGATTCATCTTTTACCTTAATTTATCAAAAGGTTATAACTACTCCTGTTGTAAAGCTTTTCATCTTCCAAAAACTGTTGTCAGCTTATTTCTCTCCCCAACTTGTTTTGATCAAATGTTTTATAAAATGTGTTTATAAGAACGATTGTAGAGCCCCCAATAGTATGTAGATAAGCAGTCCAGATATTTAATGATACATTCTTACTAATTAACTTTTCCATTGGCAATGGATCATGTGATCCCACTTCGGGGTTGCCTCATAAAAATACTCTTCCTTCTGGACATATTTATCATCTGGAAAACTGAATTAATGTGAAGTGACTTTCGTAGAGAAATGGAAATCAGCAAAATGGATAGGGGTCATAGAATTTGGATTCAAAGCATCTTAGAATTTATCCACTAAGCTTCCTGTTTAGGTCCTCCCCATTGGAATTTTCGCTTGGTAGTTGTACAATGTTATCTTGGATAAACTAAATATTCTCAACGTTTTGCAACATTATATTTGGTTTTCATGTACTCTAAATCTGAGACATCCTTCTTATGGGTTGGATTTCTCTCGTTTCCTGTGATTGCATGTATCGTTTTTATCTTAATGCCATTAAGTGAGGTTGGAACTAGTGGTTCAAGAAGGCTGCTCTGTACAGTGGCTCACAAAAGTACATCAGAATTGATAACTGGTGATGATTATCTGCTACATTGGAACAAAATTCTATAAACAAAAAGTGCTACAAAAAACAAAACAAATTTTTTAAAAAGTACTATAGCAAAAAATCACAACAACAACAACAACTAAAGAAATAAAATAAAATACCTAGTAGCTATACACTTACATATACCAGCTGTTTTGCTTTCTCTTTTTGTCTACAAGCACATGCGTGCTTTTTCAAAAGGCCATGCTGTAAAACATCAAAAAGGGTTATGGCTTCTTTAGAATAATGCTAAATATTTAGAAGATCCTGGAGTACAGCTCTGGCCCTGTTGTGCAGGGACACTGGCGACGGTGTAAAGGTGGGCATGAAATCTGCAATGGGTGTGAAAAGAGGACGCCCAGGTCCACCAAGTCCAACTCCAGCGAGGTTACTAAGAGGCACCGCTGCAGAACGTGGGACCAAGAGTGGATTCCCGTTGGTGCTTCTGCCAGCTCTTAATTTGGCTCCATCTTTAACATTTCCTGGTAAAGGGGTTCTGAAAAAGAACTCTGAAGCACGGGTTGGGGTTGTTGATTTGGTTTCGGAGGTGTGCTGGGGACACTTGTTGAAGCCCCTCCAAGGCAACTCCTCATCCACTTTCTGACACCACCATAATCTTTATTCAACAAGTGCTCCATTTCGTCCTTTGGAACGTCCAGGATGCTCCCCATCAACTGCAATACTTCACGACGACGTTTGCCTTTTGTTATCTGGAAATGAGCGATTAGAAGGTTTCGCATGAGGACTTTGTCCACTTTTCCTTCTGCGCTGTTGACCAAAGTCGACAATTTCTGTTGTGCGTGGTCCAGCATTTCTTTTCGGAGCTCGTTTTGTTTTTTCAGTTCTGCCATCTGCTCTTCCTTGAGATCTAAGTCTTCTCTCAGCCTGGAAGCAGAATCCCACAGAGCATTCGCTTGATCCAAACGTTCCTGCAGTGATGTTACTTCTCCTTCTAGCTTTTCGGCCTTGTTCTTCCATTCAGCTATTGACTGTTTTTCTTTGGCTAGTTCAGCAGAATGCAGAGCTTTCTCTTCTTCTTGGAAGTGTTGAACCTCGTTTTCTCTTAGGATTTTTACTTTGGTCTCTTGAAAAATATCAGAATTCAGTGTTTGAGCGTCTCCTCTCTCTCCAGGCAACTGGGCTTTTAGTTCTTCAATAGTTTTCTGCAAGTTCTTAATTTCCTCCTCTCTTTCTAAAATTAACTGGCTATGCGCAGCATTCATCTGCTCATACTTGTACTTAAATTCATGCATTTCCTCCTTCTGCTCCTGTAAAGACTGAAGTAGTTGCATTTTATGCTGGTTTTGATTTTCAATTATATTCAGATGGTCTTGAATTTCATCTTCCAGATGATTTTTGACTATGTTCAGTTGAGATACCTCCAATTCTAGTTCTGTGATAGCATCAAGAGCTTCAGGCTCAGCCACTGGTGCAGCTTGATTGTGGTGTTCCGTAAGTATTTCCAGTTCTACTCGCAGATAGTTGTTTTCTGCTCTCATGTAGGTAAGACTTTTGTCCTTTCTTTCAACGGATTGCCTTAAAGTTTCATTTTCTCTTAAGGCCTGAGAACACTTATGTAAATCCTTTTGTAGTTGTGAAATTTTTTCTTCGAGTTTTTCAATAAAAACTTCTTTCTCATTTATGACTTGTGTCAATCGCTCCTCTTCTTCTATATAAGATGCCAAAATTTCCTCAGTTTCTTTTTCATCAGCAGTCATTTGCTCAATATTCTTTTTGAGTCCTGCTATTTCAAAGTCCTTCTCTTGATTGAGTTGAACTGCACATTCGTGTTTCAGCTTTAAGGCCGAGGTATTCCAATCATGTGCATTGGAGAGTTCCTGAATAGTCTGCCTGTGATTATTTGCTTCTTCCAACAGTCTTTTTTCTGCCTGGTGCAGTTTGGCTTCAGTCTCTTCTTTGTCTCTTTTGAGAGTCTCCGTGATAGTGTCTTTTTCTTGAGAGATTTGATTGTAAGCAGCAATAGATTCTTCCAACTTACGCCTTACATCGTCACGTGCTAAAATCAACATTTCATTTTCCGTCTTGAGTTCAACAGCAACTTTCGTTAAGTTTTCGTTGAGCTGTTCCTCTTCAGAAAGATTTTGACTTAGGTTGCTAGCTTCAGCTTCTCGTTCTTTAGGCATGTCATCCTTACAATGACTGTTAGAGTCTTCATTCAGAGAGGTTCGATACTTACTCTTAAACCCAGACAGCTCCTCTTCAAGTTGTCTAATGTGATCCTTAAGCCCAAGGTTTTCCTGCTGGATGTTTGAACTATTTTTTTGTGACTGATTTAGCTGATCTACTAAATCTTCTACTTTTCCTTCAAGCTTCTGCTTGGTTAAATGCAAATCACTGAGGCTCCGTGCATTCTCAGTTAACTTCTCCTTCTGCACATGCAGCTCTTGGGATATGTTCATTTGCTCATCCTCAAGTTGATGAACTCTCTCTTTTTCATCATCTAGATCTTGTTCCAACTTCTTGATGACAAGGTCTCCTTCATTTTGTTGTTTTGATAGCTCATCTTGTATCAAAATCATGTGCTCTGTAGCTTCCCGATTCCGATGATCCAGTTCTTCTAACTCAGCCATCAGCATTTTCTTTTCATTGATAGTCTGATTCAGTTCTTCCTCCTTTGCCTTCAAGTGAAGTTTTAAGTCTAGTAACTGTACATTCAAATTCATGTCCGTTGAAGCTCTGTTTTTCATGACTTGATAGTCACGGCTCAGTTTTGACAGTGACATCTGAAGTTCCTCTTTTTCTTGACTCAATGATGACTTCTCTTTTTCTAGAGCTTCAACATGCATTTTAAGTTTCAGATTGTCTTCAGCAAGACGGTTATCCTGGTTTAAACCATTTAGTCTCACGATTTCCTTCTCCGCATCAGCCAGGGCTCGTTGAAGCCTGAACACTTCTTCCACTGCTGAATGCTGAGGAAGGGTTCTTCCCTTTTCTGCCACAGTAGAACTCTGCTCCCAAACTGAAATTTCATGCTGATGATCATATATGTCTGGACTTTGGTTTGGTTGAAGAGTCTTGATAGTATTTAGTACTTTGCAGATTTCACTTGAGTCAGAATGGTGCGTTCCCTGAGCCTCAGCAATCTGCCTCGAGTGGCCAACTTCAGATTCATGTTTTGCAACTTCAGTTGGTAATCCGTTTGTTTCTTGTTGTGATAAAATTATGTCACTAAAGTCCGTGTCATCATCACGAAAGGCTGAAAAATGACTACCGACCAGGGGACCGAACGGAGCCGGTGCAGTTGTTGTTGGTACACCACAAGCTCCCGAGCGTACTGATTGAGCAGCTGCCTGTAGTTGGAACATTTGATCTTGCAGTACAATCTGTCCTGCTTTAGGATGGCTGATCTCTACCTCTTTCTGTGGCAGTTGATTCTGGGAACTTACAGACTGATGGTTTATTTGTAGCTCTGATGCTTCATGCTTTTCTTCCAGGTCAGTACAGCACTTTTTCGGTCCTTCATTCTCACATCTTAGTGTGGAATCAGTAGTTTCCATTTCCTTTCTCCAACAATGATGTAAAGCTGCTTCTGGGTCTCCTAAGTCATCCAGAAGCATTTCCCTGTTGAAGGTGGAGCTCTGGCCGGTGAGGAAAGCCAAGCTGCTCCCCACCTGACCCAAGAAGTGGCCCAAGCCTGAGCCCAGGCCTCCAAACCAGGACCACATCGTGGCCACTTCAGCGATCCATCGGACCAGCTCTGAGAAGCGCGTCCATCACCATCCACTTCTCTGCCCCGAACGTCCTCCGGCGTTGCCGGGGTCGATTATGACCCAAGCGCTCAGAATTCCTCAGAGCGCGGGGTTCCTGGGGCTCCACCAACACTAATCATCCCTTCCTGCCTGTAAACTCAGAAGCCTGTCCTGCGCTTTGACCAGGGACTGGCATCCAGTAGCACACTCACCCCCTGCAGGGCCTCTGCTTCTTCCCTGCACTTGCCTGTCAGCTATTGGCTCACAGGATTGGGCAGGGTTGGCTGGGAGGAGCTAGAGATCCAGGAAAGTGTCCCAGTTTGAGTCCCAAGGCAGTGTGCTGTGGAGCCAGGAAGAATCAATGTTGTAGATGAAATCCAAAGGTAGTTCACTGGACAGTTCCCTCTTGTCTGGGAGAGGTGGGCTTTTTGTCCCATTCAGTTGCATTCAGTTGACGAGGTGAGGTCTCGATCCACATTAGAGAATGGAATCTATTTAACTAAAAGTCCCCGATTCAAAAGTAAATCTCACCCCATAACACCAGCACAGACACACCCAGAATAAAAGTTGGCCAAGTATCTGGGCATCGTAGCCCAGACGAGTTAACATATAAAATTAACCATCACAGAGTCTTAATCAGTCTCAGAATTCAAATTATAATACGGATTAAATTTCACTAAAGAACCATCTTTACCCTTTCCAAAAGTAAACTTTTGCTGTTAATCTATAAATTTTCGAGTTCATTTTAATATTATTTGGTCCTTGTTGATTCTGATTGAAGTTTATTTAAGTGCTCAAAAATTCCGCTTAAATTTCACTTAAGAAAAATTTGTTTTAGAGCCAATAGGTTGATGTTCACTTCACCTATGGTTGTTTATCAGTGCCAAATATAATCCAGGTTTCAAGAGTACAGAGCGAAATAGAAAGTTGAGAAATTTTCTACTATGGAGTAACAATCCTAAATGTAATTCCCATACCTCTAAGGATCAGAAGGAGTTAAGATAAGGCCCTGCTTTCCAAGGTGTTTAAATTCCAACAAGTTAATGAGGAGGCAGTTTTGTAGAGTTGGGGACAAAGCAAAGAGAGGAAGCACGTGGGCTGTAACAGACAGACCAGTTGGGACCAAAGCAATTTTGGAGCTAAACTGACAGAATGCATTTATGAAACCTCTCTCACAAGCATGAGTTGAACAGTAAATGAGAACATAGTGTGTGTAGTTCTCACCTGATGGCTGGTGCAGAGAAAGTGGCCAACAAATGGAGCCTGCTGCCACTTTGTTCATATTTGCCTTTTTGTTTCCTTTAGGATCATTTTCCTTATTACCCTTTAGAAGGGGTTTGGGTTTGCTCCCATTACTCTCTTCCCAGAGCCCATATTCAGGAGACTCTTTTCCTTGAGCTGTTCTTTCTATATGTCTGTTCAGGAAACAAAACCCCAAGGTGGCAGAAATAAAATTTTAAAAAAGGAAGAATTTTTGGAAAATTAATGGTTAAATAGATTCTGAGGATCATATGAATCACCTCATAATGTCTCTTGCCTTCAAGATAGAGCAAGTAGACATAATTACTCAGATCGCTATAGAAACTAGTGACTGCATTTGTGTCCTGTGCTAGAAAAGGAAATCTTCTTGGTCCTTCTTATTCATCTCCAAATCTGAGAGAGAAGTCAGGCCTGTGTTAGTCAATGTCTCCTCATAAAAGACTAAAATAAAAATTTAAGCCCCTTTTAGCATCTGCTGAAGTGAGAATCCACGCTGCACCCCAGCTGTGTCTACTGTTGAAGAAGGCATCAACAATACCAAGTGTCCTTTTCTCCCTTTAGACCATTCCTCCTGTGTGTGTGTGTGTGTGTGTGTGTGTGTTAGAAGACTTTTTCATCACTTTGACAACATACCTGAGAAAATTAAATGAGTAAATATTTATTTTGGTTCAATTTCAGGCTCCATTGCTGTGGCCTGAAGTGAGGCAGATTACCATGGCAGAGAGCCTGGCTTCAAAACAGAGCTTCTCAACTCATGGAGATCAGGGAAATGGTGAGGGGAAGAGAGGACTGAGGAATATGATGTACCCTTCCAGGGAATCAACTCCAGTGGCCTACCCTCCAACTAGGCCCTACCGCCCACAGTTTTGACCAACTCCCGATAGTCCTGTCCAATCATGAACCCATCAGTGGATTGATCCACAGATGAGGTTAGAGCTCAGGATTCAATTCACCTTTCTGTAGAGTCCGTTCTGAATGCTGGTAGATTGGGGTCCAAGCTTTCAACACATGACCTTTGGGCAACATTCCAGATCCAAATTATAGCAGGGTGCCTCCTTCTCTTTAGGTGTTCTGTGTTTGTTTATTGTTTTAAATCACAAATAATGATCCTTTTTCAGTGTAAGACCTAGCCCATTTGGCTTGAATCTGGTTCCAGTGGTTGTTGCTCCTCCTGCTGAAAGGCATTTCTGATCACTCAGATTCGGTCTTCTAGCATGGTTCACTCTGACCACAGCTGTTTGTCATTTTGTATTTCTATCTGAGAGAGATACCTACCTAGTGTATTCGAAACTGACCATCCAAATAAAAGCATTTCTCTTCTTCTAAATATGTTTGGAATATTTCTGGAAACTATGGGGGATATGGAGGGAAAACCCTGGCTCATTCGCGAGCACATGTGACAAAAAGCATCCAGTAATCGTAAGTGTATCCTTATACATATATTCAGTGCCCAAAAAGTACAAGGTATTGTGGTAGATATTGTGAACAACATAAAGCTGTGTTATATACATTTCCTGCTATGAAGTGCAATTGAATACAGTCAGTCAATGGAGAAGATGTTACATAGAGTGATCCTTGAATTATAATGCAAGGTCAGCCATTGACGACTGTGGTGGTGAGGATCTCATATGGGGGAAAAGACTAAGTAAGAAAGAATAAAGCCAGAAGTAGAGAGCCCTTAATAATGTGGCTTTGTGAAAACACAGTTGAAGGTTAAAGTAAGGAAAGCTTTTAGAGTCTATAAACATAGGGTGATAAATTCTATGCAAGATATTATGTTTGTACTTCTTTTAATACCTCATAATTCATTCAAACATTTTCTTATAGATTTCAGTAGAATTTTTAAATCTCTTTAATATGGGCCTTGTCTCGTTTCTTTTTTTAAAATTTTTATTGGTTGCTTAAAAAAAATTACAATGATCTTGACATATCATATTTCATACATTTGATTCAAGTGGGGTATGAGTTCTTATTTTTACCACGTGTACAGTTTGCAGGATCACATTGGCTATACGTCCAGGTTTATACATACTGCCATACTAGTGTCTGTTATATTGTGCTGCCTTTCCTATTCCCTCCCTATCCCCCCTCCTGTCCCCTCCCCTCCCATAATCTCTCTCTACCCCAGCTACTGTAATTCATTTCTCTCCTTTTTTCCCCCTTTCCCCTCACATCCTCTTCTATGTAATTGTGTGTAACAATGAGGGTATCCTTCCATTTCCATGAAATTCCCCTTCTCTCTCCCATTCCCTCCCACCTCTTGTCCCTTCTAATTGGTAGTCTTCTTTTCATGCTCTTCCAGCCTGCTCTGTTTTGAGTCCCCCTCCTTATATGAAAGAAGACATTCAGCATTTCTTTCCTAGGGATTGGCTAACTTCACTTAGCATAATCTCCTCTAATGCCATCCATTTCCCTGCAAATGCCATGGTTTTGTTATTTTTTAGTGCTGAGTAATATTCCATTGTGTACAAATGCCACATTTTCTTATCCATTCATCTATTGACTGGCATCTAGGTTGGTTCCACATTCTAGCTATTGTGAATTGTGCTGCTGTGAACCTTGATGTAGCTGTATCCCTATAGCATGCTCTTTTTAGGTCTTTGGGAATAGTCCGAGAAGGGGAATAGCTGGGTCGAATGGTGGTTCCATTCCCAGCTTTCCCAGGAACCTCCATAATGCTTTCCAAATTGGCTGCACCAATTTGCAGTCGCACCA
Source organism: Urocitellus parryii (assembly GCF_045843805.1). NCBI lineage: Eukaryota > Metazoa > Chordata > Mammalia > Rodentia > Sciuridae > Urocitellus > Urocitellus parryii. Next base: position 55,126,768 of record NC_135544.1, on the reverse strand, counting down.
GCAATGTACAAGTGTACCTTTTCCCCCCACATCCTTGCCAGCACTTGTTGTTGTTTGACTTCCTAATGTACTGGACTGATTTGGTATCTTAGAGTGGTTTTAATTTGCATTTCTCTGATTGCTAGAGATGGTGAGCATTTTTTTCCGTGTATTTTTTGATTAATTGTGTATCCTTCTCTGAGAAGTGTCTGTTCAGGTCCTTGGCCCATTTGTTGATTGGGTTGTTTGTTTTCTTAATGTTTACTTTTTGAGTTCTTTGTGTACTCTGGATATTAGGGCTCGGCACATTTGTATCTTTAAGAATTGGCATAATCAATGAAATGTTCCGCACACGTTTGTAGGAAGATTAACATAACACTCCAGTGACAATACAGTAGTAGAAGGATTGATTTGGACTGAGAAGTTGTTCAGTGAATGATATATTACCCATAAATTTGAATTCTCATTATCATAAAGAAGCAAGGTGGAAATAAGAATTTAAGAGAGTGTTGGGTCTATGGCTCAAGTAGTAGCTCGTTCACCTAGCATGCGTGAGGCATGGGGTTTGATCCTCAGCACTACATAAAAAAAAAAAAAAAATAAAATAAAGATGTTGTGTCCACTAAAGGCTAAATAATAAATATTTTTAAAATAGAATTTAAAATAATAGTCCATAAATGTTATGTACAAACTGTGAAAGTAGATTCGTCAACAGATTAATTGTCTGCCTCGAACTAGAATCAGTTGCCTACTGATTTGCCTGGATGATGTTCTCAATTCTGGTTTTTTTTTTTTTTTTTCTTTCATTCCACTGGGCAAACATCTGCCGGGCTTTCTTGATGGCAACATAGTGATTACTGAGCTCCACCCTATTAGAAATACAACTAGTTTTCAACTCATGAAAGTCTATAAAAGCCACTTTTTTAGAAGTCTCTAAACTTTGGAACTATTCAATGATACTCTATTTTTGCCAGCAATAAACAATATATATATATATATATATATATATATATATATATATATATATATATATATATATATTTTATATATATATATATTTATTTTAATGTAAAGGGCAAGGTATTGAACAGACACTTCACAGAAGAAGCAATACAATCAGTCAATAAATATATGAAAAAATGTTCAACTTCACTAGTAATGAGAGAGATGCAAATCAAAACTACTCTAAGATTTCATCTCACTTCAATCAGAATGGCAATCATCAAGAATATAAGCAACAGTAAATGTTGGCGAGGATGTGGGGGAAAAAGGTACACGTATACATTGCTGGTGGCACTGCAAATTGATGCAGCCAGTCTGAAAAGCAGTATGAAAATTCCTCGGAAAACTGGGATCGGAAGCACCATTTGACCCAGCTGTCCCACTCATTGGTTTATAACTAAAGGACTTAAAATCAGTATACTAAAAATTCATTAAATTTCATTTAAATTAATACAATTTAACAAAGTCAATTTAAATAACATTTAATATAGATTAAATCATTTAATATGAACTATATAATAAAAATATTAATAAGATTAATTTTAATAAAAATCCACTTAGTGGTTTTAGAAACTACAGGTATCAGAGAAATATTAGCTATATATTCTACTTTTGTCTGCTCTCTCATTTTGCCTAACTTAAGCTAGAAACTTTTGTTTATCTTTTCTCTTAATTTACCAAGATAAAAATGGGAAGACAAAACACCCAGTAGCTACACACATCAGCTTTTCCTTTGTTTTTTTCTAAATTTTGCCTTAACATTTACATTATTTTATCCAGTATCCAGGTATTTTCTTATGTTTTTATGTTAAAAGCATATGCCGTTTGATTTCAATCTCTTTTCAAATACATATATCTAAATCCCTGTTGCTTCTGCCATTATAGTATTTTAATTTAATTCCATCTTGATTTTTGCTTTAATCTAACAATTATTTGGAATTGTTTCTATGGCCCTAATTTCATTGTATATGGAATTTTTTTTTTTTTTTTTTTTTTTTTTTGAGGAGTCAAAATTCTTCTAATTTTAGATGCACAAGGAATTGCAGCCTGTGTGATAACACCTTTACGGAATTGGCTGGCGTTTTCATTGTGGTCTAGGGCATGGTAAATTTTGGTGGCTGTAGCCTGTGTGTTTGAACATGATATGTAGTTTTGTGTGCATGGTACAACTTCTTGGTATAGCTCCTCAGTCAGGCTTCTTAAGTGCATTACACAGCTCTTCTCTATCCCTCCCTGCTTGTTGGTGGTTCCTTGTTTGGGTTCTGAGAGAGGGATGTTCAGTTGATGCCTTTTATTCTGCAGGGTTTCCCATGTTTTTGCTCTATGTACCCCACGGTGTGGTACCCCAGATAACTATCTTATTGTTGTCCTGTGCTCTGTGATCCCTGGTATGTAATACTGAAAGCATGAAGCAGCCTGTTACCTCTCAGCTTCTGCAAGTGAACTGTTTCCTTGCACGTTCTATGTTTGCTTTTGTCTTTTCAACTTGATCTACTCTTTCATAATCTATTTTTGTGTTCAGTCCTTGAAATTCTCATTCTTATTTTGGATCACTGAGCATTTCAAATGTCCTTTTCTAATTTCTATGAGGATTTGGTGGTAGAAGGAGAAAGAGAGGTGAAACATGCTCATTTTCAGCCTTTAAGATTGAACCTCAAATCTTAGTGTAGTTTTGATTTTCACTTCTCTAAGTGCTAGTGATGATGAGCATATTTGCATAAATTTGTTGATTAATTTTATATCATCTTGGGAGAAGTGTCTGTTCAGGTCCGTGGCCCATTTATTGAATGGGTTATTTTATTTTATTTTATTTATTTATTTATTCGTTCGTTCGTTCATTCATTCATTCATTCATTCATTCATTTATTTATTTATTTATTTATTTATGTGTGTGTGTGTGTGTGTGTGTGTGTGTGTGTGTGTATTTAGATTTGTGAGTTCTTTCTATACCCTAGAGATTAGTGCTCTATCTGATGTGTGATGGGGCAAAACTTTTCTCCCAAGATGTAGGATCCCTATTCACCTCCCAGATTGTTTGTTTTGTGGAGAAGAAACTTTTTTAGTTTGAATCTATCTCATTTATTGATACTTGATTTTAATTCTTGTGCTATAGGAGTCTTATTAAGGAATTTTGGGACTAATCCCATATGATTGGAATTAGGGCCTACTTTTTCTTCTGTTACATGCAAGGTCTCTGGTTTTATTCCTAGGTCCTTGATTCATTTGAGTGGAGTTTGGTGCATGGTGAGAGATAGGGGTTTAATTGCACCTCCCTCCAGTTAGAATGTCAGCGATTTTTGAAAATGGCAGCTATGATGAAGACAACAACAGTAAGTGTTGGTGAGGATTTCAGGAAAAATGTACACTCCTACACTGTCGGTGGGACTGTAGATTGGTGCAGCCAATATGGAAAGCAGTTTGGCGGCAATTCCTTGGAAATTTGGGAATAGAACCACCATTTGACCTAGCTATCCCTCTTTTTGGTCTATACCCAAAGGACTTAAAAACTGCATACTACAGGGACACAGCCGCATCAATGTTTATAGCAGCAAAATTCACATTAGCTAAATTGTGGAAACAACTTAGTAGATGAATGCATTAAAAAAAAATGTGGCATTTATACACAATTAATATCACTCAGATACTTACCCTCTCGCTCAGTCCAGGAGACGCTAGTGCCCTTCACTACCTCTGTCAGAGCCTGGTTCGGACAGCTGGTGCCTCGGAGAGGACAGGCTGATCCTGCCTGCCTCCCATGTACCCTTTGTCACAGGGAGCGACATTCATGTGAGACCAAGTAAAATCCAGTCATAGACATTAATAGAATATCTCAAAAAAGTATTTAATAAAAAGGCTAGCAAATACAGGGTCTTTAATGAAACTTTAATAAAATTTATGAGACAAGGAAACTGAAAGCACAATATTTTCTTAGGAACTTTTCTGTTTGGTGTTATTCTTTACAATATAGCAGCTTTTCCTAAGAATGCAGGGAGTATGAAATTTCTAAGGCTATCTTGCTGTGTTCTCCATTAAACCCCTTGTCTTAAAAAAACCTTGGATCTAGATTAATCTTTGTAATTTTCTGAGTACCTGTATAACATATTTTTCTCAAGAATGCAGTGAGGTCGCCGTTTCCAAGAGCTCTTCAATTCTGAAATATAAGAAGTGTGTTTCCAGGCATTGAAACCCAAAGGCTCACCTAGACACAATGGAGTGAGCAGAATATATAAAAATCTCTCATGACAAATCTGAACTCTGCTTTTCCCAACCGTGTGAAGTCTACTGGAATAAGATTCCAAGTAATTTGGCAAGTCGAAGCCAAATATATACTTTGATATTCTTCTCGGGAGTAAGCCGTGTGATGTTACAGGAAGGCAGATTTTAGTGCTGAATTTCTGATCGTATCCCCCCAAAAGTTGTTCCATGCATATCATGCAAGAATGTAACCTCCAAAAAATAAATAAATAAAAGAGAGGACATTTGACGTAAGAAGGCTGGATAATATTTGCATGTTCGTGTATTTTTACCACACATCATACCTTCTTATTTCTTCCTTGCTCTGATTTGAAGCATATGCTTTCATTTTTCATTTTGGCTTACCGTGTTATCACTTAATAATAATTCAGTAAATTTACTTAGAACAAGAAAGTCACCTAATGACTCATGTCTTAGAGATGCTTTCAAATAAAAGTAATTGTGCATTTTGTACCATAGAGTATTCCCAGTGTTTCCTAGAATTGTTGCAACTGATGCTGGAGGCTTTGAAATAGAGCAGGAGGCATAAGGGCCGTGGCTTGTGACCCTTCCCAAAGTATGTAAGATTGATAGACATTGAATGCAAATAAACAACTATGCATCATTGAATTTTTTCCTGTCACTAAAATGCTAGTAGAGCTCAAGGAATTGTGAGCCTCTTTGTCTGCAGTACAGGAAAAATAAGAAATTTAAAGACTTGAGTTACATACAATTTCTGATAACATACCTTAGGTTGGTTCTCAGCTTAAAAAACACAAAAAGAGAAATGTCATCATTTTCCATAGCATTGGGAAACTTTTCATAGGTGGGAAACTTTACTATCAGAGCTCATCGGTTCTCAGACAATTATATGTTTTGAATACTTGGCCAATGTGCCTTTGGGATGCGTCCTCCAGTTGTTGTTTCAGTGATTTTGTTCATGCCTAACAACTGATGGCATCTTAATTTTGGTAAAATAATGTAAATGTTAAGGTGAAATTTAGAAATAAGAAAGGAAAAGCTGATATGTGTGTAGCTACTAGGTGTTTTTCTTCCTTTTTTTTTATTTTTGTAAAGTAAAGCAAAAGATAAACCAAAAGGTTCTAGCTTAAGTTAGGTAAAATCAAAGAGGAGAAAAAAGAAGATAATATTGCTAATACTTCACTGCCACCTGTAATTTCCAAAACAACTAAGAGCATTTTTATTAAAATTAACTTTATTGACATTTATATTAAATTATATAGTCAATATTAAATAATTCAATCTATATTATGTTAAATTTACTTTGTTAAATTGTATTAATTTAAATAAAATTTAATGAATTTTTAAATATAAATCATACTATAATTTAACATAAGTTAATAAACAATATCAATTAATAAAATAAATTTAAATCAAACCATCGTATTAATAAAAGAAATTTAAATAATACTACTAATAAAATTAATTTAAATTAGATTGATTTAAATTAGATTAACTTATATTAAATGATAGTATAATTTATATTTAAAAACATATTAAATTTTGTTTAAATTAATTTTAATAAAAACGTTCTGAATGGTTTTAGAAACTACGGGTGTCAGAGAAGTATGTGCTATGCAATCTGCTTTTTCGCTTCTCGGATTTCACCTACTTAAGCTAGAAACTTTTGATTCATCTTTTACCTTAATTTATCAAAAGGTTATAACTACTCCTGTTGTAAAGCTTTTCATCTTCCAAAAACTGTTGTCAGCTTATTTCTCTCCCCAACTTGTTTTGATCAAATGTTTTATAAAATGTGTTTATAAGAACGATTGTAGAGCCCCCAATAGTATGTAGATAAGCAGTCCAGATATTTAATGATACATTCTTACTAATTAACTTTTCCATTGGCAATGGATCATGTGATCCCACTTCGGGGTTGCCTCATAAAAATACTCTTCCTTCTGGACATATTTATCATCTGGAAAACTGAATTAATGTGAAGTGACTTTCGTAGAGAAATGGAAATCAGCAAAATGGATAGGGGTCATAGAATTTGGATTCAAAGCATCTTAGAATTTATCCACTAAGCTTCCTGTTTAGGTCCTCCCCATTGGAATTTTCGCTTGGTAGTTGTACAATGTTATCTTGGATAAACTAAATATTCTCAACGTTTTGCAACATTATATTTGGTTTTCATGTACTCTAAATCTGAGACATCCTTCTTATGGGTTGGATTTCTCTCGTTTCCTGTGATTGCATGTATCGTTTTTATCTTAATGCCATTAAGTGAGGTTGGAACTAGTGGTTCAAGAAGGCTGCTCTGTACAGTGGCTCACAAAAGTACATCAGAATTGATAACTGGTGATGATTATCTGCTACATTGGAACAAAATTCTATAAACAAAAAGTGCTACAAAAAACAAAACAAATTTTTTAAAAAGTACTATAGCAAAAAATCACAACAACAACAACAACTAAAGAAATAAAATAAAATACCTAGTAGCTATACACTTACATATACCAGCTGTTTTGCTTTCTCTTTTTGTCTACAAGCACATGCGTGCTTTTTCAAAAGGCCATGCTGTAAAACATCAAAAAGGGTTATGGCTTCTTTAGAATAATGCTAAATATTTAGAAGATCCTGGAGTACAGCTCTGGCCCTGTTGTGCAGGGACACTGGCGACGGTGTAAAGGTGGGCATGAAATCTGCAATGGGTGTGAAAAGAGGACGCCCAGGTCCACCAAGTCCAACTCCAGCGAGGTTACTAAGAGGCACCGCTGCAGAACGTGGGACCAAGAGTGGATTCCCGTTGGTGCTTCTGCCAGCTCTTAATTTGGCTCCATCTTTAACATTTCCTGGTAAAGGGGTTCTGAAAAAGAACTCTGAAGCACGGGTTGGGGTTGTTGATTTGGTTTCGGAGGTGTGCTGGGGACACTTGTTGAAGCCCCTCCAAGGCAACTCCTCATCCACTTTCTGACACCACCATAATCTTTATTCAACAAGTGCTCCATTTCGTCCTTTGGAACGTCCAGGATGCTCCCCATCAACTGCAATACTTCACGACGACGTTTGCCTTTTGTTATCTGGAAATGAGCGATTAGAAGGTTTCGCATGAGGACTTTGTCCACTTTTCCTTCTGCGCTGTTGACCAAAGTCGACAATTTCTGTTGTGCGTGGTCCAGCATTTCTTTTCGGAGCTCGTTTTGTTTTTTCAGTTCTGCCATCTGCTCTTCCTTGAGATCTAAGTCTTCTCTCAGCCTGGAAGCAGAATCCCACAGAGCATTCGCTTGATCCAAACGTTCCTGCAGTGATGTTACTTCTCCTTCTAGCTTTTCGGCCTTGTTCTTCCATTCAGCTATTGACTGTTTTTCTTTGGCTAGTTCAGCAGAATGCAGAGCTTTCTCTTCTTCTTGGAAGTGTTGAACCTCGTTTTCTCTTAGGATTTTTACTTTGGTCTCTTGAAAAATATCAGAATTCAGTGTTTGAGCGTCTCCTCTCTCTCCAGGCAACTGGGCTTTTAGTTCTTCAATAGTTTTCTGCAAGTTCTTAATTTCCTCCTCTCTTTCTAAAATTAACTGGCTATGCGCAGCATTCATCTGCTCATACTTGTACTTAAATTCATGCATTTCCTCCTTCTGCTCCTGTAAAGACTGAAGTAGTTGCATTTTATGCTGGTTTTGATTTTCAATTATATTCAGATGGTCTTGAATTTCATCTTCCAGATGATTTTTGACTATGTTCAGTTGAGATACCTCCAATTCTAGTTCTGTGATAGCATCAAGAGCTTCAGGCTCAGCCACTGGTGCAGCTTGATTGTGGTGTTCCGTAAGTATTTCCAGTTCTACTCGCAGATAGTTGTTTTCTGCTCTCATGTAGGTAAGACTTTTGTCCTTTCTTTCAACGGATTGCCTTAAAGTTTCATTTTCTCTTAAGGCCTGAGAACACTTATGTAAATCCTTTTGTAGTTGTGAAATTTTTTCTTCGAGTTTTTCAATAAAAACTTCTTTCTCATTTATGACTTGTGTCAATCGCTCCTCTTCTTCTATATAAGATGCCAAAATTTCCTCAGTTTCTTTTTCATCAGCAGTCATTTGCTCAATATTCTTTTTGAGTCCTGCTATTTCAAAGTCCTTCTCTTGATTGAGTTGAACTGCACATTCGTGTTTCAGCTTTAAGGCCGAGGTATTCCAATCATGTGCATTGGAGAGTTCCTGAATAGTCTGCCTGTGATTATTTGCTTCTTCCAACAGTCTTTTTTCTGCCTGGTGCAGTTTGGCTTCAGTCTCTTCTTTGTCTCTTTTGAGAGTCTCCGTGATAGTGTCTTTTTCTTGAGAGATTTGATTGTAAGCAGCAATAGATTCTTCCAACTTACGCCTTACATCGTCACGTGCTAAAATCAACATTTCATTTTCCGTCTTGAGTTCAACAGCAACTTTCGTTAAGTTTTCGTTGAGCTGTTCCTCTTCAGAAAGATTTTGACTTAGGTTGCTAGCTTCAGCTTCTCGTTCTTTAGGCATGTCATCCTTACAATGACTGTTAGAGTCTTCATTCAGAGAGGTTCGATACTTACTCTTAAACCCAGACAGCTCCTCTTCAAGTTGTCTAATGTGATCCTTAAGCCCAAGGTTTTCCTGCTGGATGTTTGAACTATTTTTTTGTGACTGATTTAGCTGATCTACTAAATCTTCTACTTTTCCTTCAAGCTTCTGCTTGGTTAAATGCAAATCACTGAGGCTCCGTGCATTCTCAGTTAACTTCTCCTTCTGCACATGCAGCTCTTGGGATATGTTCATTTGCTCATCCTCAAGTTGATGAACTCTCTCTTTTTCATCATCTAGATCTTGTTCCAACTTCTTGATGACAAGGTCTCCTTCATTTTGTTGTTTTGATAGCTCATCTTGTATCAAAATCATGTGCTCTGTAGCTTCCCGATTCCGATGATCCAGTTCTTCTAACTCAGCCATCAGCATTTTCTTTTCATTGATAGTCTGATTCAGTTCTTCCTCCTTTGCCTTCAAGTGAAGTTTTAAGTCTAGTAACTGTACATTCAAATTCATGTCCGTTGAAGCTCTGTTTTTCATGACTTGATAGTCACGGCTCAGTTTTGACAGTGACATCTGAAGTTCCTCTTTTTCTTGACTCAATGATGACTTCTCTTTTTCTAGAGCTTCAACATGCATTTTAAGTTTCAGATTGTCTTCAGCAAGACGGTTATCCTGGTTTAAACCATTTAGTCTCACGATTTCCTTCTCCGCATCAGCCAGGGCTCGTTGAAGCCTGAACACTTCTTCCACTGCTGAATGCTGAGGAAGGGTTCTTCCCTTTTCTGCCACAGTAGAACTCTGCTCCCAAACTGAAATTTCATGCTGATGATCATATATGTCTGGACTTTGGTTTGGTTGAAGAGTCTTGATAGTATTTAGTACTTTGCAGATTTCACTTGAGTCAGAATGGTGCGTTCCCTGAGCCTCAGCAATCTGCCTCGAGTGGCCAACTTCAGATTCATGTTTTGCAACTTCAGTTGGTAATCCGTTTGTTTCTTGTTGTGATAAAATTATGTCACTAAAGTCCGTGTCATCATCACGAAAGGCTGAAAAATGACTACCGACCAGGGGACCGAACGGAGCCGGTGCAGTTGTTGTTGGTACACCACAAGCTCCCGAGCGTACTGATTGAGCAGCTGCCTGTAGTTGGAACATTTGATCTTGCAGTACAATCTGTCCTGCTTTAGGATGGCTGATCTCTACCTCTTTCTGTGGCAGTTGATTCTGGGAACTTACAGACTGATGGTTTATTTGTAGCTCTGATGCTTCATGCTTTTCTTCCAGGTCAGTACAGCACTTTTTCGGTCCTTCATTCTCACATCTTAGTGTGGAATCAGTAGTTTCCATTTCCTTTCTCCAACAATGATGTAAAGCTGCTTCTGGGTCTCCTAAGTCATCCAGAAGCATTTCCCTGTTGAAGGTGGAGCTCTGGCCGGTGAGGAAAGCCAAGCTGCTCCCCACCTGACCCAAGAAGTGGCCCAAGCCTGAGCCCAGGCCTCCAAACCAGGACCACATCGTGGCCACTTCAGCGATCCATCGGACCAGCTCTGAGAAGCGCGTCCATCACCATCCACTTCTCTGCCCCGAACGTCCTCCGGCGTTGCCGGGGTCGATTATGACCCAAGCGCTCAGAATTCCTCAGAGCGCGGGGTTCCTGGGGCTCCACCAACACTAATCATCCCTTCCTGCCTGTAAACTCAGAAGCCTGTCCTGCGCTTTGACCAGGGACTGGCATCCAGTAGCACACTCACCCCCTGCAGGGCCTCTGCTTCTTCCCTGCACTTGCCTGTCAGCTATTGGCTCACAGGATTGGGCAGGGTTGGCTGGGAGGAGCTAGAGATCCAGGAAAGTGTCCCAGTTTGAGTCCCAAGGCAGTGTGCTGTGGAGCCAGGAAGAATCAATGTTGTAGATGAAATCCAAAGGTAGTTCACTGGACAGTTCCCTCTTGTCTGGGAGAGGTGGGCTTTTTGTCCCATTCAGTTGCATTCAGTTGACGAGGTGAGGTCTCGATCCACATTAGAGAATGGAATCTATTTAACTAAAAGTCCCCGATTCAAAAGTAAATCTCACCCCATAACACCAGCACAGACACACCCAGAATAAAAGTTGGCCAAGTATCTGGGCATCGTAGCCCAGACGAGTTAACATATAAAATTAACCATCACAGAGTCTTAATCAGTCTCAGAATTCAAATTATAATACGGATTAAATTTCACTAAAGAACCATCTTTACCCTTTCCAAAAGTAAACTTTTGCTGTTAATCTATAAATTTTCGAGTTCATTTTAATATTATTTGGTCTGTTGATTCTGATTGAAGTTTATTTAAGTGCTCAAAAATTCCGCTTAAATTTCACTTAAGAAAAATTTGTTTTAGAGCCAATAGGTTGATGTTCACTTCACCTATGGTTGTTTATCAGTGCCAAATATAATCCAGGTTTCAAGAGTACAGAGCGAAATAGAAAGTTGAGAAATTTTCTACTATGGAGTAACAATCCTAAATGTAATTCCCATACCTCTAAGGATCAGAAGGAGTTAAGATAAGGCCCTGCTTTCCAAGGTGTTTAAATTCCAACAAGTTAATGAGGAGGCAGTTTTGTAGAGTTGGGGACAAAGCAAAGAGAGGAAGCACGTGGGCTGTAACAGACAGACCAGTTGGGACCAAAGCAATTTTGGAGCTAAACTGACAGAATGCATTTATGAAACCTCTCTCACAAGCATGAGTTGAACAGTAAATGAGAACATAGTGTGTGTAGTTCTCACCTGATGGCTGGTGCAGAGAAAGTGGCCAACAAATGGAGCCTGCTGCCACTTTGTTCATATTTGCCTTTTTGTTTCCTTTAGGATCATTTTCCTTATTACCCTTTAGAAGGGGTTTGGGTTTGCTCCCATTACTCTCTTCCCAGAGCCCATATTCAGGAGACTCTTTTCCTTGAGCTGTTCTTTCTATATGTCTGTTCAGGAAACAAAACCCCAAGGTGGCAGAAATAAAATTTTAAAAAAGGAAGAATTTTTGGAAAATTAATGGTTAAATAGATTCTGAGGATCATATGAATCACCTCATAATGTCTCTTGCCTTCAAGATAGAGCAAGTAGACATAATTACTCAGATCGCTATAGAAACTAGTGACTGCATTTGTGTCCTGTGCTAGAAAAGGAAATCTTCTTGGTCCTTCTTATTCATCTCCAAATCTGAGAGAGAAGTCAGGCCTGTGTTAGTCAATGTCTCCTCATAAAAGACTAAAATAAAAATTTAAGCCCCTTTTAGCATCTGCTGAAGTGAGAATCCACGCTGCACCCCAGCTGTGTCTACTGTTGAAGAAGGCATCAACAATACCAAGTGTCCTTTTCTCCCTTTAGACCATTCCTCCTGTGTGTGTGTGTGTGTGTGTGTGTGTTAGAAGACTTTTTCATCACTTTGACAACATACCTGAGAAAATTAAATGAGTAAATATTTATTTTGGTTCAATTTCAGGCTCCATTGCTGTGGCCTGAAGTGAGGCAGATTACCATGGCAGAGAGCCTGGCTTCAAAACAGAGCTTCTCAACTCATGGAGATCAGGGAAATGGTGAGGGGAAGAGAGGACTGAGGAATATGATGTACCCTTCCAGGGAATCAACTCCAGTGGCCTACCCTCCAACTAGGCCCTACCGCCCACAGTTTTGACCAACTCCCGATAGTCCTGTCCAATCATGAACCCATCAGTGGATTGATCCACAGATGAGGTTAGAGCTCAGGATTCAATTCACCTTTCTGTAGAGTCCGTTCTGAATGCTGGTAGATTGGGGTCCAAGCTTTCAACACATGACCTTTGGGCAACATTCCAGATCCAAATTATAGCAGGGTGCCTCCTTCTCTTTAGGTGTTCTGTGTTTGTTTATTGTTTTAAATCACAAATAATGATCCTTTTTCAGTGTAAGACCTAGCCCATTTGGCTTGAATCTGGTTCCAGTGGTTGTTGCTCCTCCTGCTGAAAGGCATTTCTGATCACTCAGATTCGGTCTTCTAGCATGGTTCACTCTGACCACAGCTGTTTGTCATTTTGTATTTCTATCTGAGAGAGATACCTACCTAGTGTATTCGAAACTGACCATCCAAATAAAAGCATTTCTCTTCTTCTAAATATGTTTGGAATATTTCTGGAAACTATGGGGGATATGGAGGGAAAACCCTGGCTCATTCGCGAGCACATGTGACAAAAAGCATCCAGTAATCGTAAGTGTATCCTTATACATATATTCAGTGCCCAAAAAGTACAAGGTATTGTGGTAGATATTGTGAACAACATAAAGCTGTGTTATATACATTTCCTGCTATGAAGTGCAATTGAATACAGTCAGTCAATGGAGAAGATGTTACATAGAGTGATCCTTGAATTATAATGCAAGGTCAGCCATTGACGACTGTGGTGGTGAGGATCTCATATGGGGGAAAAGACTAAGTAAGAAAGAATAAAGCCAGAAGTAGAGAGCCCTTAATAATGTGGCTTTGTGAAAACACAGTTGAAGGTTAAAGTAAGGAAAGCTTTTAGAGTCTATAAACATAGGGTGATAAATTCTATGCAAGATATTATGTTTGTACTTCTTTTAATACCTCATAATTCATTCAAACATTTTCTTATAGATTTCAGTAGAATTTTTAAATCTCTTTAATATGGGCCTTGTCTCGTTTCTTTTTTTAAAATTTTTATTGGTTGCTTAAAAAAAATTACAATGATCTTGACATATCATATTTCATACATTTGATTCAAGTGGGGTATGAGTTCTTATTTTTACCACGTGTACAGTTTGCAGGATCACATTGGCTATACGTCCAGGTTTATACATACTGCCATACTAGTGTCTGTTATATTGTGCTGCCTTTCCTATTCCCTCCCTATCCCCCCTCCTGTCCCCTCCCCTCCCATAATCTCTCTCTACCCCAGCTACTGTAATTCATTTCTCTCCTTTTTTCCCCCTTTCCCCTCACATCCTCTTCTATGTAATTGTGTGTAACAATGAGGGTATCCTTCCATTTCCATGAAATTCCCCTTCTCTCTCCCATTCCCTCCCACCTCTTGTCCCTTCTAATTGGTAGTCTTCTTTTCATGCTCTTCCAGCCTGCTCTGTTTTGAGTCCCCCTCCTTATATGAAAGAAGACATTCAGCATTTCTTTCCTAGGGATTGGCTAACTTCACTTAGCATAATCTCCTCTAATGCCATCCATTTCCCTGCAAATGCCATGGTTTTGTTATTTTTTAGTGCTGAGTAATATTCCATTGTGTACAAATGCCACATTTTCTTATCCATTCATCTATTGACTGGCATCTAGGTTGGTTCCACATTCTAGCTATTGTGAATTGTGCTGCTGTGAACCTTGATGTAGCTGTATCCCTATAGCATGCTCTTTTTAGGTCTTTGGGAATAGTCCGAGAAGGGGAATAGCTGGGTCGAATGGTGGTTCCATTCCCAGCTTTCCCAGGAACCTCCATAATGCTTTCCAAATTGGCTGCACCAATTTGCAGTCGCACCAGCAATGTACAAGTGTACCTTTTCCCCCCACATCCTTGCCAGCACTTGTTGTTGTTTGACTTCCTAATGGCTGCCATTCTTACTGGACTGATTTGGTATCTTAGAGTGGTTTTAATTTGCATTTCTCTGATTGCTAGAGATGGTGAGCATTTTTTTCCGTGTATTTTTTGATTAATTGTGTATCCTTCTCTGAGAAGTGTCTGTTCAGGTCCTTGGCCCATTTGTTGATTGGGTTGTTTGTTTTCTTAATGTTTACTTTTTGAGTTCTTTGTGTACTCTGGATATTAGGGCTCGGCACATTTGTATCTTTAAGAATTGGCATAATCAATGAAATGTTCCGCACACGTTTGTAGGAAGATTAACATAACACTCCAGTGACAATACAGTAGTAGAAGGATTGATTTGGACTGAGAAGTTGTTCAGTGAATGATATATTACCCATAAATTTGAATTCTCATTATCATAAAGAAGCAAGGTGGAAATAAGAATTTAAGAGAGTGTTGGGTCTATGGCTCAAGTAGTAGCTCGTTCACCTAGCATGCGTGAGGCATGGGGTTTGATCCTCAGCACTACATAAAAAAAAAAATAAAATAAAATAAAGATGTTGTGTCCACTAAAGGCTAAATAATAAATATTTTTAAAATAGAATTTAAAATAATAGTCCATAAATGTTATGTACAAACTGTGAAAGTAGATTCGTCAACAGATTAATTGTCTGCCTCGAACTAGAATCAGTTGCCTACTGATTTGCCTGGATGATGTTCTCAATTCTGGTTTTTTTTTTTTTTTTTCTTTCATTCCACTGGGCAAACATCTGCCGGGCTTTCTTGATGGCAACATAGTGATTACTGAGCTCCACCCTATTAGAAATACAACTAGTTTTCAACTCATGAAAGTCTATAAAAGCCACTTTTTTAGAAGTCTCTAAACTTTGGAACTATTCAATGATACTCTATTTTTGCCAGCAATAAACAATATATATATATATATATATATATATATATATATATATTTTATATATATATATATATATATATATTTTATATATATATATATTTATTTTAATGTAAAGGGCAAGGTATTGAACAGACACTTCACAGAAGAAGCAATACAATCAGTCAATAAATATATGAAAAAATGTTCAACTTCACTAGTAATGAGAGAGATGCAAATCAAAACTACTCTAAGATTTCATCTCACTTCAATCAGAATGGCAATCATCAAGAATATAAGCAACAGTAAATGTTGGCGAGGATGTGGGGGAAAAAGGTACACGTATACATTGCTGGTGGCACTGCAAATTGATGCAGCCAGTCTGAAAAGCAGTATGAAAATTCCTCGGAAAACTGGGATCGGAAGCACCATTTGACCCAGCTGTCCCACTCATTGGTTTATAACTAAAGGACTTAAAATCAGTATACTAAAAATTCATTAAATTTCATTTAAATTAATACAATTTAACAAAGTCAATTTAAATAACATTTAATATAGATTAAATCATTTAATATGAACTATATAATAAAAATATTAAGATTAATTTTAATAAAAATCCACTTAGTGGTTTTAGAAACTACAGGTATCAGAGAAATATTAGCTATATATTCTACTTTTGTCTGCTCTCTCATTTTGCCTAACTTAAGCTAGAAACTTTTGTTTATCTTTTCTCTTAATTTACCAAGATAAAAATGGGAAGACAAAACACCCAGTAGCTACACACATCAGCTTTTCCTTTGTTTTTTTCTAAATTTTGCCTTAACATTTACATTATTTTATCCAGTATCCAGGTATTTTCTTATGTTTTTATGTTAAAAGCATATGCCGTTTGATTTCAATCTCTTTTCAAATACATATATCTAAATCCCTGTTGCTTCTGCCATTATAGTATTTTAATTTAATTCCATCTTGATTTTTGCTTTAATCTAACAATTATTTGGAATTGTTTCTATGGCCCTAATTTCATTGTATATGGAATTTTTTTTTTTTTTTTTTTTTTTTTTTGAGGAGTCAAAATTCTTCTAATTTTAGATGCACAAGGAATTGCAGCCTGTGTGATAACACCTTTACGGAATTGGCTGGCGTTTTCATTGTGGTCTAGGGCATGGTAAATTTTGGTGGCTGTAGCCTGTGTGTTTGAACATGATATGTAGTTTTGTGTGCATGGTACAACTTCTTGGTATAGCTCCTCAGTCAGGCTTCTTAAGTGCATTACACAGCTCTTCTCTATCCCTCCCTGCTTGTTGGTGGTTCCTTGTTTGGGTTCTGAGAGAGGGATGTTCAGTTGATGCCTTTTATTCTGCAGGGTTTCCCATGTTTTTGCTCTATGTACCCCACGGTGTGGTACCCCAGATAACTATCTTATTGTTGTCCTGTGCTCTGTGATCCCTGGTATGTAATACTGAAAGCATGAAGCAGCCTGTTACCTCTCAGCTTCTGCAAGTGAACTGTTTCCTTGCACGTTCTATGTTTGCTTTTGTCTTTTCAACTTGATCTACTCTTTCATAATCTATTTTTGTGTTCAGTCCTTGAAATTCTCATTCTTATTTTGGATCACTGAGCATTTCAAATGTCCTTTTCTAATTTCTATGAGGATTTGGTGGTAGAAGGAGAAAGAGAGGTGAAACATGCTCATTTTCAGCCTTTAAGATTGAACCTCAAATCTTAGTGTAGTTTTGATTTTCACTTCTCTAAGTGCTAGTGATGATGAGCATATTTGCATAAATTTGTTGATTAATTTTATATCATCTTGGGAGAAGTGTCTGTTCAGGTCCGTGGCCCATTTATTGAATGGGTTATTTTATTTTATTTTATTTATTTATTTATTCGTTCGTTCATTCATTCATTCATTCATTCATTCATTTATTTATTTATTTATTTATGTGTGTGTGTGTGTGTGTGTGTGTGTGTGTGTGTGTGTGTATTTAGATTTGTGAGTTCTTTCTATACCCTAGAGATTAGTGCTCTATCTGATGTGTGATGGGGCAAAACTTTTCTCCCAAGATGTAGGATCCCTATTCACCTCCCAGATTGTTTGTTTTGTGGAGAAGAAACTTTTTTAGTTTGAATCTATCTCATTTATTGATACTTGATTTTAATTCTTGTGCTATAGGAGTCTTATTAAGGAATTTTGGGACTAATCCCATATGATTGGAATTAGGGCCTACTTTTTCTTCTGTTACATGCAAGGTCTCTGGTTTTATTCCTAGGTCCTTGATTCATTTGAGTGGAGTTTGGTGCATGGTGAGAGATAGGGGTTTAATTGCACCTCCCTCCAGTTAGAATGTCAGCGATTTTTGAAAATGGCAGCTATGATGAAGACAACAACAGTAAGTGTTGGTGAGGATTTCAGGAAAAATGTACACTCCTACACTGTCGGTGGGACTGTAGATTGGTGCAGCCAATATGGAAAGCAGTTTGGCGGCAATTCCTTGGAAATTTGGGAATAGAACCACCATTTGACCTAGCTATCCCTCTTTTTGGTCTATACCCAAAGGACTTAAAAACTGCATACTACAGGGACACAGCCGCATCAATGTTTATAGCAGCAAAATTCACATTAGCTAAATTGTGGAAACAACTTAGTAGATGAATGCATAAAAAAAAATGTGGCATTTATACACAATTAATATCACTCAGATACTTACCCTCTCGCTCAGTCCAGGAGACGCTAGTGCCCTTCACTACCTCTGTCAGAGCCTGGTTCGGACAGCTGGTGCCTCGGAGAGGACAGGCTGATCCTGCCTGCCTCCCATGTACCCTTTGTCACAGGGAGCGACATTCATGTGAGACCAAGTAAAATCCAGTCATAGACATTAATAGAATATCTCAAAAAAGTATTTAATAAAAAGGCTAGCAAATACAGGGTCTTTAATGAAACTTTAATAAAATTTATGAGACAAGGAAACTGAAAGCACAATATTTTCTTAGGAACTTTTCTGTTTGGTGTTATTCTTTACAATATAGCAGCTTTTCCTAAGAATGCAGGGAGTATGAAATTTCTAAGGCTATCTTGCTGTGTTCTCCATTAAACCCCTTGTCTTAAAAAAACCTTGGATCTAGATTAATCTTTGTAATTTTCTGAGTACCTGTATAACATATTTTTCTCAAGAATGCAGTGAGGTCGCCGTTTCCAAGAGCTCTTCAATTCTGAAATATAAGAAGTGTGTTTCCAGGCATTGAAACCCAAAGGCTCACCTAGACACAATGGAGTGAGCAGAATATATAAAAATCTCTCATGACAAATCTGAACTCTGCTTTTCCCAACCGTGTGAAGTCTACTGGAATAAGATTCCAAGTAATTTGGCAAGTCGAAGCCAAATATATACTTTGATATTCTTCTCGGGAGTAAGCCGTGTGATGTTACAGGAAGGCAGATTTTAGTGCTGAATTTCTGATCGTATCCCCCCAAAAGTTGTTCCATGCATATCATGCAAGAATGTAACCTCCAAAAAATAAATAAATAAAAGAGAGGACATTTGACGTAAGAAGGCTGGATAATATTTGCATGTTCGTGTATTTTTACCACACATCATACCTTCTTATTTCTTCCTTGCTCTGATTTGAAGCATATGCTTTCATTTTTCATTTTGGCTTACCGTGTTATCACTTAATAATAATTCAGTAAATTTACTTAGAACAAGAAAGTCACCTAATGACTCATGTCTTAGAGATGCTTTCAAATAAAAGTAATTGTGCATTTTGTACCATAGAGTATTCCCAGTGTTTCCTAGAATTGTTGCAACTGATGCTGGAGGCTTTGAAATAGAGCAGGAGGCATAAGGGCCGTGGCTTGTGACCCTTCCCAAAGTATGTAAGATTGATAGACATTGAATGCAAATAAACAACTATGCATCATTGAATTTTTTCCTGTCACTAAAATGCTAGTAGAGCTCAAGGAATTGTGAGCCTCTTTGTCTGCAGTACAGGAAAAATAAGAAATTTAAAGACTTGAGTTACATACAATTTCTGATAACATACCTTAGGTTGGTTCTCAGCTTAAAAAACACAAAAAGAGAAATGTCATCATTTTCCATAGCATTGGGAAACTTTTCATAGGTGGGAAACTTTACTATCAGAGCTCATCGGTTCTCAGACAATTATATGTTTTGAATACTTGGCCAATGTGCCTTTGGGATGCGTCCTCCAGTTGTTGTTTCAGTGATTTTGTTCATGCCTAACAACTGATGGCATCTTAATTTTGGTAAAATAATGTAAATGTTAAGGTGAAATTTAGAAATAAGAAAGGAAAAGCTGATATGTGTGTAGCTACTAGGTGTTTTTCTTCCTTTTTTTTTATTTTTGTAAAGTAAAGCAAAAGATAAACCAAAAGGTTCTAGCTTAAGTTAGGTAAAATCAAAGAGGAGAAAAAAGAAGATAATATTGCTAATACTTCACTGCCACCTGTAATTTCCAAAACAACTAAGAGCATTTTTATTAAAATTAACTTTATTGACATTTATATTAAATTATATAGTCAATATTAAATAATTCAATCTATATTATGTTAAATTTACTTTGTTAAATTGTATTAATTTAAATAAAATTTAATGAATTTTTAAATATAAATCATACTATAATTTAACATAAGTTAATAAACAATATCAATTAATAAAATGAATTTAAATCAAACCATCGTATTAATAAAAGAAATTTAAATAATACTACTAATAAAATTAATTTAAATTAGATTGATTTAAATTAGATTAACTTATATTAAATGATAGTATAATTTATATTTAAAAACATATTAAATTTTGTTTAAATTAATTTTAATAAAAACGTTCTGAATGGTTTTAGAAACTACGGGTGTCAGAGAAGTATGTGCTATGCAATCTGCTTTTTCGCTTCTCGGATTTCACCTACTTAAGCTAGAAACTTTTGATTCATCTTTTACCTTAATTTATCAAAAGGTTATAACTACTCCTGTTGTAAAGCTTTTCATCTTCCAAAAACTGTTGTCAGCTTATTTCTCTCCCCAACTTGTTTTGATCAAATGTTTTATAAAATGTGTTTATAAGAACGATTGTAGAGCCCCCAATAGTATGTAGATAAGCAGTCCAGATATTTAATGATACATTCTTACTAATTAACTTTTCCATTGGCAATGGATCATGTGATCCCACTTCGGGGTTGCCTCATAAAAATACTCTTCCTTCTGGACATATTTATCATCTGGAAAACTGAATTAATGTGAAGTGACTTTCGTAGAGAAATGGAAATCAGCAAAATGGATAGGGGTCATAGAATTTGGATTCAAAGCATCTTAGAATTTATCCACTAAGCTTCCTGTTTAGGTCCTCCCCATTGGAATTTTCGCTTGGTAGTTGTACAATGTTATCTTGGATAAACTAAATATTCTCAACGTTTTGCAACATTATATTTGGTTTTCATGTACTCTAAATCTGAGACATCCTTCTTATGGGTTGGATTTCTCTCGTTTCCTGTGATTGCATGTATCGTTTTTATCTTAATGCCATTAAGTGAGGTTGGAACTAGTGGTTCAAGAAGGCTGCTCTGTACAGTGGCTCACAAAAGTACATCAGAATTGTTAACTGGTGATGATTATCTGCTACATTGGAACAAAATTCTATAAACAAAAAGTGCTACAAAAAACAAATTTTTTAAAAAGTACTATAGCAAAAAATCACAACAACAACAACAACTAAAGAAATAAAATAAAATACCTAGTAGCTATACACTTACATATACCAGCTGTTTTGCTTTCTCTTTTTGTCTACAAGCACATGCGTGCTTTTTCAAAAGGCCATGCTGTAAAACATCAAAAAGGGTTATGGCTTCTTTAGAATAATGCTAAATATTTAGAAGATCCTGGAGTACAGCTCTGGCCCTGTTGTGCAGGGACACTGGCGACGGTGTAAAGGTGGGCATGAAATCTGCAATGGGTGTGAAAAGAGGACGCCCAGGTCCACCAAGTCCAACTCCAGCGAGGTTACTAAGAGGCACCGCTGCAGAACGTGGGACCAAGAGTGGATTCCCGTTGGTGCTTCTGCCAGCTCTTAATTTGGCTCCATCTTTAACATTTCCTGGTAAAGGGGTTCTGAAAAAGAACTCTGAAGCACGGGTTGGGGTTGTTGATTTGGTTTCGGAGGTGTGCTGGGGACACTTGTTGAAGCCCCTCCAAGGCAACTCCTCATCCACTTTCTGACACCACCATAATCTTTATTCAACAAGTGCTCCATTTCGTCCTTTGGAACGTCCAGGATGCTCCCCATCAACTGCAATACTTCACGACGACGTTTGCCTTTTGTTATCTGGAAATGAGCGATTAGAAGGTTTCGCATGAGGACTTTGTCCACTTTTCCTTCTGCGCTGTTGACCAAAGTCGACAATTTCTGTTGTGCGTGGTCCAGCATTTCTTTTCGGAGCTCGTTTTGTTTTTTCAGTTCTGCCATCTGCTCTTCCTTGAGATCTAAGTCTTCTCTCAGCCTGGAAGCAGAATCCCACAGAGCATTCGCTTGATCCAAACGTTCCTGCAGTGATGTTACTTCTCCTTCTAGCTTTTCGGCCTTGTTCTTCCATTCAGCTATTGACTGTTTTTCTTTGGCTAGTTCAGCAGAATGCAGAGCTTTCTCTTCTTCTTGGAAGTGTTGAACCTCGTTTTCTCTTAGGATTTTTACTTTGGTCTCTTGAAAAATATCAGAATTCAGTGTTTGAGCGTCTCCTCTCTCTCCAGGCAACTGGGCTTTTAGTTCTTCAATAGTTTTCTGCAAGTTCTTAATTTCCTCCTCTCTTTCTAAAATTAACTGGCTATGCGCAGCATTCATCTGCTCATACTTGTACTTAAATTCATGCATTTCCTCCTTCTGCTCCTGTAAAGACTGAAGTAGTTGCATTTTATGCTGGTTTTGATTTTCAATTATATTCAGATGGTCTTGAATTTCATCTTCCAGATGATTTTTGACTATGTTCAGTTGAGATACCTCCAATTCTAGTTCTGTGATAGCATCAAGAGCTTCAGGCTCAGCCACTGGTGCAGCTTGATTGTGGTGTTCCGTAAGTATTTCCAGTTCTACTCGCAGATAGTTGTTTTCTGCTCTCATGTAGGTAAGACTTTTGTCCTTTCTTTCAACGGATTGCCTTAAAGTTTCATTTTCTCTTAAGGCCTGAGAACACTTATGTAAATCCTTTTGTAGTTGTGAAATTTTTTCTTCGAGTTTTTCAATAAAAACTTCTTTCTCATTTATGACTTGTGTCAATCGCTCCTCTTCTTCTATATAAGATGCCAAAATTTCCTCAGTTTCTTTTTCATCAGCAGTCATTTGCTCAATATTCTTTTTGAGTCCTGCTATTTCAAAGTCCTTCTCTTGATTGAGTTGAACTGCACATTCGTGTTTCAGCTTTAAGGCCGAGGTATTCCAATCATGTGCATTGGAGAGTTCCTGAATAGTCTGCCTGTGATTATTTGCTTCTTCCAACAGTCTTTTTTCTGCCTGGTGCAGTTTGGCTTCAGTCTCTTCTTTGTCTCTTTTGAGAGTCTCCGTGATAGTGTCTTTTTCTTGAGAGATTTGATTGTAAGCAGCAATAGATTCTTCCAACTTACGCCTTACATCGTCACGTGCTAAAATCAACATTTCATTTTCCGTCTTGAGTTCAACAGCAACTTTCGTTAAGTTTTCGTTGAGCTGTTCCTCTTCAGAAAGATTTTGACTTAGGTTGCTAGCTTCAGCTTCTCGTTCTTTAGGCATGTCATCCTTACAATGACTGTTAGAGTCTTCATTCAGAGAGGTTCGATACTTACTCTTAAACCCAGACAGCTCCTCTTCAAGTTGTCTAATGTGATCCTTAAGCCCAAGGTTTTCCTGCTGGATGTTTGAACTATTTTTTTGTGACTGATTTAGCTGATCTACTAAATCTTCTACTTTTCCTTCAAGCTTCTGCTTGGTTAAATGCAAATCACTGAGGCTCCGTGCATTCTCAGTTAACTTCTCCTTCTGCACATGCAGCTCTTGGGATATGTTCATTTGCTCATCCTCAAGTTGATGAACTCTCTCTTTTTCATCATCTAGATCTTGTTCCAACTTCTTGATGACAAGGTCTCCTTCATTTTGTTGTTTTGATAGCTCATCTTGTATCAAAATCATGTGCTCTGTAGCTTCCCGATTCCGATGATCCAGTTCTTCTAACTCAGCCATCAGCATTTTCTTTTCATTGATAGTCTGATTCAGTTCTTCCTCCTTTGCCTTCAAGTGAAGTTTTAAGTCTAGTAACTGTACATTCAAATTCATGTCCGTTGAAGCTCTGTTTTTCATGACTTGATAGTCACGGCTCAGTTTTGACAGTGACATCTGAAGTTCCTCTTTTTCTTGACTCAATGATGACTTCTCTTTTTCTAGAGCTTCAACATGCATTTTAAGTTTCAGATTGTCTTCAGCAAGACGGTTATCCTGGTTTAAACCATTTAGTCTCACGATTTCCTTCTCCGCATCAGCCAGGGCTCGTTGAAGCCTGAACACTTCTTCCACTGCTGAATGCTGAGGAAGGGTTCTTCCCTTTTCTGCCACAGTAGAACTCTGCTCCCAAACTGAAATTTCATGCTGATGATCATATATGTCTGGACTTTGGTTTGGTTGAAGAGTCTTGATAGTATTTAGTACTTTGCAGATTTCACTTGAGTCAGAATGGTGCGTTCCCTGAGCCTCAGCAATCTGCCTCGAGTGGCCAACTTCAGATTCATGTTTTGCAACTTCAGTTGGTAATCCGTTTGTTTCTTGTTGTGATAAAATTATGTCACTAAAGTCCGTGTCATCATCACGAAAGGCTGAAAAATGACTACCGACCAGGGGACCGAACGGAGCCGGTGCAGTTGTTGTTGGTACACCACAAGCTCCCGAGCGTACTGATTGAGCAGCTGCCTGTAGTTGGAACATTTGATCTTGCAGTACAATCTGTCCTGCTTTAGGATGGCTGATCTCTACCTCTTTCTGTGGCAGTTGATTCTGGGAACTTACAGACTGATGGTTTATTTGTAGCTCTGATGCTTCATGCTTTTCTTCCAGGTCAGTACAGCACTTTTTCGGTCCTTCATTCTCACATCTTAGTGTGGAATCAGTAGTTTCCATTTCCTTTCTCCAACAATGATGTAAAGCTGCTTCTGGGTCTCCTAAGTCATCCAGAAGCATTTCCCTGTTGAAGGTGGAGCTCTGGCCGGTGAGGAAAGCCAAGCTGCTCCCCACCTGACCCAAGAAGTGGCCCAAGCCTGAGCCCAGGCCTCCAAACCAGGACCACATCGTGGCCACTTCAGCGATCCATCGGACCAGCTCTGAGAAGCGCGTCCATCACCATCCACTTCTCTGCCCCGAACGTCCTCCGGCGTTGCCGGGGTCGATTATGACCCAAGCGCTCAGAATTCCTCAGAGCGCGGGGTTCCTGGGGCTCCACCAACACTAATCATCCCTTCCTGCCTGTAAACTCAGAAGCCTGTCCTGCGCTTTGACCAGGGACTGGCATCCAGTAGCACACTCACCCCCTGCAGGGCCTCTGCTTCTTCCCTGCACTTGCCTGTCAGCTATTGGCTCACAGGATTGGGCAGGGTTGGCTGGGAGGAGCTAGAGATCCAGGAAAGTGTCCCAGTTTGAGTCCCAAGGCAGTGTGCTGTGGAGCCAGGAAGAATCAATGTTGTAGATGAAATCCAAAGGTAGTTCACTGGACAGTTCCCTCTTGTCTGGGAGAGGTGGGCTTTTTGTCCCATTCAGTTGCATTCAGTTGACGAGGTGAGGTCTCGATCCACATTAGAGAATGGAATCTATTTAACTAAAAGTCCCCGATTCAAAAGTAAATCTCACCCCATAACACCAGCACAGACACACCCAGAATAAAAGTTGGCCAAGTATCTGGGCATCGTAGCCCAGACGAGTTAACATATAAAATTAACCATCACAGAGTCTTAATCAGTCTCAGAATTCAAATTATAATACGGATTAAATTTCACTAAAGAACCATCTTTACCCTTTCCAAAAGTAAACTTTTGCTGTTAATCTATAAATTTTCGAGTTCATTTTAATATTATTTGGTCCTTGTTGATTCTGATTGAAGTTTATTTAAGTGCTCAAAAATTCCGCTTAAATTTCACTTAAGAAAAATTTGTTTTAGAGCCAATAGGTTGATGTTCACTTCACCTATGGTTGTTTATCAGTGCCAAATATAATCCAGGTTTCAAGAGTACAGAGCGAAATAGAAAGTTGAGAAATTTTCTACTATGGAGTAACAATCCTAAATGTAATTCCCATACCTCTAAGGATCAGAAGGAGTTAAGATAAGGCCCTGCTTTCCAAGGTGTTTAAATTCCAACAAGTTAATGAGGAGGCAGTTTTGTAGAGTTGGGGACAAAGCAAAGAGAGGAAGCACGTGGGCTGTAACAGACAGACCAGTTGGGACCAAAGCAATTTTGGAGCTAAACTGACAGAATGCATTTATGAAACCTCTCTCACAAGCATGAGTTGAACAGTAAATGAGAACATAGTGTGTGTAGTTCTCACCTGATGGCTGGTGCAGAGAAAGTGGCCAACAAATGGAGCCTGCTGCCACTTTGTTCATATTTGCCTTTTTGTTTCCTTTAGGATCATTTTCCTTATTACCCTTTAGAAGGGGTTTGGGTTTGCTCCCATTACTCTCTTCCCAGAGCCCATATTCAGGAGACTCTTTTCCTTGAGCTGTTCTTTCTATATGTCTGTTCAGGAAACAAAACCCCAAGGTGGCAGAAATAAAATTTTAAAAAAGGAAGAATTTTTGGAAAATTAATGGTTAAATAGATTCTGAGGATCATATGAATCACCTCATAATGTCTCTTGCCTTCAAGATAGAGCAAGTAGACATAATTACTCAGATCGCTATAGAAACTAGTGACTGCATTTGTGTCCTGTGCTAGAAAAGGAAATCTTCTTGGTCCTTCTTATTCATCTCCAAATCTGAGAGAGAAGTCAGGCCTGTGTTAGTCAATGTCTCCTCATAAAAGACTAAAATAAAAATTTAAGCCCCTTTTAGCATCTGCTGAAGTGAGAATCCACGCTGTACCCCAGCTGTGTCTACTGTTGAAGAAGGCATCAACAATACCAAGTGTCCTTTTCTCCCTTTAGACCATTCCTCCTGTGTGTGTGTGTGTGTGTGTGTGTGTGTGTGTGTGTTAGAAGACTTTTTCATCACTTTGACAACATACCTGAGAAAATTAAATGAGTAAATATTTATTTTGGTTCAATTTCAGGCTCCATTGCTGTGGCCTGAAGTGAGGCAGATTACCATGGCAGAGAGCCTGGCTTCAAAACAGAGCTTCTCAACTCATGGAGATCAGGGAAATGGTGAGGGGAAGAGAGGACTGAGGAATATGATGTACCCTTCCAGGGAATCAACTCCAGTGGCCTACCCTCCAACTAGGCCCTACCGCCCACAGTTTTGACCAACTCCCGATAGTCCTGTCCAATCATGAACCCATCAGTGGATTGATCCACAGACGAGGTTAGAGCTCAGGATTCAATTCACCTTTCTGTAGAGTCCGTTCTGAATGCTGGTAGATTGGGGTCCAAGCTTTCAACACATGACCTTTGGGCAACATTCCAGATCCAAATTATAGCAGGGTGCCTCCTTCTCTTTAGGTGTTCTGTGTTTGTTTATTGTTTTAAATCACAAATAATGATCCTTTTTCAGTGTAAGACCTATCCCATTTGGCTTGAATCTGGTTCCAGTGGTTGTTGCTCCTCCTGCTGAAAGGCATTTCTGATCACTCAGATTCGGTCTTCTAGCATGGTTCACTCTGACCACAGCTGTTTGTCATTTTGTATTTCTATCTGAGAGAGATACCTACCTAGTGTATTCGAAACTGACCGTCCAAATAAAAGCATTTCTCTTCTTCTCAATATGTTTGGAATATTCCTGGAAACTATAGGGGATATGGAGGGAAAACCCTGGCTCATTCGCGAGCACACGTGACAAAAAGGATCCAGTAATCATAAGTGTATCCTTATACATATATTCAGCGCCCAAAAAGTACAAGGTATTGTGGTAGATATTGTGAACAACATAAAGCTGTGTTATATACATTTCCTGCTATGAAGTGCAATTGAATACAGTCAGTCAATGGAGAAGATGTTACATAGAGTGATCCTTGAAATATAATGCAAGGTCAGCCATTGACGACTGTGGTGGTGAGGATCTCATATGGGGGAAAAGACTAAGTAAGAAAGAATAAAGCCAGAAGTAGAGAGCCCTGAATAATGTGGCTTTGTTAAAACACAGTTGAAGGTTAAAGTAAGGAAAGCTTTTTGAGTCTATAAACATAGGGTGATAAATTCTATGCAAGATATTAAGTTTGTACTTCTTTTAATACCTCATGATTCATTCAAACATTTTCTTATAGATTTCAGTAGAATTTTTAAATCTCTTTAATATGGGCCTTGTCTCGTTTCTTTTTTTAAATTTTTATTGGTTGCTTAAAAAAAAATTACAATGATCTTGACATATCATATTTCATACATTTGATTCAAGTGGGGTATGAATTCTTATTTTTACCACGTGTACAGTTTGCAGGATCACATTGGCTGTACGTGCAGGTTTATACATACTGCCATACTAGTGTCTGTTATATTCTGCTGCCTTTCCTATTCCCTCCCTATCCCCCCTTCTGTCCCCTCCCCTCCCATAATCTCTCTCTACCCCAGCTACTGTAATTCATTTCTCTCCTTTTTTCCCCCTTTCCCCTCACATCCTCTTCTATGTAATTGTGTGTAACAATGAGGGTATCCTTCCATTTCCATGAAATTCCCCTTCTCTCTCCCATTCCCTCCCACCTCTTGTCCCTTCTAATTGGTAGTCTTCTTTTCATGCTCTTCCAGCCTGCTCTGTTTTGAGTCCCCCTCCTTATATGAAAGAAGACATTCAGCATTTCTTTCCTAGGGATTGGCTAACTTCACTTAGCATAATCTCCTCTAATGCCATCCATTTCCCTGCAAATGCCATGGTTTTGTTATTTTTTAGTGCTGAGTAATATTCCATTGTGTACAAATGCCACATTTTCTTATCCATTCATCTATTGACTGGCATCTAGGTTGGTTCCACATTCTAGCTATTGTGAATTGTGCTGCTGTGAACCTTGATGTAGCTGTATCCCTATAGCATGCTCTTTTTAGGTCTTTGGGAATAGTCCGAGAAGGGGAATAGCTGGGTCGAATGGTGGTTCCATTCCCAGCTTTCCCAGGAACCTCCATAATGCTTTCCAAATTGGCTGCACCAATTTGCAGTCGCACCAGCAATGTACAAGTGTACCTTTTCCCCCCACATCCTTGCCAGCACTTGTTGTTGTTTGACTTCCTAATGGCTGCCATTCTTACTGGACTGATTTGGTATCTTAGAGTGGTTTTAATTTGCATTTCTCTGATTGCTAGAGATGGTGAGCATTTTTTTCCGTGTATTTTTTGATTAATTGTGTATCCTTCTCTGAGAAGTGTCTGTTCAGGTCCTTGGCCCATTTGTTGATTGGGTTGTTTGTTTTCTTAATGTTTACTTTTTGAGTTCTTTGTGTACTCTGGATATTAGGGCTCGGCACATTTGTATCTTTAAGAATTGGCATAATCAATGAAATGTTCCGCACACGTTTGTAGGAAGATTAACATAACACTCCAGTGACAATACAGTAGTAGAAGGATTGATTTGGACTGAGAAGTTGTTCAGTGAATGATATATTACCCATAAATTTGAATTCTCATTATCATAAAGAAGCAAGGTGGAAATAAGAATTTAAGAGAGTGTTGGGTCTATGGCTCAAGTAGTAGCTCGTTCACCTAGCATGCGTGAGGCATGGGGTTTGATCCTCAGCACTACATAAAAAAAAAAAAAAAATAAAATAAAGATGTTGTGTCCACTAAAGGCTAAATAATAAATATTTTTAAAATAGAATTTAAAATAATAGTCCATAAATGTTATGTACAAACTGTGAAAGTAGATTCGTCAACAGATTAATTGTCTGCCTCGAACTAGAATCAGTTGCCTACTGATTTGCCTGGATGATGTTCTCAATTCTGGTTTTTTTTTTTTTTTTTTCTTTCATTCCACTGGGCAAACATCTGCCGGGCTTTCTTGATGGCAACATAGTGATTACTGAGCTCCACCCTATTAGAAATACAACTAGTTTTCAACTCATGAAAGTCTATAAAAGCCACTTTTTTAGAAGTCTCTAAACTTTGGAACTATTCAATGATACTCTATTTTTGCCAGCAATAAACAATATATATATATATATATATATATATATTTTATATATATATATATATATATATATATATTTTATATATATATATATTTATTTTAATGTAAAGGGCAAGGTATTGAACAGACACTTCACAGAAGAAGCAATACAATCAGTCAATAAATATATGAAAAAATGTTCAACTTCACTAGTAATGAGAGAGATGCAAATCAAAACTACTCTAAGATTTCATCTCACTTCAATCAGAATGGCAATCATCAAGAATATAAGCAACAGTAAATGTTGGCGAGGATGTGGGGGAAAAAGGTACACGTATACATTGCTGGTGGCACTGCAAATTGATGCAGCCAGTCTGAAAAGCAGTATGAAAATTCCTCGGAAAACTGGGATCGGAAGCACCATTTGACCCAGCTGTCCCACTCATTGGTTTATAACTAAAGGACTTAAAATCAGTATACTAAAAATTCATTAAATTTCATTTAAATTAATACAATTTAACAAAGTCAATTTAAATAACATTTAATATAGATTAAATCATTTAATATGAACTATATAATAAAAATATTAAGATTAATTTTAATAAAAATCCACTTAGTGGTTTTAGAAACTACAGGTATCAGAGAAATATTAGCTATATATTCTACTTTTGTCTGCTCTCTCATTTTGCCTAACTTAAGCTAGAAACTTTTGTTTATCTTTTCTCTTAATTTACCAAGATAAAAATGGGAAGACAAAACACCCAGTAGCTACACACATCAGCTTTTCCTTTGTTTTTTTCTAAATTTTGCCTTAACATTTACATTATTTTATCCAGTATCCAGGTATTTTCTTATGTTTTTATGTTAAAAGCATATGCCGTTTGATTTCAATCTCTTTTCAAATACATATATCTAAATCCCTGTTGCTTCTGCCATTATAGTATTTTAATTTAATTCCATCTTGATTTTTGCTTTAATCTAACAATTATTTGGAATTGTTTCTATGGCCCTAATTTCATTGTATATGGAATTTTTTTTTTTTTTTTTTTTTTTGAGGAGTCAAAATTCTTCTAATTTTAGATGCACAAGGAATTGCAGCCTGTGTGATAACACCTTTACGGAATTGGCTGGCGTTTTCATTGTGGTCTAGGGCATGGTAAATTTTGGTGGCTGTAGCCTGTGTGTTTGAACATGATATGTAGTTTTGTGTGCATGGTACAACTTCTTGGTATAGCTCCTCAGTCAGGCTTCTTAAGTGCATTACACAGCTCTTCTCTATCCCTCCCTGCTTGTTGGTGGTTCCTTGTTTGGGTTCTGAGAGAGGGATGTTCAGTTGATGCCTTTTATTCTGCAGGGTTTCCCATGTTTTTGCTCTATGTACCCCACGGTGTGGTACCCCAGATAACTATCTTATTGTTGTCCTGTGCTCTGTGATCCCTGGTATGTAATACTGAAAGCATGAAGCAGCCTGTTACCTCTCAGCTTCTGCAAGTGAACTGTTTCCTTGCACGTTCTATGTTTGCTTTTGTCTTTTCAACTTGATCTACTCTTTCATAATCTATTTTTGTGTTCAGTCCTTGAAATTCTCATTCTTATTTTGGATCACTGAGCATTTCAAATGTCCTTTTCTAATTTCTATGAGGATTTGGTGGTAGAAGGAGAAAGAGAGGTGAAACATGCTCATTTTCAGCCTTTAAGATTGAACCTCAAATCTTAGTGTAGTTTTGATTTTCACTTCTCTAAGTGCTAGTGATGATGAGCATATTTGCATAAATTTGTTGATTAATTTTATATCATCTTGGGAGAAGTGTCTGTTCAGGTCCGTGGCCCATTTATTGAATGGGTTATTTTATTTTATTTTATTTATTTATTTATTCGTTCGTTCATTCATTCATTCATTCATTCATTCATTCATTTATTTATTTATGTGTGTGTGTGTGTGTGTGTGTGTGTGTGTGTGTATTTAGATTTGTGAGTTCTTTCTATACCCTAGAGATTAGTGCTCTATCTGATGTGTGATGGGGCAAAACTTTTCTCCCAAGATGTAGGATCCCTATTCACCTCCCAGATTGTTTGTTTTGTGGAGAAGAAACTTTTTTAGTTTGAATCTATCTCATTTATTGATACTTGATTTTAATTCTTGTGCTATAGGAGTCTTATTAAGGAATTTTGGGACTAATCCCATATGATTGGAATTAGGGCCTACTTTTTCTTCTGTTACATGCAAGGTCTCTGGTTTTATTCCTAGGTCCTTGATTCATTTGAGTGGAGTTTGGTGCATGGTGAGAGATAGGGGTTTAATTGCACCTCCCTCCAGTTAGAATGTCAGCGATTTTTGAAAATGGCAGCTATGATGAAGACAACAACAGTAAGTGTTGGTGAGGATTTCAGGAAAAATGTACACTCCTACACTGTCGGTGGGACTGTAGATTGGTGCAGCCAATATGGAAAGCAGTTTGGCGGCAATTCCTTGGAAATTTGGGAATAGAACCACCATTTGACCTAGCTATCCCTCTTTTTGGTCTATACCCAAAGGACTTAAAAACTGCATACTACAGGGACACAGCCGCATCAATGTTTATAGCAGCAAAATTCACATTAGCTAAATTGTGGAAACAACTTAGTAGATGAATGCATAAAAAAAAATGTGGCATTTATACACAATTAATATCACTCAGATACTTACCCTCTCGCTCAGTCCAGGAGACGCTAGTGCCCTTCACTACCTCTGTCAGAGCCTGGTTCGGACAGCTGGTGCCTCGGAGAGGACAGGCTGATCCTGCCTGCCTCCCATGTACCCTTTGTCACAGGGAGCGACATTCATGTGAGACCAAGTAAAATCCAGTCATAGACATTAATAGAATATCTCAAAAAAGTATTTAATAAAAAGGCTAGCAAATACAGGGTCTTTAATGAAACTTTAATAAAATTTATGAGACAAGGAAACTGAAAGCACAATATTTTCTTAGGAACTTTTCTGTTTGGTGTTATTCTTTACAATATAGCAGCTTTTCCTAAGAATGCAGGGAGTATGAAATTTCTAAGGCTATCTTGCTGTGTTCTCCATTAAACCCCTTGTCTTAAAAAAACCTTGGATCTAGATTAATCTTTGTAATTTTCTGAGTACCTGTATAACATATTTTTCTCAAGAATGCAGTGAGGTCGCCGTTTCCAAGAGCTCTTCAATTCTGAAATATAAGAAGTGTGTTTCCAGGCATTGAAACCCAAAGGCTCACCTAGACACAATGGAGTGAGCAGAATATATAAAAATCTCTCATGACAAATCTGAACTCTGCTTTTCCCAACCGTGTGAAGTCTACTGGAATAAGATTCCAAGTAATTTGGCAAGTCGAAGCCAAATATATACTTTGATATTCTTCTCGGGAGTAAGCCGTGTGATGTTACAGGAAGGCAGATTTTAGTGCTGAATTTCTGATCGTATCCCCCCAAAAGTTGTTCCATGCATATCATGCAAGAATGTAACCTCCAAAAAATAAATAAATAAAAGAGAGGACATTTGACGTAAGAAGGCTGGATAATATTTGCATGTTCGTGTATTTTTACCACACATCATACCTTCTTATTTCTTCCTTGCTCTGATTTGAAGCATATGCTTTCATTTTTCATTTTGGCTTACCGTGTTATCACTTAATAATAATTCAGTAAATTTACTTAGAACAAGAAAGTCACCTAATGACTCATGTCTTAGAGATGCTTTCAAATAAAAGTAATTGTGCATTTTGTACCATAGAGTATTCCCAGTGTTTCCTAGAATTGTTGCAACTGATGCTGGAGGCTTTGAAATAGAGCAGGAGGCATAAGGGCCGTGGCTTGTGACCCTTCCCAAAGTATGTAAGATTGATAGACATTGAATGCAAATAAACAACTATGCATCATTGAATTTTTTCCTGTCACTAAAATGCTAGTAGAGCTCAAGGAATTGTGAGCCTCTTTGTCTGCAGTACAGGAAAAATAAGAAATTTAAAGACTTGAGTTACATACAATTTCTGATAACATACCTTAGGTTGGTTCTCAGCTTAAAAAACACAAAAAGAGAAATGTCATCATTTTCCATAGCATTGGGAAACTTTTCATAGGTGGGAAACTTTACTATCAGAGCTCATCGGTTCTCAGACAATTATATGTTTTGAATACTTGGCCAATGTGCCTTTGGGATGCGTCCTCCAGTTGTTGTTTCAGTGATTTTGTTCATGCCTAACAACTGATGGCATCTTAATTTTGGTAAAATAATGTAAATGTTAAGGTGAAATTTAGAAATAAGAAAGGAAAAGCTGATATGTGTGTAGCTACTAGGTGTTTTTCTTCCTTTTTTTTTATTTTTGTAAAGTAAAGCAAAAGATAAACCAAAAGGTTCTAGCTTAAGTTAGGTAAAATCAAAGAGGAGAAAAAAGAAGATAATATTGCTAATACTTCACTGCCACCTGTAATTTCCAAAACAACTAAGAGCATTTTTATTAAAATTAACTTTATTGACATTTATATTAAATTATATAGTCAATATTAAATAATTCAATCTATATTATGTTAAATTTACTTTGTTAAATTGTATTAATTTAAATAAAATTTAATGAATTTTTAAATATAAATCATACTATAATTTAACATAAGTTAATAAACAATATCAATTAATAAAATGAATTTAAATCAAACCATCGTATTAATAAAAGAAATTTAAATAATACTACTAATAAAATTAATTTAAATTAGATTGATTTAAATTAGATTAACTTATATTAAATGATAGTATAATTTATATTTAAAAACATATTAAATTTTGTTTAAATTAATTTTAATAAAAACGTTCTGAATGGTTTTAGAAACTACGGGTGTCAGAGAAGTATGTGCTATGCAATCTGCTTTTTCGCTTCTCGGATTTCACCTACTTAAGCTAGAAACTTTTGATTCATCTTTTACCTTAATTTATCAAAAGGTTATAACTACTCCTGTTGTAAAGCTTTCCATCTTCCAAAAACTGTTGTCAGCTTATTTCTCTCCCCAACTTGTTTTGATCAAATGTTTTATAAAATGTGTTTATAAGAACGATTGTAGAGCCCCCAATAGTATGTAGATAAGCAGTCCAGATATTTAATGATACATTCTTACTAATTAACTTTTCCATTGGCAATGGATCATGTGATCCCACTTCGGGGTTGCCTCATAAAAATACTCTTCCTTCTGGACATATTTATCATCTGGAAAACTGAATTAATGTGAAGTGACTTTCGTAGAGAAATGGAAATCAGCAAAATGGATAGGGGTCATAGAATTTGGATTCAAAGCATCTTAGAATTTATCCACTAAGCTTCCTGTTTAGGTCCTCCCCATTGGAATTTTCGCTTGGTAGTTGTACAATGTTATCTTGGATAAACTAAATATTCTCAACGTTTTGCAACATTATATTTGGTTTTCATGTACTCTAAATCTGAGACATCCTTCTTATGGGTTGGATTTCTCTCGTTTCCTGTGATTGCATGTATCGTTTTTATCTTAATGCCATTAAGTGAGGTTGGAACTAGTGGTTCAAGAAGGCTGCTCTGTACAGTGGCTCACAAAAGTACATCAGAATTGATAACTGGTGATGATTATCTGCTACATTGGAACAAAATTCTATAAACAAAAAGTGCTACAAAAAACAAAACAAATTTTTTAAAAAGTACTATAGCAAAAAATCACAACAACAACAACAACTAAAGAAATAAAATAAAATACCTAGTAGCTATACACTTACATATACCAGCTGTTTTGCTTTCTCTTTTTGTCTACAAGCACATGCGTGCTTTTTCAAAAGGCCATGCTGTAAAACATCAAAAAGGGTTATGGCTTCTTTAGAATAATGCTAAATATTTAGAAGATCCTGGAGTACAGCTCTGGCCCTGTTGTGCAGGGACACTGGCGACGGTGTAAAGGTGGGCATGAAATCTGCAATGGGTGTGAAAAGAGGACGCCCAGGTCCACCAAGTCCAACTCCAGCGAGGTTACTAAGAGGCACCGCTGCAGAACGTGGGACCAAGAGTGGATTCCCGTTGGTGCTTCTGCCAGCTCTTAATTTGGCTCCATCTTTAACATTTCCTGGTAAAGGGGTTCTGAAAAAGAACTCTGAAGCACGGGTTGGGGTTGTTGATTTGGTTTCGGAGGTGTGCTGGGGACACTTGTTGAAGCCCCTCCAAGGCAACTCCTCATCCACTTTCTGACACCACCATAATCTTTATTCAACAAGTGCTCCATTTCGTCCTTTGGAACGTCCAGGATGCTCCCCATCAACTGCAATACTTCACGACGACGTTTGCCTTTTGTTATCTGGAAATGAGCGATTAGAAGGTTTCGCATGAGGACTTTGTCCACTTTTCCTTCTGCGCTGTTGACCAAAGTCGACAATTTCTGTTGTGCGTGGTCCAGCATTTCTTTTCGGAGCTCGTTTTGTTTTTTCAGTTCTGCCATCTGCTCTTCCTTGAGATCTAAGTCTTCTCTCAGCCTGGAAGCAGAATCCCACAGAGCATTCGCTTGATCCAAACGTTCCTGCAGTGATGTTACTTCTCCTTCTAGCTTTTCGGCCTTGTTCTTCCATTCAGCTATTGACTGTTTTTCTTTGGCTAGTTCAGCAGAATGCAGAGCTTTCTCTTCTTCTTGGAAGTGTTGAACCTCGTTTTCTCTTAGGATTTTTACTTTGGTCTCTTGAAAAATATCAGAATTCAGTGTTTGAGCGTCTCCTCTCTCTCCAGGCAACTGGGCTTTTAGTTCTTCAATAGTTTTCTGCAAGTTCTTAATTTCCTCCTCTCTTTCTAAAATTAACTGGCTATGCGCAGCATTCATCTGCTCATACTTGTACTTAAATTCATGCATTTCCTCCTTCTGCTCCTGTAAAGACTGAAGTAGTTGCATTTTATGCTGGTTTTGATTTTCAATTATATTCAGATGGTCTTGAATTTCATCTTCCAGATGATTTTTGACTATGTTCAGTTGAGATACCTCCAATTCTAGTTCTGTGATAGCATCAAGAGCTTCAGGCTCAGCCACTGGTGCAGCTTGATTGTGGTGTTCCGTAAGTATTTCCAGTTCTACTCGCAGATAGTTGTTTTCTGCTCTCATGTAGGTAAGACTTTTGTCCTTTCTTTCAACGGATTGCCTTAAAGTTTCATTTTCTCTTAAGGCCTGAGAACACTTATGTAAATCCTTTTGTAGTTGTGAAATTTTTTCTTCGAGTTTTTCAATAAAAACTTCTTTCTCATTTATGACTTGTGTCAATCGCTCCTCTTCTTCTATATAAGATGCCAAAATTTCCTCAGTTTCTTTTTCATCAGCAGTCATTTGCTCAATATTCTTTTTGAGTCCTGCTATTTCAAAGTCCTTCTCTTGATTGAGTTGAACTGCACATTCGTGTTTCAGCTTTAAGGCCGAGGTATTCCAATCATGTGCATTGGAGAGTTCCTGAATAGTCTGCCTGTGATTATTTGCTTCTTCCAACAGTCTTTTTTCTGCCTGGTGCAGTTTGGCTTCAGTCTCTTCTTTGTCTCTTTTGAGAGTCTCCGTGATAGTGTCTTTTTCTTGAGAGATTTGATTGTAAGCAGCAATAGATTCTTCCAACTTACGCCTTACATCGTCACGTGCTAAAATCAACATTTCATTTTCCGTCTTGAGTTCAACAGCAACTTTCGTTAAGTTTTCGTTGAGCTGTTCCTCTTCAGAAAGATTTTGACTTAGGTTGCTAGCTTCAGCTTCTCGTTCTTTAGGCATGTCATCCTTACAATGACTGTTAGAGTCTTCATTCAGAGAGGTTCGATACTTACTCTTAAACCCAGACAGCTCCTCTTCAAGTTGTCTAATGTGATCCTTAAGCCCAAGGTTTTCCTGCTGGATGTTTGAACTATTTTTTTGTGACTGATTTAGCTGATCTACTAAATCTTCTACTTTTCCTTCAAGCTTCTGCTTGGTTAAATGCAAATCACTGAGGCTCCGTGCATTCTCAGTTAACTTCTCCTTCTGCACATGCAGCTCTTGGGATATGTTCATTTGCTCATCCTCAAGTTGATGAACTCTCTCTTTTTCATCATCTAGATCTTGTTCCAACTTCTTGATGACAAGGTCTCCTTCATTTTGTTGTTTTGATAGCTCATCTTGTATCAAAATCATGTGCTCTGTAGCTTCCCGATTCCGATGATCCAGTTCTTCTAACTCAGCCATCAGCATTTTCTTTTCATTGATAGTCTGATTCAGTTCTTCCTCCTTTGCCTTCAAGTGAAGTTTTAAGTCTAGTAACTGTACATTCAAATTCATGTCCGTTGAAGCTCTGTTTTTCATGACTTGATAGTCACGGCTCAGTTTTGACAGTGACATCTGAAGTTCCTCTTTTTCTTGACTCAATGATGACTTCTCTTTTTCTAGAGCTTCAACATGCATTTTAAGTTTCAGATTGTCTTCAGCAAGACGGTTATCCTGGTTTAAACCATTTAGTCTCACGATTTCCTTCTCCGCATCAGCCAGGGCTCGTTGAAGCCTGAACACTTCTTCCACTGCTGAATGCTGAGGAAGGGTTCTTCCCTTTTCTGCCACAGTAGAACTCTGCTCCCAAACTGAAATTTCATGCTGATGATCATATATGTCTGGACTTTGGTTTGGTTGAAGAGTCTTGATAGTATTTAGTACTTTGCAGATTTCACTTGAGTCAGAATGGTGCGTTCCCTGAGCCTCAGCAATCTGCCTCGAGTGGCCAACTTCAGATTCATGTTTTGCAACTTCAGTTGGTAATCCGTTTGTTTCTTGTTGTGATAAAATTATGTCACTAAAGTCCGTGTCATCATCACGAAAGGCTGAAAAATGACTACCGACCAGGGGACCGAACGGAGCCGGTGCAGTTGTTGTTGGTACACCACAAGCTCCCGAGCGTACTGATTGAGCAGCTGCCTGTAGTTGGAACATTTGATCTTGCAGTACAATCTGTCCTGCTTTAGGATGGCTGATCTCTACCTCTTTCTGTGGCAGTTGATTCTGGGAACTTACAGACTGATGGTTTATTTGTAGCTCTGATGCTTCATGCTTTTCTTCCAGGTCAGTACAGCACTTTTTCGGTCCTTCATTCTCACATCTTAGTGTGGAATCAGTAGTTTCCATTTCCTTTCTCCAACAATGATGTAAAGCTGCTTCTGGGTCTCCTAAGTCATCCAGAAGCATTTCCCTGTTGAAGGTGGAGCTCTGGCCGGTGAGGAAAGCCAAGCTGCTCCCCACCTGACCCAAGAAGTGGCCCAAGCCTGAGCCCAGGCCTCCAAACCAGGACCACATCGTGGCCACTTCAGCGATCCATCGGACCAGCTCTGAGAAGCGCGTCCATCACCATCCACTTCTCTGCCCCGAACGTCCTCCGGCGTTGCCGGGGTCGATTATGACCCAAGCGCTCAGAATTCCTCAGAGCGCGGGGTTCCTGGGGCTCCACCAACACTAATCATCCCTTCCTGCCTGTAAACTCAGAAGCCTGTCCTGCGCTTTGACCAGGGACTGGCATCCAGTAGCACACTCACCCCCTGCAGGGCCTCTGCTTCTTCCCTGCACTTGCCTGTCAGCTATTGGCTCACAGGATTGGGCAGGGTTGGCTGGGAGGAGCTAGAGATCCAGGAAAGTGTCCCAGTTTGAGTCCCAAGGCAGTGTGCTGTGGAGCCAGGAAGAATCAATGTTGTAGATGAAATCCAAAGGTAGTTCACTGGACAGTTCCCTCTTGTCTGGGAGAGGTGGGCTTTTTGTCCCATTCAGTTGCATTCAGTTGACGAGGTGAGGTCTCGATCCACATTAGAGAATGGAATCTATTTAACTAAAAGTCCCCGATTCAAAAGTAAATCTCACCCCATAACACCAGCACAGACACACCCAGAATAAAAGTTGGCCAAGTATCTGGGCATCGTAGCCCAGACGAGTTAACATATAAAATTAACCATCACAGAGTCTTAATCAGTCTCAGAATTCAAATTATAATACGGATTAAATTTCACTAAAGAACCATCTTTACCCTTTCCAAAAGTAAACTTTTGCTGTTAATCTATAAATTTTCGAGTTCATTTTAATATTATTTGGTCCTTGTTGATTCTGATTGAAGTTTATTTAAGTGCTCAAAAATTCCGCTTAAATTTCACTTAAGAAAAATTTGTTTTAGAGCCAATAGGTTGATGTTCACTTCACCTATGGTTGTTTATCAGTGCCAAATATAATCCAGGTTTCAAGAGTACAGAGCGAAATAGAAAGTTGAGAAATTTTCTACTATGGAGTAACAATCCTAAATGTAATTCCCATACCTCTAAGGATCAGAAGGAGTTAAGATAAGGCCCTGCTTTCCAAGGTGTTTAAATTCCAACAAGTTAATGAGGAGGCAGTTTTGTAGAGTTGGGGACAAAGCAAAGAGAGGAAGCACGTGGGCTGTAACAGACAGACCAGTTGGGACCAAAGCAATTTTGGAGCTAAACTGACAGAATGCATTTATGAAACCTCTCTCACAAGCATGAGTTGAACAGTAAATGAGAACATAGTGTGTGTAGTTCTCACCTGATGGCTGGTGCAGAGAAAGTGGCCAACAAATGGAGCCTGCTGCCACTTTGTTCATATTTGCCTTTTTGTTTCCTTTAGGATCATTTTCCTTATTACCCTTTAGAAGGGGTTTGGGTTTGCTCCCATTACTCTCTTCCCAGAGCCCATATTCAGGAGACTCTTTTCCTTGAGCTGTTCTTTCTATATGTCTGTTCAGGAAACAAAACCCCAAGGTGGCAGAAATAAAATTTTAAAAAAGGAAGAATTTTTGGAAAATTAATGGTTAAATAGATTCTGAGGATCATATGAAT
Organism: Urocitellus parryii; assembly: GCF_045843805.1. Taxonomy (NCBI): domain Eukaryota; kingdom Metazoa; phylum Chordata; class Mammalia; order Rodentia; family Sciuridae; genus Urocitellus; species Urocitellus parryii. Next base: position 55,086,515 of record NC_135544.1, on the reverse strand, counting down.
CACCTCATAATGTCTCTTGCCTTCAAGATAGAGCAAGTAGACATAATTACTCAGATCGCTATAGAAACTAGTGACTGCATTTGTGTCCTGTGCTAGAAAAGGAAATCTTCTTGGTCCTTCTTATTCATCTCCAAATCTGAGAGAGAAGTCAGGCCTGTGTTAGTCAATGTCTCCTCATAAAAGACTAAAATAAAAATTTAAGCCCCTTTTAGCATCTGCTGAAGTGAGAATCCACGCTGTACCCCAGCTGTGTCTACTGTTGAAGAAGGCATCAACAATACCAAGTGTCCTTTTCTCCCTTTAGACCATTCCTCCTGTGTGTGTGTGTGTGTGTGTGTGTGTGTGTGTGTTAGAAGACTTTTTCATCACTTTGACAACATACCTGAGAAAATTAAATGAGTAAATATTTATTTTGGTTCAATTTCAGGCTCCATTGCTGTGGCCTGAAGTGAGGCAGATTACCATGGCAGAGAGCCTGGCTTCAAAACAGAGCTTCTCAACTCATGGAGATCAGGGAAATGGTGAGGGGAAGAGAGGACTGAGGAATATGATGTACCCTTCCAGGGAATCAACTCCAGTGGCCTACCCTCCAACTAGGCCCTACCGCCCACAGTTTTGACCAACTCCCGATAGTCCTGTCCAATCATGAACCCATCAGTGGATTGATCCACAGACGAGGTTAGAGCTCAGGATTCAATTCACCTTTCTGTAGAGTCCGTTCTGAATGCTGGTAGATTGGGGTCCAAGCTTTCAACACATGACCTTTGGGCAACATTCCAGATCCAAATTATAGCAGGGTGCCTCCTTCTCTTTAGGTGTTCTGTGTTTGTTTATTGTTTTAAATCACAAATAATGATCCTTTTTCAGTGTAAGACCTATCCCATTTGGCTTGAATCTGGTTCCAGTGGTTGTTGCTCCTCCTGCTGAAAGGCATTTCTGATCACTCAGATTCGGTCTTCTAGCATGGTTCACTCTGACCACAGCTGTTTGTCATTTTGTATTTCTATCTGAGAGAGATACCTACCTAGTGTATTCGAAACTGACCGTCCAAATAAAAGCATTTCTCTTCTTCTCAATATGTTTGGAATATTCCTGGAAACTATAGGGGATATGGAGGGAAAACCCTGGCTCATTCGCGAGCACACGTGACAAAAAGGATCCAGTAATCATAAGTGTATCCTTATACATATATTCAGCGCCCAAAAAGTACAAGGTATTGTGGTAGATATTGTGAACAACATAAAGCTGTGTTATATACATTTCCTGCTATGAAGTGCAATTGAATACAGTCAGTCAATGGAGAAGATGTTACATAGAGTGATCCTTGAAATATAATGCAAGGTCAGCCATTGACGACTGTGGTGGTGAGGATCTCATATGGGGGAAAAGACTAAGTAAGAAAGAATAAAGCCAGAAGTAGAGAGCCCTGAATAATGTGGCTTTGTTAAAACACAGTTGAAGGTTAAAGTAAGGAAAGCTTTTTGAGTCTATAAACATAGGGTGATAAATTCTATGCAAGATATTAAGTTTGTACTTCTTTTAATACCTCATGATTCATTCAAACATTTTCTTATAGATTTCAGTAGAATTTTTAAATCTCTTTAATATGGGCCTTGTCTCGTTTCTTTTTTTAAATTTTTATTGGTTGCTTAAAAAAAAATTACAATGATCTTGACATATCATATTTCATACATTTGATTCAAGTGGGGTATGAATTCTTATTTTTACCACGTGTACAGTTTGCAGGATCACATTGGCTGTACGTGCAGGTTTATACATACTGCCATACTAGTGTCTGTTATATTCTGCTGCCTTTCCTATTCCCTCCCTATCCCCCCTTCTGTCCCCTCCCCTCCCATAATCTCTCTCTACCCCAGCTACTGTAATTCATTTCTCTCCTTTTTTCCCCCTTTCCCCTCACATCCTCTTCTATGTAATTGTGTGTAACAATGAGGGTATCCTTCCATTTCCATGAAATTCCCCTTCTCTCTCCCATTCCCTCCCACCTCTTGTCCCTTCTAATTGGTAGTCTTCTTTTCATGCTCTTCCAGCCTGCTCTGTTTTGAGTCCCCCTCCTTATATGAAAGAAGACATTCAGCATTTCTTTCCTAGGGATTGGCTAACTTCACTTAGCATAATCTCCTCTAATGCCATCCATTTCCCTGCAAATGCCATGGTTTTGTTATTTTTTAGTGCTGAGTAATATTCCATTGTGTACAAATGCCACATTTTCTTATCCATTCATCTATTGACTGGCATCTAGGTTGGTTCCACATTCTAGCTATTGTGAATTGTGCTGCTGTGAACCTTGATGTAGCTGTATCCCTATAGCATGCTCTTTTTAGGTCTTTGGGAATAGTCCGAGAAGGGGAATAGCTGGGTCGAATGGTGGTTCCATTCCCAGCTTTCCCAGGAACCTCCATAATGCTTTCCAAATTGGCTGCACCAATTTGCAGTCGCACCAGCAATGTACAAGTGTACCTTTTCCCCCCACATCCTTGCCAGCACTTGTTGTTGTTTGACTTCCTAATGGCTGCCATTCTTACTGGACTGATTTGGTATCTTAGAGTGGTTTTAATTTGCATTTCTCTGATTGCTAGAGATGGTGAGCATTTTTTTCCGTGTATTTTTTGATTAATTGTGTATCCTTCTCTGAGAAGTGTCTGTTCAGGTCCTTGGCCCATTTGTTGATTGGGTTGTTTGTTTTCTTAATGTTTACTTTTTGAGTTCTTTGTGTACTCTGGATATTAGGGCTCGGCACATTTGTATCTTTAAGAATTGGCATAATCAATGAAATGTTCCGCACACGTTTGTAGGAAGATTAACATAACACTCCAGTGACAATACAGTAGTAGAAGGATTGATTTGGACTGAGAAGTTGTTCAGTGAATGATATATTACCCATAAATTTGAATTCTCATTATCATAAAGAAGCAAGGTGGAAATAAGAATTTAAGAGAGTGTTGGGTCTATGGCTCAAGTAGTAGCTCGTTCACCTAGCATGCGTGAGGCATGGGGTTTGATCCTCAGCACTACATAAAAAAAAAAAAAAAATAAAATAAAGATGTTGTGTCCACTAAAGGCTAAATAATAAATATTTTTAAAATAGAATTTAAAATAATAGTCCATAAATGTTATGTACAAACTGTGAAAGTAGATTCGTCAACAGATTAATTGTCTGCCTCGAACTAGAATCAGTTGCCTACTGATTTGCCTGGATGATGTTCTCAATTCTGGTTTTTTTTTTTTTTTTTTCTTTCATTCCACTGGGCAAACATCTGCCGGGCTTTCTTGATGGCAACATAGTGATTACTGAGCTCCACCCTATTAGAAATACAACTAGTTTTCAACTCATGAAAGTCTATAAAAGCCACTTTTTTAGAAGTCTCTAAACTTTGGAACTATTCAATGATACTCTATTTTTGCCAGCAATAAACAATATATATATATATATATATATATATATATATTTTATATATATATATATATATATATATATTTTATATATATATATATTTATTTTAATGTAAAGGGCAAGGTATTGAACAGACACTTCACAGAAGAAGCAATACAATCAGTCAATAAATATATGAAAAAATGTTCAACTTCACTAGTAATGAGAGAGATGCAAATCAAAACTACTCTAAGATTTCATCTCACTTCAATCAGAATGGCAATCATCAAGAATATAAGCAACAGTAAATGTTGGCGAGGATGTGGGGGAAAAAGGTACACGTATACATTGCTGGTGGCACTGCAAATTGATGCAGCCAGTCTGAAAAGCAGTATGAAAATTCCTCGGAAAACTGGGATCGGAAGCACCATTTGACCCAGCTGTCCCACTCATTGGTTTATAACTAAAGGACTTAAAATCAGTATACTAAAAATTCATTAAATTTCATTTAAATTAATACAATTTAACAAAGTCAATTTAAATAACATTTAATATAGATTAAATCATTTAATATGAACTATATAATAAAAATATTAAGATTAATTTTAATAAAAATCCACTTAGTGGTTTTAGAAACTACAGGTATCAGAGAAATATTAGCTATATATTCTACTTTTGTCTGCTCTCTCATTTTGCCTAACTTAAGCTAGAAACTTTTGTTTATCTTTTCTCTTAATTTACCAAGATAAAAATGGGAAGACAAAACACCCAGTAGCTACACACATCAGCTTTTCCTTTGTTTTTTTCTAAATTTTGCCTTAACATTTACATTATTTTATCCAGTATCCAGGTATTTTCTTATGTTTTTATGTTAAAAGCATATGCCGTTTGATTTCAATCTCTTTTCAAATACATATATCTAAATCCCTGTTGCTTCTGCCATTATAGTATTTTAATTTAATTCCATCTTGATTTTTGCTTTAATCTAACAATTATTTGGAATTGTTTCTATGGCCCTAATTTCATTGTATATGGAATTTTTTTTTTTTTTTTTTTTTTTTGAGGAGTCAAAATTCTTCTAATTTTAGATGCACAAGGAATTGCAGCCTGTGTGATAACACCTTTACGGAATTGGCTGGCGTTTTCATTGTGGTCTAGGGCATGGTAAATTTTGGTGGCTGTAGCCTGTGTGTTTGAACATGATATGTAGTTTTGTGTGCATGGTACAACTTCTTGGTATAGCTCCTCAGTCAGGCTTCTTAAGTGCATTACACAGCTCTTCTCTATCCCTCCCTGCTTGTTGGTGGTTCCTTGTTTGGGTTCTGAGAGAGGGATGTTCAGTTGATGCCTTTTATTCTGCAGGGTTTCCCATGTTTTTGCTCTATGTACCCCACGGTGTGGTACCCCAGATAACTATCTTATTGTTGTCCTGTGCTCTGTGATCCCTGGTATGTAATACTGAAAGCATGAAGCAGCCTGTTACCTCTCAGCTTCTGCAAGTGAACTGTTTCCTTGCACGTTCTATGTTTGCTTTTGTCTTTTCAACTTGATCTACTCTTTCATAATCTATTTTTGTGTTCAGTCCTTGAAATTCTCATTCTTATTTTGGATCACTGAGCATTTCAAATGTCCTTTTCTAATTTCTATGAGGATTTGGTGGTAGAAGGAGAAAGAGAGGTGAAACATGCTCATTTTCAGCCTTTAAGATTGAACCTCAAATCTTAGTGTAGTTTTGATTTTCACTTCTCTAAGTGCTAGTGATGATGAGCATATTTGCATAAATTTGTTGATTAATTTTATATCATCTTGGGAGAAGTGTCTGTTCAGGTCCGTGGCCCATTTATTGAATGGGTTATTTTATTTTATTTTATTTATTTATTTATTCGTTCGTTCATTCATTCATTCATTCATTCATTCATTCATTCATTTATTTATTTATGTGTGTGTGTGTGTGTGTGTGTGTGTGTGTGTGTATTTAGATTTGTGAGTTCTTTCTATACCCTAGAGATTAGTGCTCTATCTGATGTGTGATGGGGCAAAACTTTTCTCCCAAGATGTAGGATCCCTATTCACCTCCCAGATTGTTTGTTTTGTGGAGAAGAAACTTTTTTAGTTTGAATCTATCTCATTTATTGATACTTGATTTTAATTCTTGTGCTATAGGAGTCTTATTAAGGAATTTTGGGACTAATCCCATATGATTGGAATTAGGGCCTACTTTTTCTTCTGTTACATGCAAGGTCTCTGGTTTTATTCCTAGGTCCTTGATTCATTTGAGTGGAGTTTGGTGCATGGTGAGAGATAGGGGTTTAATTGCACCTCCCTCCAGTTAGAATGTCAGCGATTTTTGAAAATGGCAGCTATGATGAAGACAACAACAGTAAGTGTTGGTGAGGATTTCAGGAAAAATGTACACTCCTACACTGTCGGTGGGACTGTAGATTGGTGCAGCCAATATGGAAAGCAGTTTGGCGGCAATTCCTTGGAAATTTGGGAATAGAACCACCATTTGACCTAGCTATCCCTCTTTTTGGTCTATACCCAAAGGACTTAAAAACTGCATACTACAGGGACACAGCCGCATCAATGTTTATAGCAGCAAAATTCACATTAGCTAAATTGTGGAAACAACTTAGTAGATGAATGCATAAAAAAAAATGTGGCATTTATACACAATTAATATCACTCAGATACTTACCCTCTCGCTCAGTCCAGGAGACGCTAGTGCCCTTCACTACCTCTGTCAGAGCCTGGTTCGGACAGCTGGTGCCTCGGAGAGGACAGGCTGATCCTGCCTGCCTCCCATGTACCCTTTGTCACAGGGAGCGACATTCATGTGAGACCAAGTAAAATCCAGTCATAGACATTAATAGAATATCTCAAAAAAGTATTTAATAAAAAGGCTAGCAAATACAGGGTCTTTAATGAAACTTTAATAAAATTTATGAGACAAGGAAACTGAAAGCACAATATTTTCTTAGGAACTTTTCTGTTTGGTGTTATTCTTTACAATATAGCAGCTTTTCCTAAGAATGCAGGGAGTATGAAATTTCTAAGGCTATCTTGCTGTGTTCTCCATTAAACCCCTTGTCTTAAAAAAACCTTGGATCTAGATTAATCTTTGTAATTTTCTGAGTACCTGTATAACATATTTTTCTCAAGAATGCAGTGAGGTCGCCGTTTCCAAGAGCTCTTCAATTCTGAAATATAAGAAGTGTGTTTCCAGGCATTGAAACCCAAAGGCTCACCTAGACACAATGGAGTGAGCAGAATATATAAAAATCTCTCATGACAAATCTGAACTCTGCTTTTCCCAACCGTGTGAAGTCTACTGGAATAAGATTCCAAGTAATTTGGCAAGTCGAAGCCAAATATATACTTTGATATTCTTCTCGGGAGTAAGCCGTGTGATGTTACAGGAAGGCAGATTTTAGTGCTGAATTTCTGATCGTATCCCCCCAAAAGTTGTTCCATGCATATCATGCAAGAATGTAACCTCCAAAAAATAAATAAATAAAAGAGAGGACATTTGACGTAAGAAGGCTGGATAATATTTGCATGTTCGTGTATTTTTACCACACATCATACCTTCTTATTTCTTCCTTGCTCTGATTTGAAGCATATGCTTTCATTTTTCATTTTGGCTTACCGTGTTATCACTTAATAATAATTCAGTAAATTTACTTAGAACAAGAAAGTCACCTAATGACTCATGTCTTAGAGATGCTTTCAAATAAAAGTAATTGTGCATTTTGTACCATAGAGTATTCCCAGTGTTTCCTAGAATTGTTGCAACTGATGCTGGAGGCTTTGAAATAGAGCAGGAGGCATAAGGGCCGTGGCTTGTGACCCTTCCCAAAGTATGTAAGATTGATAGACATTGAATGCAAATAAACAACTATGCATCATTGAATTTTTTCCTGTCACTAAAATGCTAGTAGAGCTCAAGGAATTGTGAGCCTCTTTGTCTGCAGTACAGGAAAAATAAGAAATTTAAAGACTTGAGTTACATACAATTTCTGATAACATACCTTAGGTTGGTTCTCAGCTTAAAAAACACAAAAAGAGAAATGTCATCATTTTCCATAGCATTGGGAAACTTTTCATAGGTGGGAAACTTTACTATCAGAGCTCATCGGTTCTCAGACAATTATATGTTTTGAATACTTGGCCAATGTGCCTTTGGGATGCGTCCTCCAGTTGTTGTTTCAGTGATTTTGTTCATGCCTAACAACTGATGGCATCTTAATTTTGGTAAAATAATGTAAATGTTAAGGTGAAATTTAGAAATAAGAAAGGAAAAGCTGATATGTGTGTAGCTACTAGGTGTTTTTCTTCCTTTTTTTTTATTTTTGTAAAGTAAAGCAAAAGATAAACCAAAAGGTTCTAGCTTAAGTTAGGTAAAATCAAAGAGGAGAAAAAAGAAGATAATATTGCTAATACTTCACTGCCACCTGTAATTTCCAAAACAACTAAGAGCATTTTTATTAAAATTAACTTTATTGACATTTATATTAAATTATATAGTCAATATTAAATAATTCAATCTATATTATGTTAAATTTACTTTGTTAAATTGTATTAATTTAAATAAAATTTAATGAATTTTTAAATATAAATCATACTATAATTTAACATAAGTTAATAAACAATATCAATTAATAAAATGAATTTAAATCAAACCATCGTATTAATAAAAGAAATTTAAATAATACTACTAATAAAATTAATTTAAATTAGATTGATTTAAATTAGATTAACTTATATTAAATGATAGTATAATTTATATTTAAAAACATATTAAATTTTGTTTAAATTAATTTTAATAAAAACGTTCTGAATGGTTTTAGAAACTACGGGTGTCAGAGAAGTATGTGCTATGCAATCTGCTTTTTCGCTTCTCGGATTTCACCTACTTAAGCTAGAAACTTTTGATTCATCTTTTACCTTAATTTATCAAAAGGTTATAACTACTCCTGTTGTAAAGCTTTCCATCTTCCAAAAACTGTTGTCAGCTTATTTCTCTCCCCAACTTGTTTTGATCAAATGTTTTATAAAATGTGTTTATAAGAACGATTGTAGAGCCCCCAATAGTATGTAGATAAGCAGTCCAGATATTTAATGATACATTCTTACTAATTAACTTTTCCATTGGCAATGGATCATGTGATCCCACTTCGGGGTTGCCTCATAAAAATACTCTTCCTTCTGGACATATTTATCATCTGGAAAACTGAATTAATGTGAAGTGACTTTCGTAGAGAAATGGAAATCAGCAAAATGGATAGGGGTCATAGAATTTGGATTCAAAGCATCTTAGAATTTATCCACTAAGCTTCCTGTTTAGGTCCTCCCCATTGGAATTTTCGCTTGGTAGTTGTACAATGTTATCTTGGATAAACTAAATATTCTCAACGTTTTGCAACATTATATTTGGTTTTCATGTACTCTAAATCTGAGACATCCTTCTTATGGGTTGGATTTCTCTCGTTTCCTGTGATTGCATGTATCGTTTTTATCTTAATGCCATTAAGTGAGGTTGGAACTAGTGGTTCAAGAAGGCTGCTCTGTACAGTGGCTCACAAAAGTACATCAGAATTGATAACTGGTGATGATTATCTGCTACATTGGAACAAAATTCTATAAACAAAAAGTGCTACAAAAAACAAAACAAATTTTTTAAAAAGTACTATAGCAAAAAATCACAACAACAACAACAACTAAAGAAATAAAATAAAATACCTAGTAGCTATACACTTACATATACCAGCTGTTTTGCTTTCTCTTTTTGTCTACAAGCACATGCGTGCTTTTTCAAAAGGCCATGCTGTAAAACATCAAAAAGGGTTATGGCTTCTTTAGAATAATGCTAAATATTTAGAAGATCCTGGAGTACAGCTCTGGCCCTGTTGTGCAGGGACACTGGCGACGGTGTAAAGGTGGGCATGAAATCTGCAATGGGTGTGAAAAGAGGACGCCCAGGTCCACCAAGTCCAACTCCAGCGAGGTTACTAAGAGGCACCGCTGCAGAACGTGGGACCAAGAGTGGATTCCCGTTGGTGCTTCTGCCAGCTCTTAATTTGGCTCCATCTTTAACATTTCCTGGTAAAGGGGTTCTGAAAAAGAACTCTGAAGCACGGGTTGGGGTTGTTGATTTGGTTTCGGAGGTGTGCTGGGGACACTTGTTGAAGCCCCTCCAAGGCAACTCCTCATCCACTTTCTGACACCACCATAATCTTTATTCAACAAGTGCTCCATTTCGTCCTTTGGAACGTCCAGGATGCTCCCCATCAACTGCAATACTTCACGACGACGTTTGCCTTTTGTTATCTGGAAATGAGCGATTAGAAGGTTTCGCATGAGGACTTTGTCCACTTTTCCTTCTGCGCTGTTGACCAAAGTCGACAATTTCTGTTGTGCGTGGTCCAGCATTTCTTTTCGGAGCTCGTTTTGTTTTTTCAGTTCTGCCATCTGCTCTTCCTTGAGATCTAAGTCTTCTCTCAGCCTGGAAGCAGAATCCCACAGAGCATTCGCTTGATCCAAACGTTCCTGCAGTGATGTTACTTCTCCTTCTAGCTTTTCGGCCTTGTTCTTCCATTCAGCTATTGACTGTTTTTCTTTGGCTAGTTCAGCAGAATGCAGAGCTTTCTCTTCTTCTTGGAAGTGTTGAACCTCGTTTTCTCTTAGGATTTTTACTTTGGTCTCTTGAAAAATATCAGAATTCAGTGTTTGAGCGTCTCCTCTCTCTCCAGGCAACTGGGCTTTTAGTTCTTCAATAGTTTTCTGCAAGTTCTTAATTTCCTCCTCTCTTTCTAAAATTAACTGGCTATGCGCAGCATTCATCTGCTCATACTTGTACTTAAATTCATGCATTTCCTCCTTCTGCTCCTGTAAAGACTGAAGTAGTTGCATTTTATGCTGGTTTTGATTTTCAATTATATTCAGATGGTCTTGAATTTCATCTTCCAGATGATTTTTGACTATGTTCAGTTGAGATACCTCCAATTCTAGTTCTGTGATAGCATCAAGAGCTTCAGGCTCAGCCACTGGTGCAGCTTGATTGTGGTGTTCCGTAAGTATTTCCAGTTCTACTCGCAGATAGTTGTTTTCTGCTCTCATGTAGGTAAGACTTTTGTCCTTTCTTTCAACGGATTGCCTTAAAGTTTCATTTTCTCTTAAGGCCTGAGAACACTTATGTAAATCCTTTTGTAGTTGTGAAATTTTTTCTTCGAGTTTTTCAATAAAAACTTCTTTCTCATTTATGACTTGTGTCAATCGCTCCTCTTCTTCTATATAAGATGCCAAAATTTCCTCAGTTTCTTTTTCATCAGCAGTCATTTGCTCAATATTCTTTTTGAGTCCTGCTATTTCAAAGTCCTTCTCTTGATTGAGTTGAACTGCACATTCGTGTTTCAGCTTTAAGGCCGAGGTATTCCAATCATGTGCATTGGAGAGTTCCTGAATAGTCTGCCTGTGATTATTTGCTTCTTCCAACAGTCTTTTTTCTGCCTGGTGCAGTTTGGCTTCAGTCTCTTCTTTGTCTCTTTTGAGAGTCTCCGTGATAGTGTCTTTTTCTTGAGAGATTTGATTGTAAGCAGCAATAGATTCTTCCAACTTACGCCTTACATCGTCACGTGCTAAAATCAACATTTCATTTTCCGTCTTGAGTTCAACAGCAACTTTCGTTAAGTTTTCGTTGAGCTGTTCCTCTTCAGAAAGATTTTGACTTAGGTTGCTAGCTTCAGCTTCTCGTTCTTTAGGCATGTCATCCTTACAATGACTGTTAGAGTCTTCATTCAGAGAGGTTCGATACTTACTCTTAAACCCAGACAGCTCCTCTTCAAGTTGTCTAATGTGATCCTTAAGCCCAAGGTTTTCCTGCTGGATGTTTGAACTATTTTTTTGTGACTGATTTAGCTGATCTACTAAATCTTCTACTTTTCCTTCAAGCTTCTGCTTGGTTAAATGCAAATCACTGAGGCTCCGTGCATTCTCAGTTAACTTCTCCTTCTGCACATGCAGCTCTTGGGATATGTTCATTTGCTCATCCTCAAGTTGATGAACTCTCTCTTTTTCATCATCTAGATCTTGTTCCAACTTCTTGATGACAAGGTCTCCTTCATTTTGTTGTTTTGATAGCTCATCTTGTATCAAAATCATGTGCTCTGTAGCTTCCCGATTCCGATGATCCAGTTCTTCTAACTCAGCCATCAGCATTTTCTTTTCATTGATAGTCTGATTCAGTTCTTCCTCCTTTGCCTTCAAGTGAAGTTTTAAGTCTAGTAACTGTACATTCAAATTCATGTCCGTTGAAGCTCTGTTTTTCATGACTTGATAGTCACGGCTCAGTTTTGACAGTGACATCTGAAGTTCCTCTTTTTCTTGACTCAATGATGACTTCTCTTTTTCTAGAGCTTCAACATGCATTTTAAGTTTCAGATTGTCTTCAGCAAGACGGTTATCCTGGTTTAAACCATTTAGTCTCACGATTTCCTTCTCCGCATCAGCCAGGGCTCGTTGAAGCCTGAACACTTCTTCCACTGCTGAATGCTGAGGAAGGGTTCTTCCCTTTTCTGCCACAGTAGAACTCTGCTCCCAAACTGAAATTTCATGCTGATGATCATATATGTCTGGACTTTGGTTTGGTTGAAGAGTCTTGATAGTATTTAGTACTTTGCAGATTTCACTTGAGTCAGAATGGTGCGTTCCCTGAGCCTCAGCAATCTGCCTCGAGTGGCCAACTTCAGATTCATGTTTTGCAACTTCAGTTGGTAATCCGTTTGTTTCTTGTTGTGATAAAATTATGTCACTAAAGTCCGTGTCATCATCACGAAAGGCTGAAAAATGACTACCGACCAGGGGACCGAACGGAGCCGGTGCAGTTGTTGTTGGTACACCACAAGCTCCCGAGCGTACTGATTGAGCAGCTGCCTGTAGTTGGAACATTTGATCTTGCAGTACAATCTGTCCTGCTTTAGGATGGCTGATCTCTACCTCTTTCTGTGGCAGTTGATTCTGGGAACTTACAGACTGATGGTTTATTTGTAGCTCTGATGCTTCATGCTTTTCTTCCAGGTCAGTACAGCACTTTTTCGGTCCTTCATTCTCACATCTTAGTGTGGAATCAGTAGTTTCCATTTCCTTTCTCCAACAATGATGTAAAGCTGCTTCTGGGTCTCCTAAGTCATCCAGAAGCATTTCCCTGTTGAAGGTGGAGCTCTGGCCGGTGAGGAAAGCCAAGCTGCTCCCCACCTGACCCAAGAAGTGGCCCAAGCCTGAGCCCAGGCCTCCAAACCAGGACCACATCGTGGCCACTTCAGCGATCCATCGGACCAGCTCTGAGAAGCGCGTCCATCACCATCCACTTCTCTGCCCCGAACGTCCTCCGGCGTTGCCGGGGTCGATTATGACCCAAGCGCTCAGAATTCCTCAGAGCGCGGGGTTCCTGGGGCTCCACCAACACTAATCATCCCTTCCTGCCTGTAAACTCAGAAGCCTGTCCTGCGCTTTGACCAGGGACTGGCATCCAGTAGCACACTCACCCCCTGCAGGGCCTCTGCTTCTTCCCTGCACTTGCCTGTCAGCTATTGGCTCACAGGATTGGGCAGGGTTGGCTGGGAGGAGCTAGAGATCCAGGAAAGTGTCCCAGTTTGAGTCCCAAGGCAGTGTGCTGTGGAGCCAGGAAGAATCAATGTTGTAGATGAAATCCAAAGGTAGTTCACTGGACAGTTCCCTCTTGTCTGGGAGAGGTGGGCTTTTTGTCCCATTCAGTTGCATTCAGTTGACGAGGTGAGGTCTCGATCCACATTAGAGAATGGAATCTATTTAACTAAAAGTCCCCGATTCAAAAGTAAATCTCACCCCATAACACCAGCACAGACACACCCAGAATAAAAGTTGGCCAAGTATCTGGGCATCGTAGCCCAGACGAGTTAACATATAAAATTAACCATCACAGAGTCTTAATCAGTCTCAGAATTCAAATTATAATACGGATTAAATTTCACTAAAGAACCATCTTTACCCTTTCCAAAAGTAAACTTTTGCTGTTAATCTATAAATTTTCGAGTTCATTTTAATATTATTTGGTCTGTTGATTCTGATTGAAGTTTATTTAAGTGCTCAAAAATTCCGCTTAAATTTCACTTAAGAAAAATTTGTTTTAGAGCCAATAGGTTGATGTTCACTTCACCTATGGTTGTTTATCAGTGCCAAATATAATCCAGGTTTCAAGAGTACAGAGCGAAATAGAAAGTTGAGAAATTTTCTACTATGGAGTAACAATCCTAAATGTAATTCCCATACCTCTAAGGATCAGAAGGAGTTAAGATAAGGCCCTGCTTTCCAAGGTGTTTAAATTCCAACAAGTTAATGAGGAGGCAGTTTTGTAGAGTTGGGGACAAAGCAAAGAGAGGAAGCACGTGGGCTGTAACAGACAGACCAGTTGGGACCAAAGCAATTTTGGAGCTAAACTGACAGAATGCATTTATGAAACCTCTCTCACAAGCATGAGTTGAACAGTAAATGAGAACATAGTGTGTGTAGTTCTCACCTGATGGCTGGTGCAGAGAAAGTGGCCAACAAATGGAGCCTGCTGCCACTTTGTTCATATTTGCCTTTTTGTTTCCTTTAGGATCATTTTCCTTATTACCCTTTAGAAGGGGTTTGGGTTTGCTCCCATTACTCTCTTCCCAGAGCCCATATTCAGGAGACTCTTTTCCTTGAGCTGTTCTTTCTATATGTCTGTTCAGGAAACAAAACCCCAAGGTGGCAGAAATAAAATTTTAAAAAAGGAAGAATTTTTGGAAAATTAATGGTTAAATAGATTCTGAGGATCATATGAATCACCTCATAATGTCTCTTGCCTTCAAGATAGAGCAAGTAGACATAATTACTCAGATCGCTATAGAAACTAGTGACTGCATTTGTGTCCTGTGCTAGAAAAGGAAATCTTCTTGGTCCTTCTTATTCATCTCCAAATCTGAGAGAGAAGTCAGGCCTGTGTTAGTCAATGTCTCCTCATAAAAGACTAAAATAAAAATTTAAGCCCCTTTTAGCATCTGCTGAAGTGAGAATCCACGCTGCACCCCAGCTGTGTCTACTGTTGAAGAAGGCATCAACAATACCAAGTGTCCTTTTCTCCCTTTAGACCATTCCTCCTGTGTGTGTGTGTGTGTGTGTGTGTGTGTGTGTGTGTTAGAAGACTTTTTCATCACTTTGACAACATACCTGAGAAAATTAAATGAGTAAATATTTATTTTGGTTCAATTTCAGGCTCCATTGCTGTGGCCTGAAGTGAGGCAGATTACCATGGCAGAGAGCCTGGCTTCAAAACAGAGCTTCTCAACTCATGGAGATCAGGGAAATGGTGAGGGGAAGAGAGGACTGAGGAATATGATGTACCCTTCCAGGGAATCAACTCCAGTGGCCTACCCTCCAACTAGGCCCTACCGCCCACAGTTTTGACCAACTCCCAATAGTCCTGTCCAATCATGAACCCATCAGTGGATTGATCCACAGATGAGGTTAGAGCTCAGGATTCAATTCACCTTTCTGTAGAGTCCGTTCTGAATGCTGGTAGATTGGGGTCCAAGCTTTCAACACATGACCTTTGGGCAACATTCCAGATCCAAATTATAGCAGGGTGCCTCCTTCTCTTTAGGTGTTCTGTGTTTGTTTATTGTTTTAAATCACAAATAATGATCCTTTTTCAGTGTAAGACCTAGCCCATTTGGCTTGAATCTGGTTCCAGTGGTTGTTGCTCCTCCTGCTGAAAGGCATTTCTGATCACTCAGATTCGGTCTTCTAGCATGGTTCACTCTGACCACAGCTGTTTGTCATTTTGTATTTCTATCTGAGAGAGATACCTACCTAGTGTATTCGAAACTGACCATCCAAATAAAAGCATTTCTCTTCTTCTAAATATGTTTGGAATATTTCTGGAAACTATGGGGGATATGGAGGGAAAACCCTGGCTCATTCGCGAGCACATGTGACAAAAAGCATCCAGTAATCGTAAGTGTATCCTTATACATATATTCAGTGCCCAAAAAGTACAAGGTATTGTGGTAGATATTGTGAACAACATAAAGCTGTGTTATATACATTTCCTGCTATGAAGTGCAATTGAATACAGTCAGTCAATGGAGAAGATGTTACATAGAGTGATCCTTGAATTATAATGCAAGGTCAGCCATTGACGACTGTGGTGGTGAGGATCTCATATGGGGGAAAAGACTAAGTAAGAAAGAATAAAGCCAGAAGTAGAGAGCCCTTAATAATGTGGCTTTGTGAAAACACAGTTGAAGGTTAAAGTAAGGAAAGCTTTTAGAGTCTATAAACATAGGGTGATAAATTCTATGCAAGATATTATGTTTGTACTTCTTTTAATACCTCATAATTCATTCAAACATTTTCTTATAGATTTCAGTAGAATTTTTAAATCTCTTTAATATGGGCCTTGTCTCGTTTCTTTTTTTAAAATTTTTATTGGTTGCTTAAAAAAAATTACAATGATCTTGACATATCATATTTCATACATTTGATTCAAGTGGGGTATGAGTTCTTATTTTTACCACGTGTACAGTTTGCAGGATCACATTGGCTATACGTCCAGGTTTATACATCCTGCCATACTAGTGTCTGTTATATTGTGCTGCCTTTCCTATTCCCTCCCTATCCCCCCTCCTGTCCCCTCCCCTCCCATAATCTCTCTCTACCCCAGCTACTGTAATTCATTTCTCTCCTTTTTTCCCCCTTTCCCCTCACATCCTCTTATATGTAATTGTGTGTAACAATGAGGGTATCCTTCCATTTCCATGAAATTCCCCTTCTCTCTCCCATTCCCTCCCACCTCTTGTCCCTTCTAATCGGTAGTCTTCTTTTCATGCTCTTCCAGCCTGCTCTGTTTTGAGTCCCCCTCCTTATATGAAAGAAGACATTCAGCATTTCTTTCCTAGGGATTGGCTAACTTCACTTAGCATAATCTCCTCTAATGCCATCCATTTCCCTGCAAATGCCATGGTTTTGTTATTTTTTAGTGCTGAGTAATATTCCATTGTGTACAAATGCCACATTTTTTTATCCATTCATCTATTGACTGGCATCTAGGTTGGTTCCACATTCTAGCTATTGTGAATTGTGCTGCTGTGAACCTTGATGTAGCTGTATCCCTATAGCATGCTCTTTTTAGGTCTTTGGGAATAGTCCGAGAAGGGGAATAGCTGGGTCGAATGGTGGTTCCATTCCCAGCTTTCCCAGGAATCTCCATAATGCTTTCCAAATTGGCTGCACCAATTTGCAGTCGCACCAGCATTGTACAAGTGTACCTTTTCCCCCACATCCTTGCCAGCACTTGTTGTTGTTTGACTTCCTAATGGCTGCCATTCTTACTGGACTGATTTGGTATCTTAGAGTGGTTTTAATTTGCATTTCTCTGATTGCTAGAGACGGTGAGCATTTTTTCCGTGTATTTTTTGAGTAATTGTGCATCCTTCTCTGAGAAGTGTCTGTTCAGGTCCTTGGCCCATTTGTTGATTGGGTTGTTTGTTTTCTTAATGTTTACTTTTTGAGTTCTTTGTGTACTCTGGATATTAGGGCTCGGCACATTTGTATCTTTAAGAATTGGCATAATCAATGAAATGTTCCGCACACGTTTGTAGGAAGGTTAACATAACACTCCAGTGACAATACAGTAGTAGAAGGATTGATTTGGACTGAGAAGTTGTTCAGTGAATGATATATTACCCATAAATTTGAATTCTCATTATCATAAAGAAGCAAGGTGAAAATAAGAATTTAAGAGAGTGTTGGGTCTATGGCTCAAGTAGTAGCTCGTTCACCTAGCATGCGTGAGGCATGGGGTTTGATCCTCAGCACTACATTAAAAAAATAAATAAATAAAATAAAGATGTTGTGTCCACTAAAGGCTAAATAATAAATATTTTTAAAATAGAATTTAAAATAATAGTCCATAAATGTTATGTACAAACTGTGAAAGTAGATTTGTCAACAGATTAATTGTCTGCCTCGAACTAGAATCAGTTGCCTACTGATTTGCCTGGATGATGTTCTCAATTCTGGTTTTTTTTTTTTCTTTTTTCTTTTTTCTTTCATTCCACTGGGCAAACATCTGCCGGGCTTTCTTGATGGCAACATAGTGATTACTGAGCTCCACCCTATTAGAAATACAACTAGTTTTCAACTCATGAAAGTCTATAAAAGCCACTTTTTTAGAAATCTCTAAACTTTGGAACTATTCAATGATACTCTATTTTTGCCAGCAATAAACAATATATATATACATTTATTGTAATGTAAAGGGCAAGGTATTGAACAGACACTTCACAGAAGAAGCAATACAATCAGTCAATAAATATATGAAAAAATGTTCAACTTCACTAGTAATGAGAGAGATGCAAATCAAAACTACTCTTAAGATTTCATCTCACTTCAATCAGAATGGCAATCATCAAGAATATAAGCAACAGTAAATGTTGGCGAGGATGTGGGGGAAAAAGGTACACGTATACATTGCTGGTGGCACTGCAAATTGATGCAGCCAGTCTGAAAAGCAGTATGAAAATTCCTCAGAAAACTGGGATCGGAAGCACCATTTGACCCAGCTGTCCCACTCATTGGTTTATAACTAAAGGACTTAAAATCAGTATACTAAAAATTCATTAAATTTCATTTAAATTAATACAATTTAACAAAGTCAATTTAAATAACATTTAATATAGATTAAATCATTTAATATGAACTATATAATAAAAATATTAATAAGATTAATTTTAATAAAAATCCACTTAGTGGTTTTAGAAACTACAGGTATCAGAGAAATATTAGCTATATATTCTACTTTTGTCTGCTCTCTCATTTTGCCTAACTTAAGCTAGAAACTTTTGTTTATCTTTTCTCTTAATTTACCAAGATAAAAATGGGAAGACAAAACACCCAGTAGCTACACACATCAGCTTTTCCTTTGTTTTTTTCTAAATTTTGCCTTAACATTTACATTATTTTATCCAGTATCCAGGTATTTTCTTATGTTTTTATGTTAAAAGCATATGCCGTTTGATTTCAATCTCTTTTCAAATACATATATCTAAATCCCTGTTGCTTCTGCCATTATAGTATTTTAATTTAATTCCATCTTGATCTTTGCTTTAATCTAACAATTATTTGGAATTGTTTCTATGGCCCTAATTTCATTGTATATGGATTTTTTTTTTTTTTTTTTTTGAGGAGTCAAAATTCTTCTAATTTTAGATGCACAAGGAATTGCAGCCTGTGTGATAACACCTTTACGGAATTGGCTGGCGTTTTCATTGTGGTCTAGGGCATGGTAAATTTTGGTGGCTGTAGCCTGTGTGTTTGAACATGATATGTAGTTTTGTGTGCATGGTACAACTTCTTGGTATAGCTCCTCAGTCAGGCTTCTTAAGTGCATTACACAGCTCTTCTCTATCCCTCCTCCCTGCTTGTTGGTGGTTCCTTGTTTGGGTTCTGAGAGAGGGATGTTCAGTTGATGCCTTTTATTCTGCAGGGTTTCCCATGTTTTTGCTCTATGTACCCCACGGTGTGGTACCCCAGATAACTATCTTATTGTTGTCCTGTGCTCTGTGATCCCTGGTATGTAATACTGAAAGCATGAAGCAGCCTGTTACCTCTCAGCTTCTGCAAGTGAACTGTTTCCTTGCACGTTCTATGTTTGCTTTTGTCTTTTCAACTTGATCTACTCTTTCATAATCTATTTTTGTGTTCAGTCCTTGAAATTCTCATTCTTATTTTGGATCACTGAGCATTTCAAATGTCCTTTTCTAACTTCTATGAGGATTTGGTGGTAGAAGGAGAAAGAGAGGTGAAACATGCTCATTTTCAGCCTTTAAGATTGAACCTCAAATCTTAGTGTAGTTTTGATTTTCACTTCTCTAAGTGCTAGTGATGATGAGCATATTTGCATAAATTTGTTGATTAATTTTATATCATCTTGGGAGAAGTGTCTGTTCAGGTCCGTGGTCCATTTATTGAATGGGTTATTTTATTTTATTTTATTTATTTATTTGTGTGTGTGTGTGTGTGTGTATTTAGATTTGTGAGTTCTTTCTATACCCTAGAGATTAGTGCTCTATCTGATGTGTGATGGGGCTGGAGGGCAGGCTCAGCTTCAAGGCAGCATCTTGCTTTCCCTCAGGGGTGGAGAGGAGCCTCATACCTGATGGAAAGCCCATCGAGGCTGAGTCAGGGACATGGACCTGTGGGTCCCCCTGTTTCCTGGGGACAGCTCTAATGCCTGGAAAGGGGGCATGGCCTCTGGTTGTGTCCAACCTGTGTCCTTTTCCCTGAGACTCACCTTCACATCGTGGCCGGTGCTGCCCTGGGCATTCAGCAGGTACCTGCGACGGGTGCCCTCAGGCCGAGGAAGCTCGTCCCCTGTGCAGAAGCTCAGCTCCAGGAAGCAGCTCCCTTTCCAGGGGCGGCCAGGAGGGTGTACTGACCCTCCTGGTGCTGAGGTGTGGGCTGAGGTGCTGAGGGAGTGGGCTCTGTCTGCAGCAGGTGGAAAGTTCTGGCAGCTCTGTTGCTGGGTCCCTCGGCCTGTGTGATTGCGTTTGAATTTCTCTTATGACTTGACTCTGAGAGGGTCTGATGGTCGAGAAGCTACGGAACATTCCCGCTTCTGACCCAGTCCCCTTCTCCAGGTCTCCCTGCCAGACCCAGGTGGCCTCTGGTGATGGATAGGTGCCCCAAGCGTGGCATCAGGAAGCCATTTTCCCTGGTCACTCTCCCTGTGTGAGCCAGGCTCCTTCTCCTTGTCCGGGAGGCACTTGGCGGATGAGCTTCCCATGTTCCTCCCTGTGAGCTCTGGGAGGGATTTTTCTATGGAAAAGAAGATCCTGAGTCAGAGTCTTGTCCTTTAGGGTGATAGCTCCCTCGCCCTCTCTTTTCTTTCTGTGTTGGTTTTATGCAAACTCTTTTGATACTTTTAACATTAGTTTTCAGAATTTAGATATGATTTGTGTTCCTGTAAAATTCATTCTTTCTAAAGCGAACCGTCCAGTGATTCTCCCCATACTCACAGCAGTCACTGCTCTGTAACTTCAGAATATTCCTGCCACCTGCTGCGGATTGACTGTGTCCCCCAAAATTCATGGGTGGGAAACTTAGTCCCTAGGTCAGCAGTGTGGAAGAGTGGGACCTTACGGAAGTGGGGAGGTGCCATTGACCTTAGAAGTGGGCCAGTTGTTGTAACAGGGGTTCCTGATGAAGGGACGTGTCCTGCCTCCTCTCTGGCACATGCATGCTCCTTTCCTCCGCTCCACCTGAGGATGGTGCAGCAGAAAGACTGCCATATGCAGGGCCCTTGACCTTGAACCTCCCAGCCTCCAGAACTGTGAGAAACAGATTCTATTCTTTATAAGTCACCTAGTCACAGGCATTCTGTTATAATAGCACTAAACAGATTAGGACACTTCTAAACAAGAAACCCCATACCTATTAGCAGCTACTCCTCCTTCCCCGAGCCCCAGGCCCTGAACACTGCTCATCTATTTTCTGTTTGTACAGATTTGCCTATTCTGGAAATTTCATATAAATAGGCTTTTGCACCTGATTTTTTTTTTTTTTGGCATATTGTTTTCAAGGCTCAGCTGCATTGTAATATGTCCTTCATTCCTTTTTTATGGCCGAATGACAACATTGTCTGGATATACCATCTTTTGTCTCTCTAGCCTTCTGTTGGTGGCATTTGTGTTGTTTCTACTTTTTAGTTATTGTGAAAGAGCAATTTACCTCCGTGGTCATTTTTTTTGTGTGGATGTAGGTTTTCCTCTGTCTTGGGAATGTACCCAGGAGTGGCATGGGTGCACCCAGGAGTGCTGGGTCACACGGCAGCTCTTTGTTTAAAGGAACCTGCAGACTATTTCCCAAATGGGTCACACCGTTGACATTCCCACAGCAGGGTGTGAGGGTCCTGATGTCTCCCCTCCTCCCCACCCCATGTCACCGTTGTCATTTTGAGAGCAGCCGTTCCGGGGGTGGGAGGTGGTCTCTCATAGTGCTGTTGAGTCTGGCTTTATTTTAAAGCCACTTGTTCAGACAGAATTCTTGAGATCAGGGACACCCCCGAACAGTGGAGCTCTCAGTGCTCCACTGGAGAGTCCCTGGGACCTCTCTCTGGGGTCCACTATTTGTGGCTGGCTGCAGTGGCCACCACCACCTCTCCAGGTTTGCTCTCGTCTCCTGGTGGGGCCCAGGGTGAGACCTGCTTTGCTGCCTTTTGTGACGATCCTGCATTCTGCTTTGTGGTGGAGTGGGCAGTGGGTGGCTCTGTGCCGGGGAGAGGGCAGGGTGGTGTCCCGCAGCCTCTTCCTCCAGCCCCCCTGCTCACACAGCACTTCTGCAGCCTGTAGGTACCCTTGACCATGACCCGGGTCTCCTAGGTCCTTGCGTTCTTCTCTCAGATGGAGATCCCTCCAGAGGCCAGAATAGGAAGAATAATTTCCTTCTGTACTTGTAGTTTAGAGGACCCTTGCTCGTGGCTGCTTGCTGTGTAGACCCTACCTGCTGTGAGATAGATGGGAATGTCCCCCGTGTTATGCCGAGGAATGGCTTGAGGGGAGAGGCTGAGGGGCTCTCCCAGGACCACCCAGTTGATAAGATACCGAATCAGCACTTGAAGCCTGGTCACTTGGCTTGCTGGCCAGCAGTTGTCCTGGTTGGCATGTCACTGGGCCCTTCACCATCAGGGGCACAGTAGGCATGAAGCGCGGTTCCAGGGTGTTGATTTGACTCCGTCGTTGCCTTCCCCTGTTTCTGATGTAGGGTGATGAGCACGGCCCCTGCCAGCACTGACAGCTGAGAGCACTTGCTGGACTCCGAGGCCTCGTTGGTGGGCTGATGAGGGGCTGACGAGAGGAGAGGATGTGGTCACCTGCACAGTCCTGTTGCAGCCTTTGCTTTTGTTTAAAGAAAAGGAAATTAGTGCTGTGGTTTCCGCTGCTAAGGAAACCCCGTGCATTGGTTTGCTCATTCATCGATCCATCCATTTAGCCGACTTTTTACCAGGCCAAGTAGCTGGTCCTCGTCTGGGCATTAGAAGTACAGTTAACATCTCTGTTTGCAAAGAATTTGCCATCTACTGGGGAGTTCTACAAAGAAATTATTAAAATGGAATACTGTGTGCTGGAGGAAGGTTCTAGAAGAGAGAAGCTGCTCCAGAGAGTCAAGGAGGCCTACACCTTCAGGTGTCCTACACCTGAAGCCTGGCTGGTGTTTCACCCCCTGGGTCTGATTGTGAGCTGGCAAGAGAAGGTGGTGCACACCCAGAAGAGAGACGTGCAGGGAAGGACGGGGGCTTGTGGAAACTGGTGAGAGTTTGGTATGTTTTAGAATTTACAAGTAAATCAGTATTTATGGGTATTGAAAACAAAAGCCTATGAAGAGCTTGGGGGGGTGGGGGAGGCAAGGAGTGGGGAAGGGAGGCTGGCGGGAGCTGCGGCTTGGGGAGGGCCTGATGCCATGAACGCCCTCCTGTTGGAGGGGCAGAGCTGGGGCTCCGGCACGGTTCTTCTCAGTTCTTCCCCGTCTCCAGCTCTTTGTTTTCTATTGCAATCTCCCCACATCCAGCTCCCAAGGAGGCCAGCCCGGCTCTCACTGACAGTGCTGAGTTGGGTGTGGCCCAGCAGGGCTGGGGAGATGCTGCAGGCTGGGGCAGAGGAGTCTTCCTACTGGAGTTTCCGGAGGGCAGGAAGGGGACTTTGACAGTAAGGTCTTTGTTGTGCAAGGGAAGATCTGCAGAATATGAGCCCGAGGCAGGGGACTTTCTGGTGAGGTAGGGCTTGGCCTGTGTCCCTAGACTCTGGGTTTGGCCCTGGGATATTCACTGCTCACTACTAGTGGGGCGGCTTGTTTTTCTTTTCTCCGAGCCACAGTTTTCATTGACTGTGGGTACATACATGCCTAACTTAACTTGGCCATTTCCACTGTTTTGCAGCGTGCAATTCATGGCATATTCACAGTCACATTATTGTGTCACCAGCACCACCTTCCACCCACGGACCTTTTTCAGATCTTCCCAAACTGAAGGTCTGTCTCCCTTGGACAGCTCCCTGTTCCCTCCTCCCCAGCCCCCAGCGCCTGGCAACCACCGTGCTACTTTGTTTCTGTGAATTTAGGGATGTCATAGGAGGGAGATCCCGAAGTCGCGTCCTGCTGGGTCTAGCACATTTCACTAGGCTGATGTCCTCGCTCTTTGTCCGAGTTGTACCACGCGTCAGAGCTTCCCTCCTTTTAGATACGGAATGATCTTGCACTGTGTGTGCCGGTTTGTTTATGCACACTTGGGTTCCACCGTTTGGTAATGTTGAAAAATGCCACTGTGAAGGTGGGCACCCGAAGTCTGTCCATTGTCCCTGCTTTCCCTGCTCTTGGGGGCTCAGTCCAAGAGTGGGATTGCCAGGGCTCATGGTCATTCTGAGCCATGGTTTTCTGATCTCAGTTACTGTGCAGCATAAAGTGGGTATGATACACGAGGCCACTGAGTGTGTGCCTGGCACATGGTCACTGTTAAGTCCTTTCCCCAAAGGTCCTTTCCACCCTCTTCTGGAAAGCTCGGTCTTTAAAACATAAGCTTTTTAAACTGGCCCCATCCCCTGCCCTGGGCATGGAACCCAGGGTGCTCTACCACTAAGTTACATCCTTACCCTTTTTATTTTTTCTTTCAGACGGGTCTTGCTCAGTTGCCCAGGCTGGCCTTGAACTTGGGATCCTCCTGCCTCAGCCTCTTGAGGAGCTGGGCTTAGGGTGTGTGCTACCATGTCCAGCACCCAGCTACTTTTAACTATTTTTTTTTTTTGCCTTGGGAAAAATGTTACTTATTTATTTATTTTTTTTAAATTACAGCTTAACGGTTATTTATAGTAGTTGGGTTTTATTCTGACAAACTCATACATGCATGGAAATTGGTTTCAGTTCACGATCCAGGGGTGCGTGGTTCTTCCTGGAAGAGGGAACCAGCCCCGGAAGTTGAAGCCCTTCCCGGTGAATCAGGGTTCTGGGTGGCCTTTGGCACAGGCAGGGCTCAGCTCTGAGGTGGGGCTGCGTCCCAGAGCTGGCCTTGCTGTGTGCAGGTTTGTGTCTCTGCATGCTTCTCTGCCTCCGTCCTTGCTGTCCTCTCTGTCCTCTTCTGTGTCCATAAGACTCCTCACTGAAGCTCATCTCTCAAGTCTTTGCTCAGGGCAGGGCCTGGATGACCTTTGTCCTCACCATTGTGTGACAGCAGGAAGATTCCAGCTCTGAGTGAGAGTCTACAGTCACCTCTCCCCAAGAGCAATTTGGGGACTCCTATTTTGGCCAAATGGAAGTCCTTTGGGGCAATTTTGTAGAGAATGGGAGAGGAGTCAGCTGGTCAGATTTGGGTAGCAAGGTGTCATTGGGTCCTGGGCCGTCGTGCCCGGGAGGAGGTGAAAAACATCCGGTACTCTGCCAGGTCTGAGGTCTGGTGGCCGGTTTCCATCGGGATGCTCTTGGAAGGCTCCTGAAGGAGGGGTAATGGACTCAGTTGGAGAAGAGGAGGTTAAGAGCTTCCTGGGAGCCCTGCCTCCCTCATCCTAGACGGGCAGACGGAGCACGGAGCTGGGAGGTCAGCACCAGGTGCCCCTGGGGCTCTGCGGCCACCATACCCTGCACACTCCTCCACGGCAGAGCTAAGGAGGAGTCTGACGTCAACCATGTCCACCCTGACCCCTTCCTGCCAAGTCTTGGATTTGCCAGGGGGAGTTGCTATGTTTTGGATGTCCTTTGTCCCCTAAGGGTTCATGTGTCGGAAGCTTGCTCCTCTGGGTGACAGTGTTGGGAATGGTAGGGGCCTTTAAGAGAAGGAGCCTAAAAGGAAGTCCCTAGGCCACGAGGGGCAAGGGGTACCCTCAGAAGGAATTCACAGTTTTTATGGGACCCCTGAGTTCTCAAGAGAGCAAGTCATTCAAAATAAACTGGAATAAGCGATTGTTAGGTAAATTATGTATGGCGTTCTCTGGGAAGAAGTAGTACGTAGTCATTAAAAACCATTGTGGAAAATATTTATTAATGTGAACACGTTCATACTGTGTTGGTGGGACAAGACACAGACTATGATCAGTATGTCTAGTTGGATACTAGGGTTTTTTTTTTGGATGTTGGAGATTGAACCTGGGGCTTGTACATGCTAAGCTCATGCAGTACCTCTGAGTCATGCCTTCAACCCTCCCCTGTAAAGAGTTTTCTTGAAGTATATTTTACATACATACTCTTTATTATAATACTACTTTGTAAAAAATATACATGTGTGTTTACGTGGGTATGAAAAAAAGGTTATATAGACATGTGAGCACATTAATGATCTATTAACATTTTCTTTGTATGATTGGAGGGATAGTGGAAGATTTTGTCTTGTTTTTCTCAGTCTTTCTGGTGTTCCAGGTTTTTGGCATTGAAATCATTTTGCACTTCAAGGAATTTTTCTCTAAAGAATAGTTCCTTTGGAGCTGTGCTTTGCATCTGGGTTATTATCTCTTATCTCTGGCCTTCCTGGGAAGGAAGAGAACATACTGTGAGCGGGGGTTTGCATTTACATGTGGCGGGCGTGGTTCTGGGCTGCGTCCGCGTGTCACCTGGACTCTCAAACCATCCACACAGTTTTAAAGAGTAATTACAGGCTCCCTGAACAACAGGTCCCCCACCAGGCTTGAACCTCCTGTCCAGATACATTGGCTTTTACTCAGAGTCTTGCAAATCAACTGGGGACAAAAAAGACCCATTGAACCCTGAGCTCTGGCCTGAGAAGGGCTGTACCTCATGGTACAGTGGCTGAGGTTCAGGCTCGAGGGATGTCACGCTATGTCTTTTTGCTGTGTTTTTGAATTCAGTCCAGGTTCCTAGGAGGAAAACACCCATCAAATGATGTTGGCTCTCGATGGGGCCTGGTCAACACATGACATCACCGAGGCTTCCTTCCCTGCTGGACTTCATTTGGAGGGGACGCAGGAGGGATTGTGCAACACTGAAATAAACATAGAGTCCAGACTCCGCCTGCCTTTGTTCCTGAGTTCAGCTGCGGTCCAGTGGCTGACCTGTTCTTCACTGTGTGTAGCCAGTCTGTCCCAGCAGCTTTTGTCCAAGGGTTTGGGTGCTCACACGCTGATTAGAGTCCTGGGTACCCACTGGTTATTATGTGAACGAGGTGCTCTTGATTTTATGATAAGAATGTATCTGTCCAGAGATGATGTCCTCCAATAGAGGTGTGAGCATCGCATCATGTATCTCAGTCCGTCATTTTGCAGAAGGCTCATGGTAATCTGATCACCCTGGTTGTTTGCAGATAGACCTCTCAAAAGTGTCAACAGGACCCTTTCGCTGATCTTCTCAGTGTTCTTTCCTGTCACTGTCATTGGCCTTTGGAAAGTGGCAAGTCTCAAGTTTATAGTCCTAGTGCCTTCTTAAGAAAGGAACAACAGGAAAGAAAACTGAGTCAGAACCATCCTCTGCACGTGGAGGCCTTGTGGTGTGACTTCTTTTTCCTGATGTTCTGCACAGCCCTGTAATCTCTTATTTTTGGCAAGCCAGCACTGAATCTGTGGTCCTGTAGCCCGTGGCAACCAAAGCAGAGACAAACAGAGGAAGTGTCATTACCCACATATTTCTCCAGCCACCTCATCTGGCAGACACAGCCAGCGGCCACCCCTCCCTGGAGGTGGAGTTCCTCAGGACTCGGTCTGGCAGGAGGGGCGGACCTCGTCCCCACGTGGAGCACCCCTGGGTTGTCGCCACAGCCCCCAGGCTTTCTGTTGCTCATTATCTCTCTCTTCTTGCTGTGATTTGTTCATAGTCTGGAATTTATTTCTGGCAGACTGTGGAGAGAACTGGGAAGTCTCCCGTGTTTCCTTGCAACGTCCGAGGACCCAGGAAGTAGGGAGGGAACTCGTCTCCACCCTCCCCTCCCTGTCACGCTCACACACACACACACACACACACACACACACACACGCACGCCCATGTGAACACGCATGCATACATACGTGTTGGGAGGGCAGAACTGGGGCATTCATCCAGCCTGGGCTCCCTGTATTTCTGGGGTTTTGAAAGTTGGAGTCATTTCATCATCTTCAAAGCCTGGTGGAGATGGAGCTGATGTTCCCTGGGACCCACCCGCAGGATGAGGTTTCTTTGCTTTTGATTGGAATGACATGAACTCTGTTAATGAGGACAGCTTGGCTTATCTGTTGCTACTGCCCGTTTTATTTGCATTTGATTTCTAATAAAATGGAAAGTGAATTTGTTCCTAGCATGTCCTGTGTGATGGGAGATTGTTCACATCTTGGGGTCCCAGGGTAGGGGTGCCTGCGAGGTGAACGCCTGCATTTACATCTGTTGACGGAGTCTCTGACTTAGCGTCAGTGCCTGCTTGCTGTATAAACAGGACAGATCTGTTTGTCCCCGGAGTCTTAGTGTCATCAGGAGACTGCCTTCTGGTGAATGGCACCCGTTCCAGGTCTTCCTGTGGCACCGTGGGGCTCCTGCTTCCTTCTCTCAGTTGCGCCTTTATCAGACCCTTCCTGCATCCTGTTCTTCCAGGCTGGTGCTCTGTGCCTGAGTCTGCCCCACGAGCCCCTCCCCTGCTGCCGAGGGGTGCGGCTGGTCTCCCCATGAGCTGCATTGGAGGTGCTCGGACATTTGTGGATCACAGTTCGGGGCTGGGAATTGCATCAGGTCACTTTATCCTCGGGTGGTCCTGTCACTCTGGGTTTATCTGACCCAGATTTATGCAGGACCCGCTGTTGTAGGCCCTTTATACACACTACTTACAGCAGCCCTGTGAGTGGTACTATCATGATGTCCATTTTACAGATGAGAACACCAAGGCCCAGAGAGGGTAAAGGATCCCAAAGTTACAGTTAATCCTTGGCAGGGTTAGGGTGCAAATTCAGACTTCAGACTTGCACTTTGAACCCTTCTACTAGGAAGTAGGCACTGTTGCTGTTCTTTATCAGATGGGGAAACTGAGGCACTGAGGGGTTAATTAACTTGGCCTGGGTCCCAGAACTAGTTAGCAGCAGTCCCAGAATTCAAGCCCAGGCAGGTGACTCTGGAGCTAAAGCCCTGAGCCTCTGGTAGACTGAAGATTCCCCGTGGATGGTTGTCTCACCTCTGTCCCAGCAAGTTCAGTGTGGGTGGCTACAGCTGAGGGGACGTTTCTTTCATAGGAGCAGCAATACTCCAGCCTAGCTTTATAGATGATGCACTAGGGACCCCGTTGTCCGTGCCAGGCATTGGAGAGCTGGCCAGCCCGAGGGCCTGTCAAGTGGCTTCTCGGGACTTCAGACGCTAGAGGAATTCCAGGATCGAAAAGTAGGAGGCTGGGTTGGTGCTTCCCCCACCGGTGAAGGGACATGGAGATACTGTCAATGTGGCTTTTGTTCCGACTCAGATTTAGAATGCCTGTCTAATTACAGGAAGCAGAATCCGCACCCCACGCTTAGCTGAGGATTTCAACATCTCTTGGAGAAGTTGTGCATGGACCTGGGGTTGGAGGCTTTGCCCTTGAATGGATTTGGCTCTCCTGCCTTCTCCCCAGGCCACACTTCGTCATCCTGCTTTGGAGATGGCATTTCCTATTAAGCCTGTGCCAGTCTGTGAACATAAACATGGAGGGGAGACAAAGCACAGCTTCTCTCTGTCCCCGGGTCAAGGAACTCAGAACCTTGAACTCAGAAATGCTTAGGTCTCAGAGGCCTTAGCCTTGGTGAAGGAGTTGTCTCAGGGCTCGGGTTGACATACCTGAGAAGCACCTGGGAGAAGGGCCAGGGACTAGCTCTAACATGGCAGATGTGGCCCTTGGGTTGTGCTCTGTTGAGTGGTCAACCACTTTCTGCGGCTGGTCTTGGAAAGGGTCTATTCATCTGAAACAGAGATAGCCTGGAAGAGTGGAAAGAGTTTTGTGTTTTACCCCCTTAAATAACAAGCAAATCGAATGGATACTAGCACTGTCTGGGGTGATGTCCCACTCTGTTGCTGGTGGCAGAGTGAAGTGGCAACACTTTTGGATCACAGCGTGGCTGTCTGGATTAGGAACTGCAGTCCGTCCAGTAACGCCCACTCTAAGGCTCTCTAGAGAAAGCCATGCAAAACAGCATTAGTGTGAATGTATTCATAACAGAGGAAGCGTGGAAGGGTTCTTCATTAGGGAAACGGTAGAGAAAAAGAAAGCAGATTCCCCAAGAGCAGCTCACACTAAAAATTGGATTATGATGACTCTAAGACAACATGCAATTAAAATAAGAAAAAGAAAAGCCCCACACAATTAAAAGGGAGCATGCCTTGTGGTCATGCCCATGTAAAATACATGCGCAGGACAGACCTGGAAGATAATGTGGAAAAAGAATAGTAGGTCTTATTAGGGCGGTGAGGTCATAGGTAATGTTTCTCCTGTGGAATAAAGAGCAGAGGAAATGGTGCAGATGTGAGATTGAGTCCTGGATTTAATTCTGGTATTGCTACCTCTGATCACCCATCTTTGAGCAACTTTTGAAACGTCCCAGGGTCTCAGAGTCTTCATCAGTAAAGTGAGCGGTGGATTCAGAGACCTTCAGAATCGTTCTGGTTCCAGCCACGGTGTCTGCAGGTGGAGTCTGCTAGATTTGCTGCTGTCAGTTAGTGAGATTCAGGGTCAGATAGAAGCGTCATTATGTACAAACGGTGATATTTGTGCTCTCTGACTGTTGCTCCCCACACGACTCCTGGCTTGATGACACCTTCCCTGCAGAGAGCACTCAGACTGTGCACGGCCTTTCTGAGTGAGGGACAGCAATCCCCCAAGTCCTCAAGGTGTAAAGTAGGGTGGGGGAGTGGGCTGGTCACTGGGTCCTCTCCCCAGGCCCAGGCCATGCCCACGGCTGCCTCTGGGGGCCTGTTCCTGGGGCCTTGACCCACGCTGCCTGCAGATGGGTCTCTTATTCCCCCTGCATCTGCTTTTGGTGAGTCAGAGAGTTTCTGCTCATCGTTTGGTTCATCACTCTTGAGGATTTACACATTGTAAATGACCCTTCGTCACAACACGCAGATTTCATCAGCCTGGCCTTGGATCTGGGATGCCAGGAGCCCACATGCACCGGGGCCTGAAGAGAAGGGTTTTATGAGGTACCAGCACGTTGAAGGGCTCTTCACCTCGTGCCCGGAAGTGACTTCCACGTCTCACACTGCGTATTCCTCTGCCATCCGCTGGGCTTCATTAGCTGCCTGCCTGAGGGAGCTGCATGTGTTCTGGGTGACAGAAAAGGGCCCAGGAATGGAAAGTTGGGCTGACCACTCACAGGGACAAGCCGTGAGGGTGACTGTCAGCCAGGGCTGGAGACCAGGGCCTCCTGCCTCGGGCTGCTGAGGGCCCTCCATACCACAGAGGCAAGCCCTGCAGCCTCCCCTCCCCATATGGGACCCTGGGATCCTGAACCTGCCACCTGCCTAGTGTGGGCCAGCAAGGGCAGGCGTGGGAGGGCCGTCTGCAGAGGGCCGGGAACCTGCACCAGTGTGGGCTGCTGGGATTCTGGTGACGTTCCCAAGCCACAGGCTGAACTCATGAGAGGGTTCCCTTTTCCATGCCATTGTCCCGTGCCTCGAGGAGAGGGGCATCTGGTTCCTAAAGTGGGGATCCTCGTTGTGTCTGAGTTCATCTGTGAAAATGGGACGAAGAGACAGAGGGGACTTTTCAAGGTCATCTTTGGAGTAAGAAATCTTTGAGTTGGGAATCCAGGCCTTCTCTCTGTCCTGCTCCCAGATTCACTCTCCAGCTCTGGTTCTGGTTCTTCCTGAGCCATCTTCCAGCAGCCTGAAGGGAACAGGCCACCTGGCTCCAGCAGGCCCAGGCCCAGGAACTGTAGCCAGCAGAGGGAGTGGAGTGCAGGGGTGGGTGGCTCCAGGTGCCCACTTCCAGCTTTAAGATGGGCAGCTCCCTCTTGCAGCAGGCGCCCACTCTGATGGGTGCTGTGGCCAGCGGGCCCCTCTGTTTGAGGTGCTTGTCACGGGCGCTTACTTGTCTTATACTGAAGTGGGGCCCGTCCCTCAGATCCATTGGCCTGCAGGTGTGGGGCCAAGACTGGCTCTTGAGGAAGACTGTGGAGGCAGAAGGATGAGGAGGAAGGAGGCAGGTCAGGAGAGAGGAAGGAGGACCAGGAGAGGAAAAGACAGAGGAGAGTGAGATAAGCAGCCTCCTGCAGCCCAGCTGGGCGGCTCCTCCAGACCCCTGCTCAGGACCTTCAGAGAAAATGTCAGGAAGCCAAAGAAGAGCGCAGACAGGGGAACGGGGAGGGCAGATGAGGATCTCTCTGTGTCACTTCTAAAAACTGCATGTGAGTCTCCAGTGATCTAAAATAAATAAATAAGTAAAATGTGTGAAACATTCAGGTCTGACATGTGAATTTTCAAGAAGCATTCTATTCTTCCATGTCTTCGCACTATGCTTGTTTTATGCAAGAAGCATAAAAACAGGGAAGCCAGAGCCACTGGAGTCATAAGAAGAACAGAGTACTGATTCAGGCTGCGGCAGGGACGAGCTTTGCAAGCACTGTGCCCACTAAGCACCAGCAGCAAGACCACAAGCCCACGCGTGGTGTGTGTGATTGTATCTGCGAGCGAGCTGCGTCTAGGATAAGCAAATCCATAGAGATGGTAGATAGCGGTGGCTTAGGGCTGGGACTAACAGAGGCAGGAGGGATGGGGAGGGACTGCTAATGGTACAGGGTTTCTTTTAGTTGCTCTAAAAATAGATTGTGGTGATAGTTGTACAGATCTGTGAATATACTAAAAATCACTGAGTTGTATCTTTAAATAGTTAAAATGTATTATGCGAGTTATATCTCTATTAAGCTATTAAAAAATGTAGGGTCCTTTGACAATTTTAATGTAAGTAATATGGTTTGAATAGCCCTTATCTGAAATGTTTGGGACCAGACACGTCTCAAATTTCAGAGTGTTTCAAGTTTTAGAGCAATTGTATAATGAGCCATCCTGAGTCGAAATGTGAAATTCATTTGTGTTTCTTATATACCTTCCATACACAGCCTGAAGGTAATTTTATGCAATATTTTAGAGTACCTGCGTTTTGACTGGGACTTGTCACATGAGGTCAGAGGTGGGATTTTCTACTTGTGGTGTCAGATTTTAGAGCATTTTGGGGTTTGGATTCTTGGATTAAGGATCGGCATTTTGTAATAGCCCTCTGGAAATAGCTGGTGGTGTTTGGATGGAAGTACTTCCAGACTCTGCTTGAAGCTTCCAAGTTCAGGCCACTGTCCCCGGCCCGTTCTTGGCTTCCCCACCAAGCAGGTTCCCAGACTCCCCCCAGAATCCCCGGTAGTGTTCCCCAGCACAGCCTGAGGAAGCCTGTGTGTGTGTGTGTGTGTGTGTGTGTGTGTGTGTGTGTGTGTGTTTGCAGGTCCTATGTAGACTTTTTGTAGTTCACAGTAGGTGGCTTCATGTCTGTGTTTTCTAGTGACAAAATGGCAAGTCCCAGAGTGTGAGCACAGCAAGGAGGACTGTGGCAGGACAGGGGTGCTTGGACCCCAAGGTCCACCTCTTGTCACTGCTGGTGGCTGGCTGGTGGCTGGCTGGTGGCTGAGTGCCCCCTCTTGCAGGGGCGGATGGCATAGGAAGGTCCCCAGAGGGAAGGCCTGTGAGTTCCGGGCAAGTCTTTCCAGCTTGCATCCGTACAGGGACTCCGCTGCCTCCGGAAGTGAGCATGACCTTCTGTCCTGTTCCCTTGGAGGGGCTCTTCCCAGGAGAGCTCGGTTGGGAAGAGGACTGTGGGAAAACCCATGCAGCTCCTTGGGGCTTCTCAACCTCGCTAGCTCTTGGAAGAAGTGCGAGTATTTCCCTGAAGTACTCGGCTTCTTCTGGGGCCTGAGTTTTCAAGGGTCCCCAGCGCTAGGCACTGGCTCCCAAGCCAGTTCTGCATGCCCAGCGTGGAGGGCAGCTGTGGACTGCAGCCAGGGAGCCTGATGCTTGTTCTCATGATACTGTCGCGGAACCCACAGGTCCTGCTGGTGAATGCAGGGGGAGGGCGGGAAGCAAATGGGAAACTGTGCTGTAATTGGCTGTGGTCAAAGTGGTCCTCAGCAGATCTGGGTGCTCACGAGAAATGCAGATCACCAGGTCCCAGCCTGCACCTAGCCTCAGAGCTCTGGGCGAGGCCCACACTGGGTTTTAATAAGCTCTCAAGGTTGTTCTTGTGAGCTCCAAGGGGCATGAGGACCGTGACACAAGTGATCTGCCACCCCTGGGGCACCTGGGGTTGTGGGCTGTCACTGGTCTGAGGGTGTCCTCTGCAGACACCTCCCACTGTGTGGGCTAGGGAGGGGGAGTGCTTGCTCTCGGGCGTGGAGCGGGAATGCTCAGGAGGGCTTCCCAGAGTTCCCAGGTTAAGGAGGGAAGCGAAGCTGATGGAGGAACCGAGCTTTTGAAAGATAATATTTTTTCTTCTAAAAATTAAAGACCTGGGGGTGCAGCTCACTAGTAGAGGCTTGCCTAGAATTGCCCTGGGTTCCAAAAAAATCAAGAAAAAAAAAAAAAGAGGAATGAATTGGAACGTTTACCACCAGGTTTGAAGCTGCTCTAAAGGCTCAGTGGTGGAGCACTTGCCCGGCATGTGTGAGGCTACTGTGCTCAGCACCACATAAATATAAAAAATAAAGATCCATGGACAACTAAAAAGAAGCAGCTGCTCATTTAATACTAAGAGTGACAAAGGGAACAAAAGAAAAATAACCCAGGGTCAGAACTGTCTTATTTCTCTGTAATGTATGTGCAAATTAAAAATATTATCAAATGCTTTATCTAATAGTACTAACATTAAAGTATTTTTAAAAGTCATCGGAGAGCAATAGAGTGGAAAGGATCGTTCTCTAGCTGCGAGCTTGTGGATCTTGGCCTTGGCAGTGTTTGCCCTTCTCCCGGGAGTGGTGGGTTCTTTTAATCCCAAAGGAAACAGATCTGCTGAACATATCAGGCTTCCTTGTTTACTTTGGCTAGAAGGCCTGACCTTAAATCCAGCCATGTGTAGGACAAATGTTGTTTATCTGTACACACGTGCAAATACATCTACCTACAAACACAAGTGTTTTGTACACACACACACACACACACACACACACACACATGCACACACACACACATGGACATACAGACAGGCCTTGTTCTTGGTTTCATTTTATATCCACCATTATTTTTTTCCTCCTATATCATCTTTTATTCCTATTTCTGCTTTAATCAAGTCTTCTTATAATTATCTTTTTAACCCACTTTAAAATTTTTTGAGAGGAGACAAACTATAAATAAAAAAAAAATAGAATAAAAATACAATGTGTAGAGAAAAGGTATAGAGGAAACGTACCAAATTCGAGTAGGCTGGTTTTTGGCAGGGTGATGGTGGTAGAGATTGGATTAGATGTGATATTAACTTTGCCTAAAATTTGAGATTTTCTACTTAAGATTGTATCATCAGAAAAATCACTTTTTTTTTTTTTTTCCTGCAGCACTGGGAAATGAACCCAGGGCCTCATATGTACTAGCAAGGGCTCTACCACTGAGCCACACCCTGAGCCCTAAAACCTTTTTTTTTTTTTTCAAGCAGTCTTTCCTCTTTCTTTGTTCAGTACTGAGGATTGAACCCAGGCCTTACACGTGCTTGGCAAGCCCTGGACATCTCCATCTATCCCAAGAAAACATGTGTCTCCCGCATCCCCTGCCACCAATGGAAGACGGCCCTCTGATTGGCAGGCAGCATGGCTGCGCAGGAGCCCTCTGGGCTTCACAGCAGCTCTGGGGCTTGAGCAGGAAAAGCTGCCGGGCTCCAGGACAGTACAGATGTCCCTTCATATCCACATACTGTGTCTGTGAATTCAACCCACTGTGGGTTCAACCAACCACAGGTCAAAAATGTTTGGAAAAAACCATTCCAGAAAGTACCAAAAAGCAAAACTAAAATGTGCTTCAAAGCAAGTAGTAATGCTGAATCCACTGAATCCGCTCCAACGGAGGCATGCAGGCATCCCTCTAGGTATTATGAATAGTCTAGAGATGATATAAAGTATGTGGGATTTAGCTAGTGGTAGGGGGCCTGCTTGGGGGCCCTGGATTTGATCCTGAGCACAATAAAGCAAAAGGAAGGAAGGAAGGAAGGAAGGGAGGGAGGGAGGGAGGAAGGAAGGGAGGGAGGGAGGGAGGGAGGAAGGAAGGAAGGAAGGAAGGGAGGGAGGGAGGGAGGGGACACTCAAGGTTTTGAATGGGTCATATGCAAATGCTATGCCATTTTACATAAGGGACCTGAGCGTCTGTGGATTTTGGCAGGGGCAAGACTTTGCCTCGCAATACCAAGGGGTGACTCTAACTCTGGCTGCTTCACCTGATCCTGTGTGGCGGAACGTGAGAGCTGAGAGGCGACATTCTTTTACTTACTTAGTTCATTTATTGAGCTCTTCCTGTGTCCGAACCCTCAGTCCCTGCTCTGAGGAATTTGTCCTAGTGGGGGCGTGGTCAGACAGCACATTATTAGTGATGCCTGTATGGAAACTATTTCAAATCGTGGTGTCCCCATGGGATGGTGACAGACCCGATGAGAAGGATGAGGAACAAGGACAGTGGATTTCCAGAGAGGGGGCATCTGGGATGGGCAGGTGCTGGGCTGCCCAAAGAAGTGACAAGCTGTCAGGGTGGCCATGGCCGTGAGCAGGTAGGGGACAGAGTGCATTGGGGACATCAGCTGGGCCCAGACCCACTGGATCTGGGGAAGGAGTCTGAATTTGACTCTGCAGATGGAGGATGGCCCCTGAAGGATTTCAGCCGGCCACTGGCAGCAGCTGAGTAAAGGTTTTAGAAAACTCACTTGGCTGCTTAGGAGGGAGGTTTGGAGGAGGGCGAGAGGTGAAGCAGGGGAGTGGCCGTGGAGACTGTCCAAACTGATTGTTGCTGAGGTTTTTCTGTTTTTTTTTCTTTTTCTTTTTTTGTGAGGAGGGAGTCAGGGGCACAATTTAAGAAGAAGAATTAGAATTGTTTTGTCATAATTTCTGGTAACATTTTACCAACGGAACAGAATTGCATTTAAAATGTGCATCGATTTTACTTTTTTAGATAATGTTAGCGTATTACAGATATCAGGACTGATCGATTATATAGACATATGCATATATTTTATACTAATGCTTGCAAATATTTATGGAAAAGTGGATTCTATCCAAAGAAATTTACCACAGTGGGCCATATTTTTAAATTTTTTAATTGACACATAGTAACTGCATGTACTTTCATATGGTGCAGTGTGACATTCAGTGCATATATACAATTTGTAATGATCTGATCAGGGTAGTCAATATGTCCGATGGCCATATCCCTGACATATATAAAGGCAAGCTCAGGGGATCCCAGTTTAGCAGCATCTGCAAGTTTGATTCATTTCAGAAATCTGAGCTCACCGTGTTGCCAAGGCTGGCATTTTCTTAGCTCAGAACTGCTTACCTGGGTGCAGAACATCTAATATTTTATTTAGGAAGAATGCCTCATTGCTTTAGGCATCTGGAATCCTGGGCTTCATCTTTCTTGTTGCCCAAGTTTGATTCAACCTTGGACAAATCCTTTTGCTTTGTATTTCTGAGGTGCTTCTTGTAAAGCTGGGTGACAGTAGTCTAGAAAGCCTGTCATCACAGTGGCTGGGTGAGAGCTCCCCGAGGCCTAGGAGAGAGAATGGCACCTGCAAGGGCCCTGTGGTGGGAGGACGGGCTGGGGGTGCAGCACCCCCAAAACAGCCTTTGGCGCTGGAGAGCAGAATGCAAGTTGGGGCTGATCTAGGATCATGTGTGGAGGTTGGCTGGGATTCTAACCTTTATATGACGTGCAAGGGGACACTGTTGGAGGGTTTAAATCAGGGAGCTCGATAAGGGTGATAGCTACGCTTCTCGTTTAATCCCCATAATAAATGTCTGTGCTGGGTAATATTGTCCCCCATTTTAAACCAGCAAGACATTTCTGATCATGGAGATTAAGTAGTTTACCCAAGGGTACCTTGACGGGGGAGCCAGGAAACAGACCCCAGGTAGCCTGAGCCATGGTCCTTTGTCCTCCGGGTCAGCCTACCTCCATCATAATATCACAGCAGCCACCGTTTTAGAATGCTTTGAACTCTTAAGATGAAAGATTTCCCTTAAATTACAGACTGGTATTATGCTGCAGAAACATGAGCGGCCACGGGAGAGTGGCTGAGCCTGGGCACTTTGGAAAGGCCCCGAGTGTGTGGCTGCGCTCCAGTCCCCCCAGTGCCTAGCTGTCTGGTGGGGGCGTCTCATGGCAGCTATCAGCACAAAGAAGTTCTGGCTCCTCTGGCCGGTCATTTGACACTGCCATTGTTCATAAGGACACATTGTCCATGAAGCGTGCCCCCGGGGTTAGGGACTTGGAGTTGGGAAATCAGATCCGGGCAGTTCACGTGTGGTTTCCCCGGAGCATCCAAGGACAGGTTTCTCCTTCGTCCCTCCTGAGTACTCAGCTGGCTTCAGAGCATTCTTAGGGGCTGACGAAGGCATCGCTGTCTCGGTTGGGAACCCAAGAAGCCCTGTTCAGGGGCCAAGTGGGAAAACACCTGCCAGCCGTGGCCTGTGAGTTTCTTGAAGATGATGACGCGTGTCTCTTCTCTCCTAGTTGACCACGTTGTTCCCGAGCCTGGGACGAGCCTGCTGGCCGCCTTCGACCAGTGGAGGGAATGGGCCGACAGCAAGTCCTGCTGTGACTACTCTCTGCACGTGGACATCACCGAGTGGCATAAGGGCATCCAGGAGGAGATGGAGGCGCTGGTGAAGGACCACGGTAGGTGGCGCTGCCCTGACACCTGCTGCTGATGGCTGCGCTTCCGCCCAGGCATTGGCAGGGCCCTGGGGAAACTCTGGGTACTGCCTCTGGATCCCAGTTGTGCTTTTTGCTGGTGCCTGGCCCTGAGCAAGGAGAGCGGGCCTTGGGCAGCAGCCTGTGCTCACTGGAGGGCCTAACCCCCTGCAGTCGTGGTTGGTAGAGAATGTGAGCCCTGCTACTGGCCTGTTTTTGGGTGGCAGCTGCCTACAGCTTGCTGGTCTCAGGGACCCTTGCTCTCTAGCCAGGCTGGGAGTTGGGGATGTGGTGAGCATTGGTTGAGCCCCGTGAGGCTGCTGGGCAATCAGGGTGCACCTGAGCCGTGAGTCCAGGGTCGATGTGAAAGTAGGGGGACACTTCACACCTAAGGGGGCTTTTCTGTTTCACAATTTCCAGGGATTGGAGAGATTCACTGGGAGGTGGGAGGAATCCACCTTAAGGTGTCTCCAGGACTCCGGTTCACAGGAGCCTGGGGGCTCAGGGGTTTGGTGGGGAAGTCAAACCACGTGGTGTTTCCAGGTCTTCTTGAACTTGGCTGGGGACTGGGTTTCTGGGGCCACTTGTTGACCTCACTGGGTCTTGACCTTCAGGGAAGCATCATGCACGTAGGGGACTTCCAGGCTCAGGCGTGCTGTGTGCTGTGATCCACAGCAGGAGGGAAACCTGGACGTGGATGTGGATGTGGATGGGGTGGGGATGGGGGGCAGCCACAGATGTGGTGCAGAATCTGCAGGATGGAGAGCTAGAACCTCAGCCTTATTTCTTTGCCCTTCCACAGGCTAGCTCTGTGACCTTGGGCAAGTTGCTTAAAGTTTATGGTTCTCCCTTTAAAAAAAAAAAAAAAATCTCCCACATGAGCATACTGCACTTCGATGTTTCTTTCCAGCCTGAAGATTCCACAAACAAGAAAGTGGGTAACCTTTGACCTTCTTCACATTTGAGAATAACCAGACTCCAATGGATTTAACTCTCAATATTTAGAGTGAATCTACTTTAAACCAGGCCTGAGAGTTACCATGACAACTGTTGCCTAGCAAGGAGAGAAGGGTCAGGATGTCCAGGAGCATTTAACTCAGGCAGTGCCCAGCACCCCAGGTGGCTTGAATTAAGCTCCAAGGCGAGGAGGTTGTCAGGACGATTGTTTAACATTGTGATGAATGTTGGGCAGGGGTGTTTGGTCTGCTGCCTCGGGAGGCGGGGAAGCAAGAACTCCGAGAAGAGAGGATGGGCCCGGGATGTCTGCTTGTTGAGCCAATGGACCTTTTTTTATTTAAAAAAGAGTTTCTTAAAAATCGGCAAGGAGTATAGTCTGCTTGCCAAAGAGAAGACATTTGGTACTGATCTTCACAGACAGAAACTTCTAATTCATTTTCTTATTAAAGGCACGACAGACTTCTGTTGGGGGCAGCTTAAAAAAAAAATATAGGAACTGTGGTAAAATACACATAACCCAGAACTCACCCTTCTAACCACCTGTCAGTGTCCGGGAGAGTGGCACAAATCACATCCATCTCCAGAACCCTTCCTCTTACTACAATGAAACTCTGCACATTAAACAATGCGTCTCCACGTGCCCTTGTCTGTAGCCCCAGGCAGCCAGCCCCATTCCACTTCCTGTCTCTCCAGGCCCCTCACAGGAGTGGATCACATGGTATTTGTCTTATTGAAGGTGTCAGAATGTCCTTTTTAAGGCTCAGTGAAATTCTGTTGCATGTATAGACCAGATTTTATCTCATCATCCATTGGATGGCCACTTGGGCTGCTATGAACATGGGTGTATAACCACTTCAGCTTTTCATTTTGATATCATTTTAAGCCTCCTGAACAACTGTAAGACTACTCAAAGGAATTCTCATGAACCCTGTCCCCAGAATTCATTGGTTGTTTATGTTTTACCCGGTTTGCTTTATCATTCTCTCTGTATCTCCATCTCTGTCTCTTTTCCTTTCTCCCCTCTCTCTGTCTGTCTCTCTGTCTCTCTCTCTCTCTCTCCCCACACACACACACACACACATGTGGTAGCATCACTTTCTCATTCCCTTCCAGATTATTTGGTTTGTGTATTAAAAGTCACGTCTCCCTCTCTATTTTGTCTGTCCCCAGGGGTCAACTCCTTCCTCGTGTACATGGCTTTCAAAGATCACTTCCAGCTAACGGATTCCCAGGTACGCATCAGCTCTTCTGAATGGGCTGGTGGGCACGTGGTCACTGCTGCCCCCTGGGAAAGCATTCTCCAGTATACGTACATCCTTGGCTTTGTGGGGCTCGGCTGGTGGAATCATTTAGGGATGTGATTCAGCCTTTGGGGAGAATGTGAGCCCAGGGCTTTAGCCCTGGCTTCTTGCTCTCATCCGTGTCCTTTCAGTTTGTGCTGCTTTGTAAATTGCAGAGTCCTTGACTGATCCCACCTTCCTCTCTCTCAGATTTATGAAGTACTGAGTGTGATCCGGGATATTGGTGCCATAGCCCAAGTCCACTCGGAAAACGGCGACATCATTGCAGAGGTAGGGGGCTTTCATTTGCATCATTTCTGCATCTCCTGGAGGGTGACGCGGGTAGCTGAACACCACGGAGGGAGATCAGAGGGCCTGGTGTTCCTGGGCTGGACTCCGCTGCAGTCTCCCTGCAGGAATGAGCGTCCCGCCAGCCAGTCCCTGTTTCAAGGAGGCTGTTTCCCTTGGGACCGTAGTGCAGCTGCCTTGGGTGGGGTTCGGAAGCTCCCTGGTCACGCCTGGACATCTTACACTGTGGCTGAGGCTGAGGACCAGGAGCATATTGCTCTCAGCCTCCCAGGGGAAGGCTGAGTGGTTTGCAGAGGCTGGTCAGACAGGCCAGGGTATAGGGCAGTGAACCTTTTTCTTTATAAGGTCTTGGGACGAGGGCAGAGTGATCAGCAGAGCGAATTTCACATTTTGCTCGGGTCACCCTGGTCCCAGGTCTCTGTTGGTCAGACCTGAAGGCCAGCTTCCTGACCACCTGGCTTTCTTTACACATTTCAGGAACAGCAGAGGATCCTGGATCTGGGCATCACAGGCCCTGAGGGACACGTGCTGAGCCGGCCTGAGGAGGTGAACACCCCCAGATGGGATACGGGACTTGAGGTCCCTTGGGTGCTGTGCAGAGCATGCAGAGCCTTCTTTGTGCCAGTTGAGAACGGGGCTTTTGTCGTGCAGACTGGTCTCTCTGAGAAGCTATGGCTCACATGTGTGTGCAGGCGTGCGTTGTATGTCTACACAGGCAAAATGAAGTGTTCTACGGAGCCCAGAGGTAGAGGGTGGGATTGTGTGGCCTGAGTGCTCCTCTCTGGTTTTCCAAGCCCTTCCTTGGGAAGCTCTTGATTATCTTCCTGTCGCCTAGTAGTTTATAACCAGCAGCCAGTTACCAAAACAGGAACGCAGATCACCAAGCTCTTCTGTGTCTCTGGGGGGTGTAAGCTTTTCCGTGGTAAGCCTGCACACAGCACAACACGATCAGCAGAGTTTGGTGGACAGACCCTTAAAACTGGGGAAGGAAAATTTAGAGCAGGATCCTGTTTGGCGCCACAGCCAAGAATCAGGGCCCTGGCTGGGATGAGTGAGTCACGATTGGGAACAGGAAGGGGGCTCACAACCGTGTAGGTGTAGGTGACAGACAATCTCTTCTTCCCAAGTAGAATTTTTGGCCTTTAAATGCTTTTCAGATTTTGGTCAAGGTCAAGCTGTGGCAGACCTGGCTAAGGCCGAGTCCGGCAGCTCTGAGCCAAGAGAACAATGAGGGAGTCTGAACAGATGTTCTCAGAAAGAAAGAAACAGATGTTCTACAGAAAGAACTGGTGGAAAAACAGAAGGTGTGGAGGAGGAAGAGCAACCGCCAAGGACCTGGGCAGATAGAAGCTTGAAATTAGGAGTTTTCCTCCAGAAACAGGAGAAGGAAGATGCTTGACCAGAGGGCTGTAAAGGGGCAGGACCACTGAAGCAGAGCTTTAGGGCTGTCCCACAGCAAACAGGAAGGCAGCTCGCCTGGGTTTACTGGGAAGGAGAGCTGCAGGGGGGAAGCTGTTCTGGTTGCACCGGGTGCAGCTAGTTGGCAAGGCTCCTCAGGAGACACAACTCAGGGCAGGCACCAGTCAGGGAATGTCTTTTCATCTGACTTGGAGGCACCTGCACTGTGCCCGGGGTGTTTCCCCTGAGTAATTTCACCCTGTGACAGTCCTTCGAGGTGAGGAGGGGACACAGGGAGTCTTCGAGGCCTGATGGGTGGCACAGTAGAGTTCGAGCTCTACGCTCACTCCAGCTGCACCTCCTCTCCCTTTGTCAGTTTGCCAAGAGAGGTCTGTTGTGAGCTACCCCCTGAGTGGGCGGTAAAGGGAATGAAACATGGAAACATTCTGAGTGGCTCTGAGCACCCCCGTCCCATTGGGGAGAGCCCCCAACACATAGGAAGCAGCAGCTAATACCACAGTCCAGTTTCCATGCGGTTTCAGGGTCTTTCAACCACTCACATCATGATGTTAGCTGAGTTTGAACTTACCAACACCTTCCTGCCGCCATGTTTTTCTTCCCAACCCACCATGTGAGACCACTCAGTAGGGTTTTCCTTGGTCATTATCTGAGAAGATGGAGGAGATTGGAGAGAATTCTGGAGATCACTGTCTGTAATGGGCGAGAGGTGACTGAGCATGTGTTCTTTCTTTTTTTTTTAATTTAATTTTTTAAATTGCTTTTATTTTTTAAATACATGACAACAGAATGCATCACAATTCTTATTACACATATATAACACAATTTTTTTATATCTCTGTATATAAAGTGTGTTCACACCAATTCATGTCTTCGTACATGTACTTTGGATATGATGTTCGTCACATTCCACCATCCTTGCTAATCCCCTGCCCCCTCCCTTCCCCTCCCACCCCTCTGCCCTCTCTAGAGTTCGTCTATTCCTCCCATGATCCCCCTCCCTACCCCACTATGAATCAGCCTCCTTATATCAGAGAAAACATTCGCCATTTGTTTTCTTTTGGGATTGGCTGACTTCACTTAGCATTTCTTCTCCAACTGCAAATGCCATGATTTTATTCTCTTTTATTGCTGAGTAATATTCCATTGTCGAGCAGGTGTTCTGATTTGGGCTGTGCAGGCTTCTGCAGGGCAGAGAGATGAGAGAGACATGGTCCTTTCTGAAGGGACTCACGAGCTGGGGACAAAGAGGCAGATAGGAAGCAAGTACATAGGACGGAATGTGATGAGCTAGGAGCAAGGAGCGACCCAAAGACCCTGGTACTAGGAAGAGCCTGGGGACTCAGATGCAGGTGAAGAATGCCTCGTGGAGAGGGGAACTCCCACCTGGGCCTCACAGAATGTCATGCACTGTGTCTGCCAGGAGTCCAGGGGGCCAGTGCAGTTGAGCAGGTGGTGTACTGACAGTGTGTGTCTCTGGATAGGTCGTCTCCTTTGCAGAAGGTGGGAATAGATGACTTCCCAAGTCCCCGAGAGCCCTATAACGAGGCAGAGATTTTACTTTTAAAGTATCCTACTCTTTCAGCATTGTGTGGAGCAGTGTGTGATTATGCACCAGAAGCCCACACCTAAGGAGGGTAAACTCGTGGTACAGGTGGAATTTAACTGACTTCTCTTCTGAGGAGCGAAGGTTTCGGTTGAGCCTCTTGCTGGCTGGGGCAGGGGTGGGGACCAGCTCACTTCACACACAGCACATAGCACACAGCAGGTATGCAGATCCAGACAGAGCCCTGGACCTGGATTCTTCTGTCCAAGGCTGGTCCTGGTGGGAGTCAGTCCCCCAGGGGTAGAGCCCCTGGTTAAAGGCTCCTTGTCCCCCTAATTAGACCCATTGCACTCACTAGTTTGCTTGGGACAGTTCAGGGCTGGCCCTTCTGCAGAATGTTACTTTGCAAATGTGATCTCTGCAGGGTCGGTCAGAAAGCCTCCTTAGGGAATCCTTGATAGTGCCTCTTCCCCGTCAGAAGTGTCTGTGTGGGACATTGAACTAGGTAGCTTCTGGCATCCCTGGGGAGTGCTGAGGACCGAGGCAGAGCCCTCTTCATACTTCACTCTGGGGACTTGTGAAGCCCTGGAGAGGGGGGGTGGGTCCCTTCCCCAGCTATGCCAGGAATTAAAAAGATTTGGGTGCTTCATGAGCATGTTCAAGAGCCATTTGCCCTGCCTGTGGACCTCCAGACAGCCCTCTTCACATAGGTGGTGCCCAGACGGCCACATGTGAATGGAGCTGTCTTACTTCTCGCCATTAGTTTACCCGTTACAGCCAGAGGGGAACCTG
Source organism: Urocitellus parryii (assembly GCF_045843805.1). NCBI lineage: Eukaryota > Metazoa > Chordata > Mammalia > Rodentia > Sciuridae > Urocitellus > Urocitellus parryii. Next base: position 55,041,934 of record NC_135544.1, on the reverse strand, counting down.
AGCCCCAGGCCAACTTGGGGATTCTGGGTTAGCGACTCCAGGTGGAAAGTACCAGCTCTGAGGAATGCCCAGCTTTAAGTACCCTTAATAAAGTGAAGTCATTTATTTGTGCAGCAAACATTATCGAGCATCTGCTGCAAACCAGGCACTACCCTGGGAGAGTTGGGGGCAGGGCAAGGAGGAGCAGGCCACCCCTTCCCTCCCCTTGATGAGTGCACACCACAGGCTGCTGGAAGGAGCCCGTGACCTCTCGAGGCTGCATGGACACAGCCTTACCTGCCATTTTAGACACACATAGCTGATTGCCCTGAAGATAAACTGCATCTGGGGAGTCTTCCCTGATGGGTATTCACGGGGGATCTTTAAAATACTGTCCACTGAGGCAGCCGATGTGCAGAGCCAGGTTTACCAGTTACAGCCAGTGGGGAACCTGAGCCCCTGGCCAACTTGGGGATACTGGGTTAGTTTATGAGCTCAGTCCTCCCCTCTGGGGCTCAAGGGCGTACCAGGCAGCGACTGGCCGGCCGTGTTGGTGTGTGCACACAGAGGCCCTTGGTGCTCACAGCTGCTGCTGCCTGTCCCTGTCCTGAGCCCTGTGAGGGTGCATTGTTTTGGGGGTGATGCTGGTTTCGTTCATGAGCTTTTGACAGAAGCCCAGTCCAGAGTCACAGTACTCAATGTCTTGGCTCAAGACTGGCTGCTGAACCAATGTACTGAATAGAGATCAGCCAGTTCCCTGGACGTGGTGGTTCTCAAATATTAGCATGTTTTATCCCCCATGGCTGGGCCCTGCTCCTGAAGTTCTGGTCCCCGGGTTTTGGAATCTGGTCCCTGGGCCAGGAATCTGGGTTTCTTATGGACCTGGTTGATGCTGATGTTGTCAGCTTGTGGAATAAGGCCCTATCCCTGCCACCATTCCTATTTTGATTGACACTGGGTACCCCCTGGGGCAGAACCTTGGGGACACAGCACTCAGTCTCTTGGTGGGTAGAGGATAAAGATGGGGGCTCTGGGGTGGGCTGAATTCTTATACCTCGCTCTTCTGCTGCAGGTCGAGGCGGAAGCCGTGAATCGTTCCATCACCATTGGCAACCAGACCAACTGCCATCTGTACATCACCAAGGTGATGAGCAAGAGCGCGGCTGAAGTCATTGCCCAGGCCCGGAAGAAGGGTGAGTGCTGTGGGCTGGGCCACCTGGCTGTGGACAGGTTGGCGGGAGGGAGGGCTCCTCACCCAGGAGGGCTCCTTTTCTGACCCTCATGCCAACTGGGACACTTTTATCACGTTCCAGCATTAACCTAATTACAGCCCAGTGAGGCAGGGAGCTCCAGTTTCCTGCCTTTGTTCCTCTGCTGTGGCCTTGTTCTTATCTATTTAAAGCCGCAGCCAGCTGGTGGGCGCCCCCCGCCCTGTAGAAAAGTGGGATTTAGTTTGATGCCGTCTAAATAAACTAGGCACATACGTGGGTGACGTCGTTTTTCATTTGCTACAGAGCCTTTCTGGGGAACGTTACTTTGCAAAGGTGTCTCCCCTTGGAGGCTGGTGATCTTGGCGGGGTAGGTCAGAAAGCCTCGTGGTGGGCAGGGGTGCCTTTCTGCCCCAGATAAGATCCTGGGCTTGAGTACACCCCCGCCCCTTTAATAAACTATGGATGCATCCTGGGCAAGGCTGGCTCTCTGTTCATACTAGGGAGTCATTGAGAAGGCTCTGGAAACTAATTCATTGAGTGCAGCTTCCAGCGCTTCCCTCAGGGGACGCTTCCTTGTGTGGAGCATCTTCTGCATAATGAATGCAGCAGAGACCTGTTGTCCCCAGCTTGGGAGCTCGCTCCTCACACAGGGAGCCTGAGAGCCCAGAGTTGGCTTTGATGGTGGATCTTAGTCTGATCTGAAATGAACACGAGAAAAGGAGCCCCTTCTTCCTAACTTTTTTCTCTCTCTCCCTACCGCTTGCCTCTCTACCTGCCCATTTCTAATTTTCTCTTGACTGGGTCTTGTCTTTCTCAGCCTCTCTTTCTCTTAGTCTCTGTCTGTACCTGTGTCTCTCTCTGTTTCTGTCGGTAGGGAGCACTTGGACCTCTGCAGCTCCGTTTCCACTTCCCCGAGGAAGGTGATCCACACAGATCGGGGAGGGCTGTGGGATTTATTTCACTGGTGGGTGACTTCATACAAGCCCCAGAACAAATTGCTCAATGACCACTAAGTCAGCTGGTCCCAGGAGATGGCTTCCAGATGGACCTAGCACTGCCTGCTCAGACCCAGCAATTCCCAGCCCCTGTGCTTGGGAGCTCTCTGGGGCTCTCAAGGGGTTGCTTTGCTGGTGCGTTCTTGGGAACCTGCCCTCTCCTGGCAGGTTCAAGGAATTACTTTTTTGCAGTCAGCATTCCCCTAAAGTGATATGATCTCCTCAGACATAATATAATCCACCCAAGGAGACCTTGCGGATGATGTCTTCATCGCCCAGACACACATTTGCACGACGGCCAGGTGGGGCTCAGCCACAACACTGACCACCTGTCGCAGTACCGTGTAGCGTGGGGGCTATTCACACAGTGTCCAAAAAGGAGAATCTAGAGGGCAGGTGACTTTTGTGTCTTTTATCAATTATTCTGTGCCTGGATGATGATAATTCACCAGTCAGGCAAACAGTTTAAAATAATCTTGATTTGTGGCCCTGTTGTCTAGTGTGTACCTGAATTCAGACACTCAACCTGCCCAGACTGGAGCATGGACCTTGTGGACCCTCACCAGACTGCACTCAGGGCAGGTGGTCTTGGGGGACCAGCCCCCTGAGCGGTGCTGAAGCCCTTTCTTCCTGTACCTGAGTTTTCTCATCTAAATGAGGGTCTGGAGTGTCACTGAAGCATCCAGGGGGCCGGTGCCCTCTATTGTTCCACTAACTTTCAGCTCTGTGTGTGTCTGCGGGGTGAGCACCCAAGGGAACGATTTCAGTCTTTTCTAGTTCCAGAACCTCCCAGGATCAGTCCAGCTGTACCCACACCATGGTTGCCAACGTGGCTTTTGCATTTGGACTTGTCACCCTTTTAGTCCTTGAAAGCCTTCGTGTCAGACCTGAGCTGCTGGAAGGAATTTCAGTGCTCTTGGGTGCTAACGAGCAGGACAGGAACCCTGGCCAACCACACCGGCCATTAAAGTTCTTTCCACCTTGTTGGGACTCCCTGACAACTTCAGGAGGCAGCTCAGGCAGCAACTTTTATGTTTTGTTTTCCTTTGCAGCTGAGTCAACAAGGTCAGGGCTATTAAAGTGTGGAACTGGGGCTCGATTGCCAGGCGTCTGACTTCAGCCCACAGATCTCCACGTTAATGTTTGACTGACTTACCTGCACACTTGGAGATTATGTTAGACTAGGAAATGCTGTGGTCTCCCTGGGCTGGGGCTTCCCTCCTCAAGAACCTGGTAGAAACTGGAGCCTGACACCTGGCAGAAGCTTGGGGAATGTGGAAGCAAGGATTCCCATGCAACCTCCTCCCACCTGCAAGGGGAGGGTAGTCATCCTCACTCATCTCCTGGGGCAATGATGCCGTTTAAATGTGATCATGTAGGTAAAGGTGTATACAATAACTTCTGCCAGTTATCCTCAGGATGAAAGAATGAAGGGCTGCTTTATCCTCAGACTTGTTAGGCAAGCAGAGGAAAGACACTGCCAACTCAGGGCAAAGGTTTTCTGCTAAGGATTGCTTTTCTGCCTCGGAGGGTTCTTCTGGCCCCCAGGTCTGAGGTCTGAGGTCTGAGGCTTTAGCCATTCCACTCCTTCATCTGTGAAATGGAGAGAGATTTCTTTTTTTTTCCTTCAGCAAACTTTTCCTATGTGATACTTTAGGCCTAGGTATCAGGGACAAGACACAGTCCCAAGCCTCAGCCAGCTCCTTCACCAGTAGGAAAGGGACTCTTGACCATAAAGTGACCATGGGACGTGGTCAGTGCTACCGAGGAGGTATAAGCCAAGCAGGCCTGGGGACCTACACAGAGCCTCAGGGGGCCAGAACTCAGAATTTCTCTACCAATGTGGACAGTTGGTAACTCATAACCAGCAGTGACAGGTGCTTCTCTTGTGAGCCCCTGTACCTCGGTGTCTCCCGTGTCCCCTGTGGTCCTTTACGACGTCTGTGTGTCTAGATGTTTAGGAAAGTGAGGGTCTGAGATAAAAGGGAGACGCTGAGATGAACATCGGTGAGGACTCTTTTCTCCCATGCTGGCCTGACCCGACCCGACTGAGCCCGTCTTTCCTGGACACAGGCTGCCTCCATCCTTCTGTGCCAGGCCATAGCAGGACAGATGGCGTCAACCCATTTTGCAGATTAGGAAATGAAAGCACAGCGAGGACCAGGATGCCTGGGACAGTTTTTGTGCTTGAAAGGATCTCAGACACTGGTCAGTTTAGTGCTTTGTTTCCTGGAAGAGGAACCAGAAGGCAGAAATTGAATCTTACCCCAGATCATGGGGCCTGGGGGAAGTAGTTCCAGACTCCCGGGCATCTTTCTGTCCAAGGGGTTCACTGTGGGTCTTTCTCTCCTAGAATGGTCTCCTTCCCACTGCCTTTGTCACTACGTGAAAACTGGTGTGTGAATGGCAGATTTCACAGGTGAATGGCGGCCCGTGGGCGGTGCCCAGTGACATCATTTGTGGACTTGCTATTTTTTCTTCCTCCTCAAACCACCCCCAGAACCCAGAGGCAGACACATTCAGCTGTGGCTGCTGAGGGCTTTTAAGCCCTGGGAACCCTGATTCAGGACAGGAGTTCTTATGCCCTGCGGGCCAATAGGTGTGCTCGGGCATCGGGAGGACCCCCTCAGCTTGGGATGAACCCTTAGGGCTCAGCTAGTGCACCACACAGCAACCTAGAATTAGAACTGAGAGTGGCAGGTGGGTTGGGTTGTGAAATAAAATTTACCAAAGTCTGGATTAGTCAGGATTATCCAGAGAAACAGAACCAAAGGGGGTGGGGGATGGAGACAGACCTATTTTAAGGAATTGGCTCATGCAAGTGTGGGGCTGGCAAGTCTGAAGCCTGCAGGGTGGGCTAGCAGGCTGGAGACCCCAGGGAGGAGGTTTTCACCTGAGTCCACAGGCTGTCCAGAGGAGCCCTTCTGGGTCAATACTCTCTCCTTTGAACAACACGTGCCCTTGGATCCTGCTTTTGATTTTCAGCCATCTCACTTCTGCATCTGTGAGACTTAGGAGTCTCTTTCAGGCCATTTATGTGGTGCTTGATGTGGGAATTCGAACCCCTGAATCCATTGTTTTCTTTCCCCACTTGGTTCCAGCACCATTAAGAGCAACAGTCAATCTCATGACATTTTGTCAGTTTGACAAAAATGTTCTACAGTGTCGCCCAGAATCTTGCCTCTTAGAAGTGTTGATAGGGAGCATCAGGAGTTGGATTCTGTGTATCTGTCGCCCCATTGTGCCATCGACGGCAAGGGCTGTCTTTACTGGAAATAGAAACCTTAAGGCTTTTAAATTGAATTGGATTAGAAAACCAATTCCAACAACCTCAGAAGCAATCCTGAAAATCAGTCTTGAGATTTTTGTTTCCCTAGAACCACTCTTAGTACCAAAATCTGATAGCACGGTCCTAAGGCTGATGGGTGCGGCATGGGTTCTCTGAAAGAGCAAGTCTGGTGTGTGTCTATGTGTGTGTGTGAGTGGTGTGTGCCTGTCTCTCTGTCTTTCTGTCCCAGGCTCTTTTCTGTCTCTCTTGTGCTTCATTCTGAGTTATACATACATGTGATCTTCCATTGTTCCTCCTTTGGATTTGTCCTCCTGCTTCTCATTCATGGGAAATGATGAACTGTAGGAGCAAGGAGCTGTCAAACATTTTTAAACCCCAACCTTGCATTTATTCTTCACGAATGCACCCTGGCCCCAGGCTGGTTGTGAATAAACACCACCCGTGTGTCCCATGTGAGTCCCTGCATTTCCCAGGGTTACGAGTGAGCCTGCCAGAGGCTGGCTTGGGGTCACATCCTTCAGTTTAGACTTTCCCTGGAGAAGAAAATCATGAAGCTCCGAGGGCCGCCAAGAAAGCGTCAGCAGTGTGTTTAGAGAAGTGCAGAAAGGCCGATTAAGCCATTCCGTGGTTTATTATTATGAGTGGCAATTATTTCTGGCATGCAAGCTCCCTGGTGTCCATGGCCTGACTGAGCTCCGGAAGCTCATTCAGCGCTCCTTGTGCACGCTGTTTAGAGAATGGGGAGACGAGCCCTGGGGGAGGCACCAGGCCACTGGTGACCAGGCCACTGGGGAGAGCCTCATTCTGTAGACCCATGCTGCCTGGAGGTGGAGGCCTTGGACTGGTAGTTAATCCCTGCCCTGCCTTTGGAACTGAAGAACAGAAATAAAGTCCAAAGACAGCAAGAACCTCTGAATCCCTCCGTGAATTAGAACAGAACAAAGCAGAAATGACCCTCCAGAGGCTCCCCTTTTCTCTTAGTGCCCCCTTTCTTGTCCATGCTGCTGCCATCTTGGTTTGGCTCAGGTTTAGGAGTCCTTGCTTATCCTGGTCTAAGCAGGGAGGCTCTGGTCAGCAGTGGCCTTGGGAGCCCCAACTCATCAAGTTAAGAGGTTTCCAGAGGCTGAAGGCTGAGTTTGTTCTCTTGTGAGGTGGGTGTCCTGGGTGCTGAAGGAAGAGACCTTTGAGCAGCTCCCTACCCCAACCCGAGTGGTATATCACAGGGAGAGATGAAGCCAGCACTCCTAGCACCATCCCCTCCTGGTGCTCAGTTTCCAAGGGCAGGACTGAGCAGCAAATTCAAGTGAGAGGATGAGTCACGACAAGTTACGTGGAACCCTGGGAAATGTGGGCATTGGTTCAGGGACCTCCAGGCCCTCCGACCATGGGTTTTTACTGGTTGTTGGGTTGGTTTTTATTACTCCAAGCACCCTTTCTCTCATGAACTTTCTCACAGCCGTGGGGATAGAACCAGAAGACCTTCAGGACTGTGAATCCTTGGTGTTCCTAGGGCTTACACAGATGTCACCTTTGGGCTCAGACAGGCAGGCAGCAGTAGGTGGGACGTCCAGACCTGGCTGGGCCAGGAGAGTGAGACTTAACCAGATCAAGTTAGACTTAACAAGATCTTTTGGATGCACCACCCCAAAGCTGGGAGCTGAGGTCCTGTGAGAGGCTGCCCCTGGGTCCTGGTCAGCTGTTGGCATCTGGTGAAGGACCTTGGCTGTAACAAGTCCTTGTCACATAGGCTGTTTTTCTGCTTTGGGGTGAGCTGAGTGGGCTCTCTGCACCAGCTTCTGGGGGAGTCCTTGAGTGGATCAGGAAGGCAGGGTCCCTTCCAGTCGTCCTGAGTGGCACTCTTCTTCCTGGGGGCTTTCTTCTGGGCAGGCCCCCTGGTCCTGGGGTCCCTCCTCCTGCTTGGGACTGGGACTGATTGCCCGGAGCCAGCGGCCTGCCGGAGCCTCCACCACTCCCAGCTGAACAGGGGCTTCTTTGTGGAATTCCTGAGGCAGGAGGGGGCAGCTCCTCCGAGCCAGCTCTAAGTGGCGGGCAAAGAGGGTGCTGTGGAATATTATGTGGTGATAAGGCTTTGGAAGCTGTGGAGAGGAAGGGAAGCGCATTCCTGACCGGGCCCTGTGTTTGGGGAGAAGGGAATCTAGGCTGGCCGATGTGGGTGGGGGCGAACCCTGCGGTAGGAGAGGTGGATGTGGCTGGCCGAGCTCAAATTCCGGCTCTGATGCCTTTAATTAATACATGACTGGGCCGTTTGATCCATCTAACGTGTAGTTTTTGAGTGCCTACTCTGTGCAAATGAATAAATTGCCTTCAATGTGTCGCCATTGAGAGGAGTCAAAAAAATTCAAAACTGGGCATTCAGTGGAGCGGAGGATGGGATTCTGGGGCAGATGGTGTGAGGCCGAGTTGTTCTCGGCGTGGTGTCAAAGGGGAGACCTTTGGATAGTGAGGGCAGTAGATGTTTCAGTGAGGAGTGGTTTTTATTTTATTTTTACTTTTATTTTTTAATTTTAAAATTTTTGTGCTTAGGTCACTAACAGTTTGCCTTCCCGTGTATATAAATGATTCCCAACACCCTGGCTGGCTCTGCATTGACAGAGTTGGGGACAGGACTTGGGCAGCAGGAGCTGGCGTTCTTTCTTGGACATTGTATCAAATTCGCCAAGGCTTTGGAAGCTCTGAGACCGCACTAGTGTGGCTGTGGCCACTCCACCAAAGTCGGCCATGGGTATGGCAGCTGACATGGGCAGCTCCCCTCACGTGGCCACCCGGGTCCAGGCTTCCTCTCGGGAGGTCTGGAGGTGGTGTGTTTGCTGTCCAGGGCTTCGGCTCGTCCTGTCCTGGGTGATTTCCTCTCGCTGGCCTTGCAACAGAACTAGACAGGGCAGGGCACCGGCACGTGTGAGTGGAGAGGGCGCTTGCTGAGCCCCAAGGGCACGTTTGAGTGCATCCGAGAAGAGCCGAGGTGGCACTTGGGGCGGGGTGCTTGAAGCCAAGTAAGCTGGAGATTGTTCCCGGAGCTTGGGAGCAGGCGTGGGAGGCAGAAGCCTGGGGGCTGTTTGGGACCACCAGGAGACAATGCGCAGGCTTCACAGGGGGGTTCACAGGAAATTCCCGGGAGCACCTTCCCTATCTGGCTTTGGCCAGATGAGGGACGTGGCCTCCCTGGCATGCATTGCCTTACCTGTGACAAGGCTGCCGTCCCCTTCACAGGGCTGGTGAGAGCAGTGGGGGCTGCCAGTGTCCCCCAGTGAAGGTGGCCCCACTCCTCCTCCTGTCTGACTGAGCCACGTGTGTTCTGACCCTCAGGAACTGTGGTGTACGGCGAGCCCATCACCGCCAGCTTGGGGACTGACGGCTCTCACTACTGGAGCAAGAACTGGGCCAAGGCCGCTGCCTTTGTCACCTCGCCACCCCTGAGCCCAGATCCAACTACTCCAGACTTTCTCAACTCCCTGCTGTCCTGGTGAGTCCTGGCCCCCTGCTCACACTCCACATTCTCTGACTCCTCAGGCCAAGCTGACCTGCAGGTGACCATGCGGTGGCCCAGAGCAGGCTTGGAAATAGACCCTTATGCATGCACCAAACTGGGGTCGATAGATGCGAACAAGGAATTGTCATTGTGTCACTGTCCCTGGAGGGTGTTCCTGATAAAAAGCTGGGCCATCGTGACAGTCAGCCATGAGGCATGAGTTGGTATCCGAAGACCCCTCTTTGGCTGCAGGACTTGACCTCCCTGACCACAAGTTGTCTCACCTGTGCATCGAGGATGCCATCTCCTTGGAGGCCTGAGGAGAGTGCTGGTGGGCTGCCGGCGAGTGTCCCCTGGTGAAGGTGGCCTCCATACTCTTTAGTGTTGTTGGACTGAGCCCTGGGTGTTCTGATTCTCTGGTGCCACGAGTTCCCCCAGATTCCTCATAGGACAGATTGGGCACAGTGTTATCCGATGATATGTTTCCTTCCAGTGGAGACCTCCAGGTCACTGGCAGTGCCCACTGCACTTTCAACACTGCCCAGAAAGCCGTAGGAAAGGACAACTTCACCCTGATTCCCGAGGGCACCAACGGCACGGAGGAGCGGATGTCCGTCATCTGGGACAAGGCTGTGGTAAGGACCAAGGGCCTCACTCATGGTGCGCCTTGGTGCTCCCCTGCCTCCTCATCTGCAGGCATGGACTTGAGATGCTGGTTGAGAACATTCTAGAAGCTGGTACTTGTGTGGCAGTCTCCTACACAAGTAGGAGTAGTCTCCATGACTACTCCTGAAAGATCATTTCACCTTAAGTATTACATGTCTCTTATCATCATCTCTGGGACAGCGGAGCCTGAAAACATGTAGTCTTTAAATGTGACTTCTGTGCCCGTCAGGAGAGAACTTCCTCAGCCACCTGGTGACTCAATCAGCTACCTCTTGTCCCTTTGGAAATGGGCTCTCTGAAGGCTGTCTGGATTTAGCATTTCTGTCCCACCTCAGGCTTCTGGAATGCCCAGTTTGAACAGGCACTGAGCTTTGGGGAAATCTTTGGTCTATTTCATTTTAATGTTTTAAAATGTAACAGCAACAGGTTTTCTGTTTCTTGATGAATTTTTAGATTATGTAAATAAAAATCACCTTGTTTCAGACCCAACTACAGGGAGCATGCTAGCAAGTGCCTTTCCATTTTTAAGGAGTGCTTAAGTGCACGGGTTACATATGTTATGTGAGAGTGTGTCGATAACATTAGCATCATGCATAGTATTTTGAGATCTGTTTTTTGGGCAGTTTTAATATACCATGAAAAAGTTTCCATATCCTTAAATGCACTTGGTTTTTGATAGCAGACTTTTCCATTTGGTGCTAAATGATGATTCACTGGCAATGCTTTGAACATTTCTGATATTTTTTACCGGGATAGGCATCCATGTAGATACATCCTTGGACACATCCTTAATAATGTTTCTAGGCATCATCAGGGAAAAGGGTGTGTGCATTTTTAAGGCTGTTGATGCATATTATTGTTAGCATTCCTTCTAGGAAGATTGCACCCCAGTGTTTTCTCCATGTCCAAATGGGTACTATGAGCCAAAAGCTCAAAGTAGTACTGATTTGATAGGTGAATGTTGAGTCTTATTGTTTGACCTTTAATTTCTTCAGCTACTGATTAGAGTGAATATTCTTTTGTGTGCTTTTTGGCCATTTGTACCTTTTTTACTCTCTCTTGCTGCATGATCATTTCCTGTGCCCATTGTTGTACTGAATTTAGAACAGATTTGGAAAGGAAAGGACTTGAGCTAATGTGATTGGCGCCTACTGTATTCTGTGGAGCCAGAGGCAGAGCTGAGACCTGCAGGTAGACTAGATGCGAGGCGACATCTATGCCTCTCTCCCTCTCTTTTTTTTTGGTACCAGGTATTGAACTCAGGGGCACTTGGCTACTGGGCCACATCCCCAGCCTTATTTTGTATTTTATTTAGAGAGAGGGTCTCACTGAGTTGCTTAGTGCCTCACTATTTGCTGAGAGGCTGGCTTTGAACTCGCAATCCTCCTGCCTCAGCTTCTGGAGCCGTTGGGATTACAGGCGTGTACCACCCAGCTGCACCTCTCTTTTGTTGAGAGGCACATGCAACCTCTGTGTTCCAGTGACATGTCCCTTCTCTATGCTGGATAGCATCCCACCTTGCAGCTCTCTGACCTGCTGTCGTGTGTGCTCTGCCCCTCAGGTCACTGGGAAGATGGACGAGAACCAGTTTGTGGCTGTAACCAGCACCAATGCAGCCAAAGTCTTTAACCTTTACCCCCGGAAAGGCCGCATCGCTGTGGGATCTGACGCCGATCTGGTCATCTGGGACCCTGACAGCATCAAAACCATCTCTGCGAAGACGCATAACAGTGTAAGCCTCACACCTCATCCACATGGATTACAGGCACACAAGGGGCAGAGGAAGGGAGAGGCCCAGGGGCTGTAAAAAGTACTTGCTGGGCTGGGAATGAATTTTCCCCAGGATGTGTGATAACTTGAAATTTGTTGAGGGAGCAAACAAAAAGAAAAAAGCCATTTCACTTTCTTCAGTGAATTCATTAAGAATGTTACTCTCACCCACATTTTAGAGTACGCTTTACCTTCAGCATCCCCAAGGTGATATTGGGTCCTAAGAAGCTTCTAGAAGTTGGGCATCATTCCAGCATCATGGTTTGCGGCAGCACCTCTTTTGCTGGTGCTTGGTGCCAGGGACCTGAATAGAGAAGTCACTGTACAGTCCTGAGAGTTACCGGGCACTTTAATTTTCACATGTCATTGTTTTCTGTGGGGGTGGTGTTACCCCGGAACCTGACGGAAAATGACAGCTGGTTTTACTGTCCTAAGTGAATTGATCAACCTTGACTTCGCCCCAAAGAGAAGAAATACGGGCAGCCGTTGGATGGTGGTTAGGACCTGCAGGTGTGGGGAGCTCTCGCCTCTCAGTTAGGCTCTCAAGCTTGGGAATGTGCTGTCTTTAAAGGTCTCGGTCTCCGCAGCAGCTGAGGTCTGTGTGTCTTGTGATGCTGTGGGGCAGTGGGCATGAGCACAATTCCTCTGTAAAAATCATCTGTGTGTAAAATCGAAAGAGCATGGACCAGGTGAGCTGTGGAAAAGAAGGGTGCCTCTGGCCGAAGTGTCTTCTCAGGACCTCACTTGAATCTTGAAGTGCTTCCTTAACGAAACAAGAGGAGGTTCTGGGTGCAGTTCTCGGTGGAGAGCTGTTGGCTCCAGTGGACCGGTTCTAGTTGGTCTAGCCAGCACGGACCCCACCCGAGTGCCCCGAGTCATGGGGCATCTGGGATTCTGGCATCTCTCCAGGACAGGCTGGGGCGCTCACTTGGACAGAGGTTCTGGGGCTGCGGCGAGGCGGGCTCCAGTCCATGTGTGGGGCTGCCTTTCCTTCCCTCTGTCCCCGTTGGCTGGCCCACTTCCAGCCTCGATCCCGTCTGGGTGCTGAGTGATCCCCTCTGGGGAACCTACGTATCCTTGGGCACCTAGCTTGGCACTCCCGCCTGCTCTGTCATGTGACCCCCAGTAAAGGGCGTTTTCTCACCCCACGAGGGGAGATAAATAGATGGAGGCCTTGAGAGTGGAAGTGACTGGTCTATGTCACACGGCGATTTTGCAGTCGAGCCAGAATTGGAACTGAACATCGTCCAGGGCCCTTCACTGCCAGGCTGAGCACGCAGCCCGCGGTCAGGGTTGATGGAGACAGTGCTTCCCTCCCGCGCACAGTCCCTCCCCCAGAGGCAATGGAAAGAGCAGACAGGGTCCTGGCTGGAGGTCAGATGACCTGGGGACTCGCCTCTGGCGTGCTCCCTCTGGACCGTGGAGGATGAGCCTCAGGAAGACAGAGGCTGGGCTCCGTCTGTTCCCACTCAGACCTGTTAGAGGGTCAGCACTGCCTGCCTTTCCTGCAGGTGACCCTGTGGGGAAACAGCGGCTTTCAGATCGCCTCTCTTCTGCCCTCACCTGCCTCACAGCCCCGGCACTCAGCATGCTGTTGTGTCATTAGTCACAGCAGGAGGTTTACCCTGTGTCACTCGTGTCTCCTGCCACGGAGCAATGAGCATGGGTTTTGGGGAGCTGGGTGGATATCGCGTATCGGAGCCCCTGCCTACAGGTGCCTGAAGGGCTGAGTACCCAGTGCTGTGACCCACCCCGGGATGCTTCGGTTTTATGGTACTTTGAGCCGTGGGGCTGGTCCCTCCATCCAGCGTTTGAAAGTGAGATGTCCCCAGAGCCCTTCCAGGGGCTCATTCCTAGGTGACAAGGCTTAGTACAAGTGTCACATGAGGCCTTGGTTGCCAAAGGGCTCACACCCTGGTAGGCAAAGACCAGTAAAGAGCCAAATGTCCCTCGGTGCCAAGCCCCAGATAGCTGCTTTCATTTCATTTGCTCTTGGCCTCTGTCCTTTGAAGTGGGTCTTAGCCACTTACGGATGAGGAAGGTATTAGGGACTTGTCCAGGTTCACACAGCTGGCAAATGGCAGACCTGGGGTGGGGACCCAGGAAGATGGCCCTAGGTTCAGTCTCTGTCTGGAAGGGTTCAAGCAGAGGTATTTATTAGACAAGGGGTTGTGGGATAATGTGGATGGCTTGACCCAGGTTGACACACACCTTCTGAAGGGCTTTTCAGAGATGTCAGGGTTCTCTGACGAACTACACAGGGATGAAACCTTTTGTGTTGTCATTGTCAGTGAAGACTTGGAAAGGTGACAGATGAAGAAACCAAAGCTCTGAGACAGGGTTAAAGTGACCTAGCCCAGAGTCACACAGCTCCTGGATGTTACTGTGGCTGAGATGCCATGGGTGGTAAGAGAGTCCCTTAGTTGATGATGGAGGAGAGCCAACAGGAGAAGTCTCATAGGAGACGCCTGTCAAAATGCTGGGCCACGCAGCCCAGCCTGGGCCTAGAGGGTCAGTGAGAGGTGGGGCTGCCCTGCCGGAGAAGGTGGCAAGAGACCTTTCGTGCCCCGACTCTGGCAGGGGCAAGGGGCGGGGCCTGCTCTGAACTTCCTGTGTTCCCCTCTTGCAGTCTCTGGAATACAACATCTTCGAGGGCATGGAGTGCCGGGGCTCTCCTCTGGTGGTCATCAGCCAGGGGAAGATCGTCCTGGAGGACGGCACTCTGCACGTCACCGAGGGCTCAGGGCGCTACGTTCCCCGGAAGCCCTTCCCCGACTTTGTTTACAAGCGCATCAAGGCAAGGAGCAGGGTAAGTGCTTTTGTTCTTAGGAATTTCTTTTCTTTTTTTAAGTCTTAGATTAAGTTCAGTTCCACCGACATGTATGAAGCACTGACGTCAGAATCCTGGGATGAGCACAGAGGGACGTGGGGATGAGGAGACCCGATCTTCTTATTTCTGGTGCTGGAGGTCCGGGTGGAGAAGCCTGCTCAGAGCCAGCCAGGGCAGCGTGTGCCTCCCTGTGGTCCTGCAGCGTGTGCTGTGGCGAGGAGCTGCCGTGAGCCCAGAGCAGGGAAGGTGTCCTGGGAGGGGGCATTTCGAGTTGGGTTTTGAAGGTGAAGTAGGAGTTTATCAAGTCAGAGAAGGGAGGTGCAGGAACTGGAGAGGGAGGCTGTCATGAGCCTGGAAGCCGACCGTGTCTGGGCACAGCTGGTGCTTGGGGTCTGGGAGGCAGGGGAAGGATGGAGCCCTATGAGAATTACAGGAAGAGAGAGATTAGAAAGAGCTTGGGGCAGATCTCGGACATGATACTGTAAGTTTAGGGGACTCTTCCAGGGTCTAAGGTTGAGGGGCCTTGGGAAGAAATCTAAAAAATGTTAGTTACTGTGGAATAACCAGTTACCTGTAGCCCACCTCGTGGGAGCTGGGCCTGGAGCTGCGGGACCCTCCGCCACATGAGTCCCTGTTGTTCCCCTCTGTAAGGAAAGCCCTCCATCTCCTCACGCCTGGGCTCCAGGCCATGTTCCTTCCCAGCAGGGGAGGTGTCCTCTGTGGCCTGAGCAGAGGGGCTCTTGTGTTTTGCAGCTGGCAGAGTTAAGAGGAGTCCCTCGCGGCCTGTATGACGGACCTGTGTGCGAGGTGTCCGTGATGCCCAAGACGGTCACCCCAGCCTCCTCAGCCAAGACGTCTCCCGCCAAACAGCAGGCCCCGCCTGTCCGGAACCTGCACCAGTCTGGATTCAGCTTGTCTGGTAGGTTCCCGGCTTGCCCAGGGGCCCCTCTGCAGGCCAGCTCCGTGAGGTTGCAGTTGCAGTGGGAGGTGGGACACACTCCTGTCATCCGAGATGCATCTTTAGAGTCAGAATCTCCACATTCGTTTATGCCACCTGTGGCACTACCAGGCCCCTCCTAGGTCCAGGGTCTAATAGATGGCAAGGACATTTTTTTTAGTTGTATCCATCCTCAGGAAGGACACTGCTATTCCAGGGGGAGTAGTCCCGGAGTCTGGAGCAAACTTGATAGCCCAGCTCCACGTGGGCCTCAGTCTCCTCTTCCGTGGAACAGGGACTACGGTAGCAGCTCCCTTATGGGATTGTGAGGATCAGTTGAGTTGACGTTCGACCAAAATGCTGAGATCAGAGCCATTGGAGAGCTGTTAGCTATTTGCTGGGATAAAATATGTGATGTTCCCTTGGTGAGAGGAAAGGTCTAGATTTTAAGGTTTCCTTCCTTGAAACTTCCTTCCCCTCTTTCATTGGGCCTGTGACCAGAGCTTCCCACCCTCCAGAGTCCTGCGATATGTTAAAGAAATAACTCATTAGATGTTTTTCTTGTCAGGTCTCTTTTTTTTTTTCTAGAAAATTGCCATATAGGCCATATATAGATTACCCATTTTCAAAAAGTTTAAAGAATGAACCTTGTTTTTGTCATGCAGTCATATAAAAGTGTAGGTCCCTCATCCCAAGTACTTGGAATGAGAAGTGTTTCAAATTTCAGGTTTGTTTTTTTTTTTTAAATATTGGGGATACTTGCGTAGTCATAATGAAATATCTTGGGGATTGGCCCCGAGTTTAAACATGAAGTTCACTCATGTTTTGTATCTACCGTCCACGATCAGAAGGGAATTCTATATGCCATTTTAGAGTGCATGTGTTCCGACTGCAGCCCCCACACGAGGCCAGCTGGGGAACTGTCCACTAGTGAGGTCACGTGGACTTTCAAAAAGTTTCAGATTTGGGAGTGTTTCGGATTTGGGATTTTGGTTCCCAGATGCTCCTGTGTTCCTGCTCCTCATTGCGTGTGTAGGACTAGGAAACACGATACCAGAGGGGGAGATTGCTGTGTCCTCAGAAAAGCTGCCCCCCTAGGAACCAGGACAGGCTGCAGGGTGAAAAGTCGGGGTCTTATCTGTGGTTTTACTTCCCCACTAATGGATCCAGCCAGGCCCCCACGAGGACTGCTTGTCCTGGATGTAATTCTTGGGCTAACTTTGGTCCATCTCCTTTTTGGGGTTTGAGCTCATGTTTTTAAAAAAAAAAAAAAAACGGAGAAGGCTGTGCCCGGCACCCCTTCTAGACTGCTTTTTGGGTTTAAAGCAGGAGACTGTTTTACTGCTGTGTCCCCTCACCCCTGTCTTCTCTCCCCTTCCCTCCAGGCGCTCAGATTGATGACAACATCCCCCGCTGTACCACCCAGCGCATCGTGGCGCCCCCTGGTGGCCGTGCCAACATCACCAGCCTGGGCTAGAGCTCTGGCCTGCAGGCCACTGGGGAATGGGGGATGGGACACCTGAGGACATTCTGAGACTTCCTTCCTTCTCCTTCTCCTTCTTCTTCTTCTTCTTCCTCTTTTTTTTTTTTTTTTTTTTTTTTTTTTTAAAGAGCCTGTGATAGTTGCTGTGGGCAGCCAGTTCCTGGGGCTCCCTCTTGGGCCCTGCACTCCGTCTCTCACTTGGAGTTATGAATTTGTCACCTACATCCCTGTACATGAGTACCACACCCAAGCCTAGCCACCCGTCCCCACACGGAGCTGCACCCAACACTCAGACATGCTACAAAGCAAACCCCAGCGAGGGCGCCCTCCACGGCGCCCCCCTGTGCCCGTCAGCATCTTTCCTTCTCATGGGGGGAGATACAGTGAATTGCCCAGAGCTGCCTTTTTTTCCTTTTCTTTTTAAATTTTTTAAAAAGCTTTTTTTTTTTTTTTTTTTTTTGTGGGGCTGGGGAGGGGTAGGGGTGGGCTAGAGTTTTGTTCTTTTTTTTTTTTTAAATACTAAATTGGAAAGTCTGATTCAATATTAACACACAGGGTTTGAACTGGACATCCTAATGATGCAATTATATAACCATCATGCTGACTCAGGGGGGTTGGCAGACTCGCTTTGTCCCTCCTGAGAGGCTCCAAAGTGTCCACATCGCCATTCTGTAATCTTCTGGGTCAACTGTTGAGAAAGGGCAAGTTTTCTTTTTGGGCCTAGATTTTGCAGCAGATTAGATCTTTTGAGGATTTTCTTTGCCATTTTTCTGCGCGCGCTCTCTCTCGCTCTCTCTCTCTCTCTCTCGCTCTCTCTCTCTAGTGTTGTCAGTCATGAGTACCTTCAGATATCTGGCTCTTTCTCCATGTTTCCTCTGGCCCTTGTCTCTGAGATGGTATTTTTCCCCCGTCCCCGTTGTCTTTTCCAATTGCCAGGGTAACAGTTTTACTGAGGCCAGAACCTGTCCAGCAGGACTTGAGCTTTGCCCTTGTGACCATAGTACATGTTATCCTGGTCCTGGAAGAGTGGTGCTACCCGCCCACCGTCACGAGGAGGTGTGTCTGACTTTAAGACTCTGATCAGGTGCAGGGATGGGCTGGGTTCTCACCCACACTGTCCAGGACGGGCCCAGTATGGAGCCACACAGAGCCGAGCATTGGAGAAAAATGCAGAGCTAACTGGCCCAATCCATAAATCCAACCCAGTAACCCGGTGAACCAGCCAACCGCAAGCCATCTACCACCTTAGAGGGGCCTTGCCCATGGGAGTCTGGCCCTGAGGGTCAGATCTTTTTTCTCCTGGAAAGTTTCTATATTGGGCCTTTTCCCTTAGGGGGAAAAGACCATTTTTTTTTCCCCCGTTCAATTATTTCAAAAGATGTAATGCAACATAGGGAGAACTTGTCAACCCAGAAAATCCCTTGGAACTTTGACTTCAAGACCTGTTCACTTTGCAAGAGGAAAGAAAAATGTTGTATGTATTGTATGTCACATCAGGGCTGTTGTGGGAGAAAACCTTTCAAGTCCAGCATGTGGCCCACTTAGACCACGGTGGCCTCGTGTCTCACACTCCTCCCTTCCCTTGGCTCAGAGAACTCCCCTACACTAGCTGGCTGCTTTCTGTCCCTGCTGACTTGTGTCGCATTTCTTTCCAAACCTGTTTCCAGGTCCTTGTAAGCAATGTCAGGTCTGCAGGCTTCTATGAAACCAAATCTGCTTTTGTCAAGTGCAACATCAAAACGTAGGTCATCACATCTTGACGCTTGTCTATCCACACATTTTGCCTTCGGGGTTATGGTCGGGGTTTTGGTTTGTTGTTGTTGTTGTTTATTTGTTATTTTAAAGGTGAATTGCACTTTTGAAAAATTAATTGGTTGACTTAATATATTTGTTTCTTTTTTTTTTTCTTTCTTACCTTCACTTAGAGGAAATTTGAACAAGTTGGAAAACATTTTTGTTTCAATTCTAAGAAACACAAGCAGCTCGTCAGTATTCACTTGTCTTCCTGTTTTTCCTGTACCAGGTCATGGTAACTTTGGTTGTTTTGATTGTTTTCTTAAAAAAAGAAAAAAAGAAAAGAAAAGAAAAGAAAAACAGTTTAAAATCTGAAGATTTCCGCAAGCTGTGTAAGCATGTTTACCTGTTGGCTTGCTGTGTGTGTCTGTTAAACGAATGTCATATGTAAATGCTAAAATAAATCGACAGTGTCTCAGAACTGAATAACTGCAGTGACTTGATGCTCTAAAACAGTGTAGGACTTAATAATAGATGGTTTTTAATCCTTGCGATTGTGATTGTGACCCCTGAGTGGAGGACCTTTCAGTGCTAAAGCTGATCATGTGTGTAACCAGAAGAGACTTTTGTTTTTGTTTGTTTTTTTTGTTTTGTTTTTTTTTTAACCACTGTCTTAATGGCAAAATAATTATGGTAAAAGACAAGTCTCGTGTTTATTATTCCTTAAGAACTCTGTGTTATATCACCATGGAACACCTAATAAAGCAAAATGTGGTTGTTTCAGGGGTGTGTCTGTGTTGGGGTGCTCAGGAGGTGGCTGCTTGGTTTCCAAAAATGCTTCTCCCCTGGATATTCACGGAAGCTCTGGCTTGGCTTGGTTTTGGTGACTCTACCAGTTAAGGAGCTCTCGGACCACATCACGGTGGCCATGTCCAGGCCATAGGATAAGGTCTCATCCCAAGCAAAACTATATCCTGTGGGGTGCACGGAAGCCGAATGTCAGAATTTTTTTTTTAAAGTAGCATCTTTTAGAAATATTTTTTTAGTTGTAGATGGACAAGTGCAGCATCAAAACGTAGGTCATCTCATCTTGACACTCGGTCCCCATCACGGTGGCCATGTCCAGGCGACCTTTATTCTATTCATTTATTTTTATGTGGTGCTGAGGATCGAACCCAGTGCCTCACACATGCCAGACGAATGTGCTACCACTGAGCCACGACCCCAGCCCACAAACGTCAGAAATTCATAGAACACGTCCCAGAGAGGCCAGAGGTCCCCAGGAACCTGCTGTGGACATACGACTGATCCTGGGAGTCAGTGGAGCACCTGAGGTTCAGGTGGGGTCCCTCTGTCTCAGGGCCTCCTCCTTCTGTACCGTGGAAAACCCTCGTGCTGCCTGGGTGCGTTAAAGGTGGGTGACTGAATCACGCTGACTTGAACCCACCCTTCAGCAGAGGAGCTGCTAGGGAACCAGAGAGAAAACCCCAGTGCTTCCCTCGACCCTCAGCCAAGGGCCAAGGGTGCGGCTCAGGGCCAGGTCTTGCTCCTGCAGTCGCCGGTTAACCAACACGTCGCGGGCATTGCTGCTCCTGAGAACTGCGTGAGGTGCTGGCCTCGGGTTCCGGGGCCATCACAGGGTCGAAGTCGTTTTCTCCGTTTTCCCCCTTCCTCCTCTTTCCTTCCCTCCCTTTTGGATTTCTGTCCAAACTTATCCAAACAGGAAATGAGTGACTTACAAAAATATGTACCTGGTCCCAAGATTTCATAAAGAAAGACTCATCGGGTGAAAGGAAAATAAAAGCGGGGATCCCAAGACCCAAGTGGGTCGGCACTGAGTGTCTGCCCTGGGCCTGGAAACTTCCGGAGCTCTGAGAGCACTGATTTTGCCAGTTCCAGCATTTACAGTGACCAGTGACAAAAGAAATAAATGAGGCCTTGAGAAGAAATCCAGAAAATCCCGAGTCAGCTTAGAGGGAGAGTCCTGGGTCCTCTCGGTAGCCACAGTGCTGGGAGCTGCCTCTGTGGTCCAGTGGAATCACATCTGCCCAAAGAGGGGGATGAGACACCTCACCCTAATGTGTGAAGGCCTGCGGTGAGAGAAAGCAGAGACCCCAGAGCCACAGCCCGTCTCCAATGCCCAGACCACACCAATGTCCTCCCACACCTCAGAGGCTCAGGTTCCTGTCCATGCCAACAGAGGTGTGTGTGCACATCCTGACAAGGGCTGTCCTTCACAGCCGACAGGGCCACTGTCTGCAGGACAGACCCAGCAGGAGCTCAGGCAGGTACGAGAAGCAGGCTGGGGCCCATTTGAGAAGAGGATTGCTGGGGCCCAGGTACCAAAGCTGTCCTGGAAGGGCCTCCTAAGCTGTGTCTTAGTGACTCCTGGTGGATGGCAAGAGTGGCAGGAGGCAGGCTGCAGGGGACTGGCCAGGGGGTCTCTAGAGATGGATCCGGGCACTAGCGCCTTGTTAAATGGTTGGACCAGCTACGTAACTTTGTGAGTGTGATTTACTCCAGAGGCACATTTTGGAGCGGGTAGGAAGAGTAAGTGGCACACATAGCCTTTGGGAAGTGGCTTGGCCTTGCAGTGCCAGGAGTGGGAAGCTCCATTCTCTGGCGAGTTTCTGGAGCCCAAGTTGAATAGAAGGCCCATCTCTTCCTTCCCCCATCGACGGAGGTGGGCCTCAGCCCTGACAGCGCTGCTGATCAGGGATGTCTTCAGAAAATGGTTTCACTGCTGTGGGCCTGAGTTACCCTCTCTGAAAGATAGATGATGTTATCTAACCAGCCGCAGCTGAATCCCCAGCTTTCCTAGACCTTTAGTAAAGGGCAAGCCATGAATGGGGCGTGGGCAGAGCAGAGGCTTGCCAGGATCTGGAGGAGGCTGCTGCAGACAGTGTCCTAAATGTCTCTCGTCTCGAGACAGAAACGATTAGGAGATGAAGACTGGGGATTGTCAAGGTCTTTGGTGGACTGCAGAGATTGCAGGACTGTGAGCCATCAGAGATGGTGTTGACTGCTGAACAGAGCAATCTGCTGGTTAAAGTCACCGTGGCAATGACAGCTAACACGATGTCCAGGCTCCGCTCTAAGGGCTTCACACCTAGCTCTGCTACTCTGCACAGCAACCTATGAAGGAGGCATCAGGTTTGTGCTGTGGAGCAGATGAGGGGTCAGAAACAGCCTTGCAACTTGCTCAGAAGCAGGTTTTGAGTCCAGGCGGCCTGGGGCCAGTTGGTTTGTAAGGGAGGATTTATTATCAGAAACGGGCATTTGTCCTCAACAGACACAGGTGGGAAAATATTTTCTTTTCGGAAATTAGGAAAAAATGATCTGAGAATATCTAAGAATGGCCAGAAAATTTTATAATAAGAGAAAAATGAAATGTTGGCCTCGTAGACAGCAATGAATCATAGAAAACCCTTATAATTAGATAAGATATTGGTAGCAGTGTGAATGTAAGAAATAATGGAAAAGAATCCAGAAAAGAGCCCAAATAGACACAGGGGATATAGCTGCACTGTGTCTAGCTGTCTCCCCACACTGAAGTAGGAGAGGGATGGACACTCAAAGGCTGGAGGAAATGGGGCGTGTTTTCAATTGTCCTTATTCACTCTGTCAGTGGGAAAGCCCTGGCTTAGGAGGGGGAGGGGGAGGGGGATGGGAAGTGCCAGAGGAGAAGGCCTGTGGTCTGAGGCCCAGGGAGGAAAGGGGCAGGCAGGCTTTGCAGGAAAGAGCCCTGGGGCCATCACTGGGAGCCAACTTGAACTTGAAAGTGGGAGGGCTCTGGTAAGAAGTGAGAGAGCCTACCCCAGCAGAGCCCCAGGAGGAAATCAGGGGAGGATGAGGGTCACTGAAAGCTAATAATTCAATTTTAGAGCTAAGATTTTGGGAAACTGTTGATTTGGTAAAATCATGAATGTGTGTTTGTACATGACTGAGTAGCATAATTAATTTTATGAGGATTTTGAAAAAGGACATAAAAATACTTTGGAAAGGGCCCAAGAGACTAGATAGGCACACGCACTGACACTCGGTTGAGGTTTAGCTCTGGAGGGGGCTGGTGCCCACGGGAGGGTCACGGGCTCTGGGCACCAGGAGCAGTGGAGTCTGTGGAGGCTGAGAGGTGCAGCCTCCCTACGGGGCTCCACACAACCGCAGGGACCTTGTGGGGAGTGCTGGAGCGCCAGGGCTTAGAGTTTCATGGTTAAATAATTGATTACATGGAGGTGCCCCGTGTGATGGTGTTTGTCAGCTAAGCCTGGCTTAGTGCTAGAGTTCCACACCCCCCCCCCATCCTGGGGCACCTCATTCTCCACGCAGCCTCCAACAGGAAGCAGTGGGGGTGGGGGTGCCCAGCGGGAGCCCTGTGTCCTCTAGCCATGCCCCTGACCTGGATCACATGTTTGCAGCTTTATCTTGTGTCTCTTTCCCCAAATCTGCAAAACGCTGAATGCACTCAAAGCGTTTCTCCTTAGGCTTCTGTTCCATCAAGGGACCCTGAGAGAACCCAGGGTGGACCCCCAGGAAGGAGGGGGCAGGCGGGGAGGACCAGCTGTCTGGCTGCCCAGCTCTTCAGGACCTGCAGTCCAAGGGAAGAGGACCTGCAGGGCGTGGCACCAGGGCCCACTTGCTGAGCGCCCCTCCTTGGTTTCTCCAGCATCTAAGGCCTGGGCAGGGCCGGGGGTGGGGGGGGTGATGCTCAGCTCTTGGGGAGGCCTCTGTTGGCCCATCCCCAGGGTCAAGGGGAAAGAGCAGGCTGTTCTCAATCTGTTGGTGGCATTGAGCGCCCTCTGCTGGAGGGAGACAGTCTGTTTTACTATATATTTTGAAGTGCAGCCAGGCATCCCTGGGGTGGATTGGGGAGCCCTCCTGGATGGAGGGAGGTGGGCTCTCTGCTTCGTCTCCACTCCCTCTCCGGCTTTCCCACACACCCCTGCCCCTGCACCGGCCCTCCGACTTCACGCACCTTCAGCCTCCCGACCTCGCCTCAGCTACCAGCCTCCCCAGCACTGGTACCCCTTTCTCTCCTCAGTAGTTATCCCCGTGTCCCTCTGGGCATCCTTCTTCCCCTTGGTCAAACCCCCGCTCCTCAACTCTATAGGTTTTCGATGATCAGTAAACTTGGCTCATCTTCACTAACAGTATTTTCCATCGACTCACTTAACACACAGCCGGTCCTCCTTTCTGAGGACAGAGTCATCCTCCCTCCCCTCCCGCAGAGGTTCCTTTGCATCCTAACCTCCACATTCTTCAGGATGGTGGAGGGTTGGTATTTTGCTCAGCCTTGACACTTAGGTCCTCTGACTTTGCATGACTACAACAAAACACCCGAGGCAGCTAGCTTACAGAGACCAAAGCCTTCTTCAGGTCACCATTTGGGAGGTTCAAAGAGCAAGATCAGGAGGTGGCATGTGTTTGGCCTCTGGCAAGGGAGACAGATGCTGGCACATCGTGGTCAGAGCACATGGAGAACAAGTGATCTGTGTTGAACTGGAGTGGGGGGGGGGAGAGGCAGAAGAGTGTGTGGGGAGACAGGGAGGGGGGGTCCCACTTTGAGGGCACACACTCAGTGACCTAGGACTTTCCACTAGGCCCTCCTAGAGGTCCCCATGGGGGGTGCTGAAGGTGGGTGGGAGAACATTCAGGAGGTAGGGCCTATTGGGGGACGTAGGGGGGCACAGTGTGTCCTGGGAGGATCTGTCTTGTCCTCAGCAGTGCCCGCCCCTTCCTGGGTACCCCATTGCCTTCCAACCTGCCCACAGCGAGGGGCTGACTATGGACTGAAACCTCTGAACTGTGAGCCCAAATCATATTTCCTCCCCTTTTCTCAGGCACTTTGTCATGGAAAGTTGCCAGAAGGGGGCCAGGGTGGGGCAGTAAGGACCTCCCTGCAGCCTTGGGGAAAGTCCCAGCCCCGACGCCCCCCAGGATTGGCTGGCTCAAGCACCAGAATGAAGGTGGAGACCTAAAATTAGAAGGTCCCAAAGGGTGGCCAGGAAGCCATGGCTGAGGGGTTCCTGGGGGGAAACCAGGGAGCCCAAGGCGGATGGGCGAGCCCCCGAGAGAATCAAGAAGCGCTCCCACCCGGTGTCCTAGACGAGCTGACTCGGTGGGACTGGCTCTTCCCTGGAACAGACTGAGGCTTCCTGAAGAACGAGGAAGGACAGCGTGCCAGGCAAACGTACGGGGACAGAAATACACAAAACTGTCCCAGTCTATTACAAGGAATGACCAAGTCTCACTGGGTCGTGGGAGGAGCCAGAGACCACGCTGCGTGGGCGGGTGTCCCGGCTCAGCTGGGCCTGTGGACCAGTCATTGAAATGCCCGGGCCTCAGTTTCCTCCTCCGTAGGACAGGCCTCATAATAGTACCTCCCCCGTGGTGGTTGTGCGGCTTTGGTGAGTTGGTGTGAAGGGACACTAGGACCGGCGTCAGGAAGTGGTCAGCAGGTGCTGGTTATTATTGTATCCAGGGCGCCCCTAGCTTTTCCCTCTTGGATCTCCTCTGAATCAATAGCCAGCCTTACTCCCTAGCTGCTCTCCCTTTTATCTATGTGCAGTTATCAGCTGGAGCCCAACGAATTTGGGCTTAGACACCAGATCCAGACCTGCCCCTTGCGGGCTGTGTGCCTGCGTCCCAGCTTCCTTCTCCAAGAATTATCAGTGTTTTCCACTCTGTCAGTTTATAGGGAGGATTGAATAAGGTATCTGGTGCCTGCCCATGATCAGCACCAGGCAGGTGCTGGCTTTTATTGTTCTTTTCCTTTGAAGGAGACTGTAAGCTTGTTTTGGGGGCAAATAGCCTTCAATTCTCGGGGGCCACCTGTTCCTGGGGTGGAGGGAGGGCTCTCCTGTGTGAGTCTCTTCTAAGTGGCAACAGTGACCCCAGGCCACTCCAATCGCAGAAGCAGTGTCCTCCAGGGGCCTCCTCTAGGCTTACAGAAGAGGAAGAGGGAGGTGACGTCCAGGTCCAGCCTGGATACAGACATAATTTTTGCTCACATCCCATTGGCCAGAATTAATCTTGGGGCCCACCTGCAGGCAAGTGGCTTCCTACAGAGAGAGAGAGAGAGAGAGAGAGAGAGAGAGAGAGAGAGAGAGAGAGAGAGTTTCTCCAAAGGAAAATTGGGATGTGAGGCCTGAAAGAGGGGTGGGTGCTGGGCTGGCAAACACCGTTGATGCCAGTGCCCCTGGTTAACTCCAAACGGTAACACCTAGGCCAGTGTCCCTCACTAGATGGTGACCTTATCATCTCCATCTGAGAGAAGAGGGTCTGTAGAGTAGTGTGGCTCTTTGTGGCACTGGGTCCCAGCTGTGCCTCAGAGCTTTCCTGGTCATGTCTCAGCTGCAGATGTGGCTGTCCTCTGTGTCCACTCCTCCGTTCCCTTCACGGGGGCTTACCTGGGGAGGAGAGAGGACAGTGGGGTGTGCACACTCACGCCAGGAATCTCTTTGACCCCTGTGGAGAGGCAGCCGTCCTCCAACCCCGCGGGCAGCCCCCAGTGAGGTGGAAGATGAATCCAAGGAGGTCTCAGTCTAGAGGGGAAGGAAGACGGGAGGGCGATGATTGTGACTCTGGACCCCAAGACACGCAGGCCAGAAGAGGTCGCTACTGAGGGGATGGGAAGACTTCACAGGGAATCAGTTAAAACATAAAAATGGAATTAAAACAAACAAAACAAAGAAGTTGAAATGACCCACAGAGCTACCCGAAGGACTCTCAGGCCCGGTTCCTCTCCACGGGAACCCATCTCCCCCTTGCACTCAGGGTTTTGATGTTAACTCCTTGGGGACCAAGTTGACCAGATGTCCTGTTTCTCTGGTCCTGCCGTTTATGCCCCCAACTTTCTCTTTGTCTTCAGTGACTCAGTTGCAAATCTGGGATGGGGACGCTTATTGAAATTTTATAATGCTCTTAAAGGATCACCCCACCGGCCGTCTTACTGCCAGTTTTTCCGAGTTTTTCATCTTCTCTACACCCCACCTCCATCCTGCCACCATCTACCAGGCACCTGTCCCCATTTCAGAATAAGCATCTTGTCCCTCAAGGTTCTTACTTAAAAAAATAGTCCGTTGCCAGCTTGCCTCTAAATGTGTGATTCCTTTAAAGGCATTGCCTTGTCTTTCCCCTCCTGGATGAGGATCATCTTGGTTAACAGAGTGCTGGTGGGGAATTGGAATGAGCCTGGAGCTGGCTCTGGCAGGTTGCACAGTTGTCCACTAGATGGCAGCAGTGTATGAGCTGTGCACCACCAAGTGCCAGGACCCTGGAGAGGACTTGGCCCTATCCAAGGCAGGAACGCCTGCGTCCTAACCAGCACCCAGCCAATCCCATGTGAACTGGTGCTGGCATCCTGTGTGGGGACCGAAATGACTCCAGCTTAGAGAGTTATGTATGACGTGAAGTGGGAGTGCAGATTGGACAAGTCACTAAACAAGTGGCTTGGGGACAGAATCTCAGATGGCCCAAGTCATAGGTCTTCCTGTTAGAGGTGACCTACTTTCCGATAGGGTGGACAGTACTGTCATCACTTGTCCAAACAGATAAAATGGAGGTCATGCCCTTCATCTCCTCTTGCAGCCTGCCTTAGTGCTTCATATTGATGTTCTGTAGTCAGGGTCCCCAGGTCCCAACGAATTCTCTGAAGTCCCTGGTGACTGGCCAAACTGCTGACCAACTTCACCTTGTTCTCTCCTGGCCCTGACTCTCTTCCCACACCCTCCCTGGCTGTCTTTTGACACATGATGCCCAGAGGAGTGAGGTTAGGCCTTGTCACTTAGGGCACCTGGAAGGCGTGGTGTCCTGTGTTAGAGAGGAGCTCTGCTTTCACTGGGATGAGTCTGTCAAACACTTCGATGACAGGGACAGGTGACACATTCACTGCTTATGTAATGCTGAGATTCTGGTCATGAATGTGGGACATTCTATCTCTCTATTTGGAATTGAAAAATTGAACTGAAAAATTTTCTCTTGCAGGTAGTTTTCAAAAATGTCTTTTTAAAAATTTAGAATAGTTCTGAAGTGTTGAAAAATTGGCTAAGAAGATGCAGAGATTTCCCACCTACTCCACGCTGAGTGTCTTCTATCTTCAACACCTTATCTAAGTGAGGTTCGTTTGTCACAATGAAAGAACTAATACTGATACATCATTTTAACTAAACTCCATGCTGCTCCATATTCCTTAATTTTAACCTCATGTCCCTTTTCTGATTCAGGTTCCTGTCCAGTTACTAAATTTATTTAGCCATCACGACTCCTGCGGCTCCTCTTGGTTGGGGCAGTTTCTCCCACTTTCCTGCTTTGATGACCCTGACGGTTTTGAGGATTCCTGGTCAGGTGTTTCTGCCCCTCAGTTAGGAATGTCTGATGTTGGCTTCATGATTAGACTGGGTCACTGGCTGTAGGAGGCCAAGCACAGAGGTGGAACGTTGTCCTCCACATGTTCTACGTCCTCACACACCTAGGGGTGTACACTGTCCTCACCACTGGTCAGGGGCAACCCGGATCACCCAACTGAGACTGTTTTTCAGATGTTTATGCAACGTTGCTCTTCTGCAACTCTTTGGAAAGAACAGGGAGCTCTGCTTCACTTCTTTTTTTAAAAAAATATTTATTTTTTAGTTGTACACAATATCTTTATTTATTTATTTTTATATGGTGCTGGGGGTCGAACCTAGGGCCTCGCCCATGGTAGGTGAGCGCTCTACCGCTGAGCCACAACCCCAAGCGCTCTGCTTCACTTCTTTAAGAGCAAAGCAGGTAGATTTTTCACGTACTGATCTTTTGTACCTTTTGTCAGGTTTGTCCATATTTCACATTTTGATGCTATTCTAAATGGAATTGTTTTGTAGTTTATTTATTTATTTATTTTTGTGCTGGGGACTGATCCCTGGGGTGTTTAACCACTGAGCTACATCCCCGGCCCTTTTTTATTTTTTATTTCGAGACAGGGTCTTGCTAAGTTGCTTAAGTTCTCACTAAGTTGCTGAGGCTGGCTTTGAACTTTTGATCCTCCTGCCTCAGCCTCTTGAGCCCTGGGGATTACAGGTGTTGGTCACCACACCTGGCTTATTTTGTTAATTTTTATTTCCAGTGGTTTGTTGTTAGCATTTGGGTTTTAACTGATATTTCTATTCTGATCTTGAAATGTTGTTAGCCTCATTTTTTTTGTTGTTGTTCTAGAGCTTTTTGTAGATCATATTGGATTTTCTTGGCAGACAGTCAGGTTGTCTAAAAACAAAAGCAATTTTATTTTTTCTTTATGATTAGGGAGATTTGTTTATTCCTCATGCCTTATTATGTGAACTAGAACCTCCAGTAAGATTTTGAATGAAAGTGGAATGAGAACAGAAATCCTATGTTCCTGATCTTCTGGGGAAAGCATTCAGTCTTTTACCATTAAATTAGATATGAGCTTCAAGTATTTTATAGATACTTTATAATGGAAGTTTCTTTCTAATTATCGTTTTCTGAGACTTTTATTTAATTGAAGTTGGATTTTTTAAATGCTTTTAATTTTTTTTTTAGTTGTCAATGAACCTTCATTTTATTTATTTGTATGAGGTGCTGAGAATCCACGCAGTGCCTCACACTTGCTGGGCAAGTGCTTTACCACTGAGTCACAACCCCAGCCCTTGATAGCGTTTTAATAACAGTAGAATTTGTAGTGAGGTTATTCTCTCACTTCCCAAGGTATGAGTCATTTTAATTTTTTCCCCTTTTCACAATAATTAGAAATTTGTCAATTTCACTGATCTTCTCAAATAACCAACTTGCAGTCCATTTTTTTTAATGTTTTACTCTTTTTCATCTAGATACTTCATTCTGACGTTTCTAATTTCCTTTCTTCTGTTTCCTTTGGGTTTGCTCTTCTTTTCTAGTTTCCTACTGTGGAATCTGTGCATTTCTTCTTTTCTAGTGAGGACGTTGGTGCTCATGGGTTTCAGCCTCGTTACCACTTTCCTGTCCTCTGTGTTCTAGGTGACTGAGAAGGCTGTCACTCAGCTTCTGGGTCTTGGAGATTATCTAAGAGATCTTTCTGTCATTGTTTTTCTAACTTACTTTCACTGTAGTTAGAGAATTCACTTGGTATCAGCCACATAGATAATTTGAATTTATTGAGCCTTGTTCTGTGGGCCTCACTGTGGTCCACCTTGGACGTTCCCAGTGCCCTTGCGAAGACAGCTCTGCAGCTAGGTGGAGGGTGGTGCATGGCTCCTACCGGTTGGCAGACCCATTCAGCTCTCCTTGTCCCCCGTGGTTTCCCGTTTACTTGTTCTGTCAAGCTGCATCATGACGTTAGCTGAGAATCGTTTGAGCTGAAACTTTAGGACAATGTTCTAGTGAAGGCAGCAGGATTTTTATCTTCTTCTCCATATTGTTGGGAAAACCATCACGACATCATGTTCCAAAGTGCAGTTCTGTTCAATGGCGGTTGGGTGAGCTGCTGTTGGAACAACATCCTGCTGTTGGAAGGGTAAGGAACACTTGGAACACACACTAGCCCTCAAGAACCTGTTTAATCTGGTCAATTTCTCATTTCTCATATATGCTTGATTTTAACACTATTTTCCCATATGATGCTCATTAATAAAATCACATAGAGGTAACTTATTTGGAACATATTTTAAGATATATCTAGTAGATAAAGTTTTAGTTGCTATGTTAGATATTCTTTATCATGTTAGTAAAGTATTTTTAAATTTCTATTTTGGGAAGAATCTTGTTTTTAAAAATAAAAGATATAAAATGACAACAGATCTTATTGAGGTGACCACATGTTTTTCTTTTCAGAAAAACAAATTTGTCACTACAGAAGTGACAAATTCTACACCTGCTTGGATGATATTTTCTCACATAAAAATTTATACACCTGCTTGGATGTTATTTTCTCACATAAAGCTGATATCAACTCATTTAGAGTTTTATTTAGAACTTTAGATCAATATTTATATTTGAGATAGGTTTCAGGTTTGTTTCATGTATATACTAGTTTTGCCAGGTTTTGACATTTAAAGATATAGCAGCTTGTTAAATTAATTGGGGTGGTTTCCATTTGTTTCTGTACTACAGAATAGTTTACATAGCAAAAGAATTGTCTATTTGAAAGTTTAAAACAACTTGCCCATAAAACTGTCTCAGTTTAGAGCTATAACTAGTCTATGAACATGTGCAATTAAGGGAATATTTGATTTATTTTACATGTAAAGAGTGGAGGGGGTTCAATTCTTGACATATTGAAGAGGTCTTCTCAAAATAATAGTCTCTTGACACTAATTATAAGAAAAAATGGGCTTCCTCTGTTTTCTGACTTAGAATTTCCCTTTACCAGAGAAATAAACACAGGATTGAAAGGCTGTAGCTTTATGTACAGAGGTTCTGTTTGGGATGATGAGAAAGTTCTGGAAATAAATAATGGGCTTGCTTGTACAAGATTGTACAAAGTACCACTGAACTGTACACTAAAAATGGTTAAAATATAAATTTTATTATATGTATAGTGCCATAAATAAAAAATAGATAGAGAAGGCAAAAATAGAGACAGTAAAAAGATCAGTGTTTGTCAGAGGGAGAGGGGGATAAAAAAGGGGGGCATAAGGGATTTTTTTGGGGTAGTGAGTTATTCTTTATAATGCTGCATTGCATTGTACGGATATATGACATCATACATTTGTCAAAAGCATAGAGCTATCAACACAAAGAATGAACCCTAAAATAGACCATGGACTTCAGTTAGTAATACTATATATATATACCGAGTTCTCACTTGTAACAAGTACATTGAAGAAATATGAGATGTTAATAAGGGAAATGGGGAAGGAGGACAGAGGGGGTATATGGAATCTGGCTACTTTCTGCTCTTTTTTTTTGTAAACCTAAAACTGCTTTAAAAAGTAAAGTCAACCATTGTTTTTTCAAGAAAGCAGAGAAACATGAACCAAGGACAAATATAGGAATGACAGCAGATGTTTCCTCAGAAACAATGCAAGTCAGAAGACAGTGGAGGAAAATACTGAAAGAAAAAATGGTCAACATGGAATATTTAGGAAGGGCAAAAACTTTCAAAAATGAAGATAAAAAT
Organism: Urocitellus parryii; assembly: GCF_045843805.1. NCBI lineage: Eukaryota > Metazoa > Chordata > Mammalia > Rodentia > Sciuridae > Urocitellus > Urocitellus parryii. Next base: position 55,010,463 of record NC_135544.1, on the reverse strand, counting down.
AAAAACTTTATCAGACATTAAAAGCTGAAAGAATGTATTACTAGCAGTTCCACACCACAGGAGACATTAAAGGAAATCTTCCAAGTGGAAAGAAAATGGTACCAGATGGAAATCTAGACGACACAGAATGAAAGAAGAACAATGGAAATAGTAACTCTGTGGGTAAACATAAAGGTTTCTGGGTGCTACCAATTCCTGAGCTTTGGGGTGTGAGGATTCTGCAATGCTAAACAGGTAGGTGTTTAGCCTTTCCAGATCCTTTCTTAAACAGTTATCTTGAGTTTGCTAAGTCATTTACATCATTCATGTCATTTTGTCACTATACATCGTTCATGTCATTTTGTCACAGACCCTTTGCTTTCTTGATCCAGATTTTTTTTTTTGGCACGTATTACCTCTTCCATTTTTCCAGCCACTGATGCTCACATTATCCAGAATTGATGCTAATATTCTCATATTTCATCTGTCTTTGCTTATCAGAAAGAGATGAGATAAATACAGTAGATAGGTATTTTAAAAAATGATCAGAACATCAGTGAGCTACAGGAAATTCTTCAACTTTTATGTCCCTTGATTAAAGTAGGCAACCAGAGTGCTTTCAATTGAAATTTATTTATTCTTGTTTTGAATTTTCTTTTGGTTTGGAGAGCATGTTAATATTTCCATTTTTCATAATGGTGCAAATTTGAATTAATTAATATGAATCCTCAAATTTATGAGCTCACATTTGGAGATTTGAATATTTTGGTTTAAAAATGTGTTTTTGTAGTTACTTAAAATGGGATCTCATAGTTACTTTGAAGTATCAGGAAGCCATGTGGGACTTTAGAAAGTATCTACTTCTGGTACAGGGCTGGTCAGAGCTCAGGAGTTCTTGTTTATCATCTAGTTCTGCTCAATGCTAATTGTGAGTCTTGGGTTCAATGGCTCAGTTTCCTTACAGTATTTTAATGATGGAGGTGGGCCTTTGATAATTAAAACAGTTTATGTTTCTTTGAAAATTTTCCTATTCTGTGAGAGTGGGGAAAAAACAAACCCATACATTTCTTTCATCCAGTTATAAAACAAACAAAAGCTTTGGGTACTCTGAGCCATTTCATGGAGAGTCTGGTCACCACCAGGGCCAGGAATCTAGGCCTCCAGCATTCTGCAAGATTCCCCTATGATCTAGATAAGGAAGGGATATAGGGCACAGACCTCCAGGAGAAAGACTTCAGCATGACTGACGACTGGGACCAACAAAGAGGACCCATATCAGAGAAAGTGGAGAGCTGACCAGGAACAAAAGGCAGTTTCCACAACCTGGGGGCAAGATGTGGACCACTCACTGGTACTAGAGTAAATGGACCAAGGTAAGGGCCTGGTTTATAGGAGCAAGGAGTGAGGTTAATACATGGGATCAGTAGTCTGGCCTGGGTAGACTAATCACAGCTCAGAGCCACTGCTGAACTTGCAAGAGCAGGGCAGAGGATACTGCTGATGTGCCCATACCAAGTGTGTGTCAGTTTTAGAGGTATCAATCTGCATCTTTGGGTCTGGTCAAGGACAGCTCTGTAGTTAAGCAAAGAAGCCTTCTGGAGAAGATGACTTTGAATTGGACACGTAACTTCTCAGCATCTTTTCAAATGAAGAGTTAACAAGCACTGTTCTATGCATCTGGCATGTGTTGGCCAAATTAATAAAAATACAGAGTGGGGTATTTTATAGGTTAGGAAACTGGAGTGTGAGGAGTTGGAATAATTTTCTTAAGTCAATACAGCTAGAAGATAGCTTTGCTGGAAGTCAAGCCAGGTTGTCCTCAAATCCTTAATTCTCAGCCATTTCAGTACAATTATGTAAATTTACCAAGAATATTAGAAATAATGGATTTAGATAATTTAAAAATTCAGCTGTATTTATTTATTTATTTTTTGAAACTAAACTTAGTTTTTAGTAGTTTTTCAAAGCCAAGATGCAGCATTGTCTTTGTCCACCAGGGGGCGCTCCCAGCACAACCTCCAAGTTCAGAGTCCTCTCCAGGTTCTCAGTCCTGGAGATGGGGCTGTGCAATTTTGTATGAATGACAGCAGCCAACCTTACACTGATAAGTGTCTTTGACAAAATCCAGAAGTTCTCAAACATGCACAAAGAAATCATTATTTCCAAATGGTTTGCAGATGCGCGACACACATGCCCGAGGAGTCCTGTTGTCTCTAGTGTTTACTCTGTGGTTTTTCTCAAGGAGGGGAAACCGGGCAGGGAAGGGGACAAAAGGTAGGCAGCCCACTTGGTGGTGATTCCTGTATCCTAGGAGGGGGTGGTCCCAGAACAAGGACTTAAGTGGGTTGTCCCTCTAGGTGGGGGTCGTGGGACCCAGTGGGGCCGAACCTGCAGGAACATGTGAGGGTGTATTTGGGGCTATGACTCAGTTAAAGAGAGCCACCCTGATTCATGGGCAGTGCTCTGTGGGAGGAACTTTCCCTAGTGAGCCATAAAGGATGGGATTCGGAAGGGCTGTTTCATTGGGTTGGACGTAGTTGGGGGAGCCTCAGCATGTTTCGCTGGCTTTCTTTATGCCCCCCGCCCCTCTCTGTGATTCTGTCATATTTCCAGGGAGGTGGTTCATGAAAAATCACACAGCAATTCTACAAGCATATACATGGAGAAGCAATGGGGGTCATCCAACAAGGCCATCTTTTGTGATTTTTTTAAAAATTGTAGATGGACACAACATCTTTATTTTTATTTATTCATTTATTTTTATGTGGTGCTGAGGATCAAACCCAGGGCCTCATGCATGCCAGGCGAGTGTTCTACCACTGAGCCACAACCCCAGCCTGTGATTTTTTTTTAAAATGGCAATGGTCAACACTTCCTAGGTTTGATGATATCTTATCCAGAGAAAATGAATAGTAAGACAGCTTGGAAGGACCTCAGAATCCAAGCATATACTTTCAAAGAGTCTTGAAGTTGAAAGGGAGCTTAAAACCCACATTATTCAACCATATTTCAATACCGAGTCGTCTCTGACAATCCCTTCAAAGACCGCCTGGTGGGTAGTGTCTGTCATACCTAAAAGGGGGAGACATCCCCTTCTCTTTTGGGTAGGTCTAACTCCTAGGAGAAAGTCACCTTTCATTTCTGTCTACTGGTCTTAGATTTTCAAATCCTCATTGCTAGTGTTTATCGCACACAGGGAGCTGGTTTAGATGTTATCTTACTTAGTCCCCAAGGCCTCTCTGTGGGTACAATGGTCAGCTTGGGCTGCCATAACCAAATGCCATCCACTGGGCCGAGCAGTTCTGGAGGCCAGAAGTCCAGGATCAGCTGGATTTCCAGTCAAGGCTCCCTTCCTGGGTGCTGCTGTCTGTCTAGGCGTTCACATGGCCTTTCCTGAGAGTGGAGAGAGAAAGGAGTGTGGGGGTGGGGGATATGGCTAATGTTTCTTCTTCAAGGAACCCATCTTATCAGATTAGAGTCCCCCACTGGGACCTCATTTAGCCTTCACTACTTAGGTACCCTGACTCTAAATACAGCCATCACTCTTAAGAATTTTTGAGGCACCCATTCATTCTACAACAAGGGGGTAATATTAGTATCCTGGTTTATGGAGAAGGAAGCTGTGAGGGATCAGCTTGCTTTCTCATGCAGTGAGTGTTTTGATCAGAATTGAGAACAGATCTGCCCCATTCCAAAGCTAATGCACTTTCCTTTAAGCCACATTGCCCATGTTTCTTGAGAAAGCTGGTGCACTTTGGATTTGAGACCACCAGAAGCAAGTTCTTGGAATTGATTCTTTGTCCTGCCCAATTCCGGCAGAGCAGGAGACTTAACAAGGATTTGTTCCACAGCCCTCTCTAGGAGAACAGACACATTTTAGGAGTGGGGGTCATAACAAGAGGGGCTGTGTGGTCTGTGCAGTCAAAGGCCCAGAATATTAGCTTGATAGGGCTGCTATATAACAAAATGCCACAGAAATAGCTTAAATAGCACAAATATATTTTCTTATGCTTCTGGAGCGTAGGAATCTGAGATCAAGGTGTGGGACTCTTCAGCAGCGTGGTTTTCCCTCTGCATGGGTCTGCATCCTAATCTCTTCTTCTTATAAGGACATTAGTTATTTTGGATTAGGGCCCATCCTAGTGACCTCGTTTTAACTTAATTGCCTCTTTAAAGACTCTATTTCCAAATACAGTTACAGCGGGAGAGACTGGGAGCTGAGTCTACATCCTGCAGGTCTGTGAGCCTGCGGCATCCAGGGATACTGGCCAGCAGAGGGCGCCGTGCCAGCATCCAGCTGCACTGCGGGGAAGGGGCGGCTCAGAGCAAGGGCCTCCCTGTCAGAGTGCTTCCAAAAGCACAGCTTGATCCCCCGGGGTTGCACCCCAGTTTACCCGTGTACCCCATATACTTCCAAACGGCAGGGAAAGAAAGAGACAGAACCTTGACTGCAATGAAATGTCATCGCTGTCTTTGAACCCTGCGATTGTTTTTGTTACCAGAAAACATTTTCCCCTTCCCTCGGATAGCATCTCTCTCAGTATTCTGTTTACGTTTTATTCTAGCACACACTTTCTGTCCCCTCCCCGCAGAGAGTTGCATCAATCGGTCTCCTTAGCTGCCATCACACATAGGAGTAGCGTGCCCTGGGCACACAGTGTCCTCTGCAAAGGGCGAAGACTTAGGAAACCATAGCACGACAGGACTTTAGAAATCCTGGAAGAGATGTGCAGAAGCGCCCAGGAACTCACTGCACCAAAGGAAGCTGCTTTAACAGAAAATTTCGTGCAAGGCATGAGCTGTACAGGGAATGGGTTGGAGAACCCGAAGAACCAGGAAGGGCAGGTGGGCGCAGCAGAATGCAGCAGCTTGCTGGAGTTTCTGGGCCACCGCTCCTGTGTGGTCAGGTGCAGCTCCTCCATGCACAGGAGGAGGCACAGCCTCACCTGGGGAGTCAGTCTTGGCCTTCATCTGTGGGTCACGCTTGTGACTCTCCAGACTCAGTGGTGAGATGAAGATTATGAGATGAAAATAATCTCACTTGTGTACCCCAGATCTGCCTGATGAAGACTCAGCTCCCAGTCCCTCATCTTCACTCTCTGGAAGACTGTAACTAAAGTAATGACCTGGGAGTTAAGTACCAGCCACAGCCTTTATACCAGGTGAAAGGGAAAACCAAGGGAAAGAAAAAAAAATCAGTCAACATGTTCTCACATGCCAGACCCACATTAAGGATGAATCCACATTTACTTGGTGGAATTTTTCCTGCATTAAATCTGTAGTGATATCTCCTGAATCAGACAAGAAATAATACCAAGTCTGTAACTATGCCAGATGACAGCAGGAGGAGGCCTTTTGCTTTCAAGATCACATATTTTCATCTCATAATTTAGCCTGACTTGCAGGATAAGGTTTTGATGGAACCTTTATGACAAGTTCTTACAGCCATTTTAAATTTAATATAAATTATAAACATGTATGTTGTTAATACACGCTGGATCATTTGTTTCCTTTAAAAAATCAGTATTTTAGTTTTATTTGTTATTTATTTATTGTTTTGGTAGCAGGGATTCCAACCCAGGAGCAATTGATCACTGAGCCACATCCGTAGCTCTTTTTTTTTATTATTTATTTTGAGAGAGAGTCTTGCTAAGTTATCTAGCTAGGGCCTCACTAAGTTGCTGAGGTTGGCTTTGAACTTGCTATCCTACTGAGCTGCTGGGGTTATAGGCATGAGCTACTGTGCCCAGTCCATTTTAAATATTTTATTGGTGCATTATAATTATACATAATAGTGGGATCCATTATGCCATATTTGTGCACTCATGTAACATAGTTTGACCAATCTTATTCCCTAGCACCTTCCCTTCCCCTTCCTTCATCCCTCCCACTGATCTTCTTGGTCTACTCTACTGATATCCCTTCTATTATTATTATTTCAATAAGTGCATTATAATTATATATATATACATATATATGTATATGCATATATATATGCAGGATTCATTGTGATATATTAATGCATGGATGTAACATAGTTTAGTAGATTTCATTGATGTTTCTAGCTTTCTTTCCGCAAAGTTACAGATTAACAAGAGGAAGGGTTACAATGAACCCTGTGGTACTGGATTAGAGTACCGGATTACATCAGGAACATTTATACACAGATGGATGGGCACAGGAGCGATGATAGATGTGCATATAGACCTGGGTCAGCACATACAGGTACGTTAGCTTTGTCCACTGAGAAAACCTGGAATTGATGGCACCCCAGTCACAGCATACCCAGTGCTCAGGCCTTGCTTTCTAAACCATCCTCCAGTGAAATGATCAGAGTTCTTTGGAGAAATGGCTGATTCTAGGGCCAGTGTCGGGAAAATATGAGATGCATCTGGAGCATCTTGTAGGGCCAGATGGACAAAGGCTCAAGAACTGAAAGGGTGGGAGCACTTCAGAGAGAGAGGGTTCGCTAAGGCCAGAGTGGAGCAATTGGAACTATGAAATAAACACTTGGAATTATAACCCAAAGTACAAACAAACCCATATGGGTAAAAATAAATGACTGCATACATGAATAAATGCAGAAAAGAGGCAACTCTTTTGCAGATGAATTCCAAATGACAGGTGCACCTGCTTCCTCTTGTCAAGAGACAGCTCAGCTCTTTGCCCTTTGCATTCAAGCAGGGCTTACTGACTCACTTCTGATAAACAGAGTACAGACAGGGAAAAATAGCAACTGTTCAGTGGTGAGGGTGGCAAACACAACCTGAACCAAGAGATGGAGGGCAACATTGCTATCAATGTCACCTGACTACCACGTACCCCCTGATGTGATGTGACGAGAAGGCGCTTTACTTCAGTGGCATTCTTTGCAAAATACCATGGCCCAGGGACAACATCCTGTGTCTATTCATGTGAGAAATATCAACACAAACTTAAATTGAGGGACATTCTTCAAAATGTTTGACAGATACTCCTCAAAAGTGCCAACGTCATGAGAAATGGTCACAGACAAAGAAGGGACTAAGGGGACATGACAACCAAATCCAGGCATCATATTCTGGGTTGGATCCTGGAATAGATGGAAAGATTCATAGAAAACTACCAAAACCCAAATGAAATCTGGTGTTTAGTTAGTCTGGCCTCTCAGTTTGACAATGTGTCACAATAAGGAAATATTATCATCCAGGGAAGCTGGGGGAAGGGCGCAGGCATGTGGGCAATCTGTAAACAGATGCGTGCTCTATTCCAGTATTAAAACTGTACTTACAGGAACCTCCTTATGTCCCTGCCCATCCATCTCGCTCTTTTCCTCAGTCTGGACCTAACCTGGAGGGGTTCTTTGCCTGTGAGAATGTTCCAGTCTCGATTCCTACAGAGTCTGGGTCCTCTGTGGTCTTGTCTGTGTTTCAGTTGCTGTAGTTTTCCGTGAACTGACCTTGGTGAACAGGGAAGTATGATGAGAATCTCAGAGAATCTGGGTTCTGGAAACACCCACCTGTCTCCTTGTGCAGCAGTCACCCTCTTACGTGGAGTCAGCATCCACCCTCCCATTCAGTACAGAAGGACCCTTCCTGTCTGTTGATTCAGAGGCAAGAGAACTTAAAAGGGCCCAGCGAGGTCATAATGAATCCAAGGTCTTTGTCTCTGGCGGAAGCATTTTTTCCTCGAGGACCAACACCTCCAAACCAGCACAGCTTCAAGATGGAATGACGAAAACCAGACATTCATGGGTCATGATAAATAAAGAGAGTTAACTTCCATTTTTCCCCCTTTCTTGGGCTCACGGCTTCTGAGTATGATGGAAGGAAGCCACGGTACATGAGTTGAATTGCTTCTTATGAGACAGAACCCTGATTTTCCAGGATGTTGTCACCTAAACTGACATAACCGAGCTTTCAGGAGCCTGTCCCTCCAGGCTGCTGGGTTCTGTCAGGGCCTCCTTTTCTAGGCATGGTGACTCTGTAAGCCAAGTGACTGTCACCGTGGACATGAGCCCATCACTTCACTGATTTTTTCAGTGGCATGAGTTCTTTGGTTGGAAGCCACACTGTATGGAATGATGGTGAGCAAGGAGTTCTGTCCAGGGCACCTTTTCCTGCAGAGGGTTAGGCAGCAATGGTAGCTAGACCAGCCTTGGTGGAGAGAGGGCCAGGCCGGTGGATGTGTGTGGAGCCTCCATCTTCGGCACCATCCCTCTAGCTTCTGCCGGTGGCCAGGTGAGATGCTGCTCGCACCTCTCTACTCAAGACCTTCTGTGGCAGTGGATGCCCACAGCAAGCCATCGGGTGGACGCAGGCATCTCCACACCCTCTGGGTATTCTCAGAGATCCACCCCACACACCCTGGCTGCTCATCTCCCCATCTCATTTTCTCCAGATCCCCGGCAAGTGCCATAACATCAACCACTCCACAGAATCACTGCACCACGGCGCCTCTCCTCCCCCCCTAGAAGACAGAGAGGGCACTGATTGAGCTGCCCTGCCTTTAGGAGGTACTCCTGACTGGGTCGTAAGCAGCAGCCCTTTCCTGTTCCCACAGTGTGTGGAATCACCATCATCAAGGGCAGACACCTTTCCCCTCCTCATCCAAGGGGTCCGGAGGACTTCCCACGAGGCCATAGAGGGAGATTGAGGGAGGAGAGGCCAGGGAGGGTTGCAGGGTCCAGGTCGTCTGAGATCCTGGGCTCCTGCTGCCCCTGCCTTCTGAAGCTGCTGCAGTTGGATTCTAGACTCCCTGCCTCTCTGATCATGTGCCTCTGCAACCTGGTGAGTCCCTGCCTCAGACACCACCCATTCATTCTGGGAGCTCAGGCCACATGTTTGCATGATGTGTCATTGCCGGGTGTGTGTCCTTATCAGACACCACTGTGACAGGAGCCATTCTTAAAGGGAGAGTGCCTGTCTGAAGGTGAGGGCAATGCTTTGCTCTTCAGCCTTAGAGCCCTGCACTACGACTCCCCTTTTGAAGCTCGTTAGAGGCTTCACAAAGTGTTGCTGGTTTCTGCAGAAACTACACATGAACATTCTGGGTCATAAGGCCCAAGTGACAAAGCACCTTGCCCTGGAGGCTGCTGACCTGCTGCGGTCACTCTCGGCCTCTGGTCTCCACTCGAAACTGGAAGCCTGATGGGTAAATGGGTCTGAATAGCACATTTAACGTGATATATTCCCTTGAAATATAGAAAAAGACCCACCAAGTAGTATAATCTAGTTTTCAATGACGAGAGGTGAAAGGAACATAGTCTGTCTGCCACTTTGGAGGGAGAGCTCAGCACGGTCAACGCTCCGTCTCCAGCTGCCATTTGTCATCTTCCCGAAGGAGCTAAGGAATTTGCTCTTTCTTATGCATGACATTATCAGTACACTGGGTCAGCATGATTTCTGTGGGACACCAAGACCATCAAGATCTCTACCTTGAGGCAAAACTTGAAGGTATACCATTGGTTCTGTCGATCCCAGCAAACTGCTTCTGGTGGTCCCTGGAAACGGGTGGAGAGAAACCACGCATCTGCCACATCCCGTGCTGCATACGAGCTGCAAAGAATTGTTCTGATTTGCTCCCAGAAAGTTTTCTCGTCTGGAGCAACATCTGTTTATGTTTCCAACAATCCACTTTCTCCAAGATCCGTCCACCTCCTGGTGGGTCAAACATCCGTTAGGTGGGAAAGGTGATAAGTACCACCAGCCCTTCTTCCTCGGAATCTCCGCTGGTGCTACTGATCTCTGCAGCTGCCCTCTAGGAATGTAGTCAAGCTTTGGCTTTTCTGTTAGCAGAGAGAGGATGTTTCAGGGACCGGGCTCAGTCCTTCCTACAACAGTAGCTTCACCCTATGGGTCAGAGAGCCAGTATGGCCGCCATTGTCAAGTGTGTGCTTTCTACATGCAGGAAACAGAGAAAGATGCACATGTTGTGACAGCCCTCAGGACTGTGGGCTCTCTGTGATTTGGACTTGAGCTAAAATTCCATTTGCTAGTTGGTTTTTATAACCCCTGTTCCCACTCTGACTTACGGATCACAAAGATCCCTGGGGTCTTTAGATCCCTGGGGTCTTTAGAAACTAGCATCAATTCTGAAATTGTGTCTTGTAGACCCCAAAGGTCCAGGTCTTCTCCTTTCCCATGCATGGTCACTATTTATTAGGGTTCCCTATCCTTTGGGAGAAGGTGCAGAGGAGTACCCTGTGACAGGGTGGTTGGCTTCTTCCTTAAGGTGACCTGGTTTCTGTAATCAAGAGTCCTTGGAGTGGTTTGGGACTAGGAACTGGAGCAAAGGTTTTCCATTGTGGTGACAAGATTCTCTGTTGGGGTGACTCAGTCAGGCTTCCAGCTAATAGAGCTGCAGTTTTTCTATCAAGGAATCTTTTATCTGGGTCCCTACCTACTCCATTCCCAGAGACACTGGGATCAGTTAGTCACGTTGGAGCAAAGATCATGCAGATCCCCAGATTCTGATTCAGCACGTCCCTCCTGCTGCCCATCACTTCAAACATGTTACCTTGTTGCTGATAAGTTCTGAGTTGGCCTCTGCTACTCTGCAATCCCCCAGGAAATCAGGGAGCCCCTATCCACGGAGGCACCCTCCACTGTCACATCACAGCAGCATCCAGGAGATGGCCACCAGAGAGTGTGAGACTGTTCTGGAGTTTGGCTTACTGATGTCATTCTCAAAGCCATCGTCCCGGGAATGTCCCCTGAGCTCTGCTGGGGAATGGAGAAGTATAGCTAGGTGTGCAGGCTGTGTTTGATAAATTTACTCCAGCTCCCATCTCCGTGACCTTTTGTTTCTATGTGATACCAGGAAAGCTCTGGAATCCCAACCCTGGCACATGTAGGTTACCCCACCCAGCCAAGCAAATTGCTAGGACCATTTCCAGCTGCAGTAGCTAACCTGCTGGACCCCGTCTCAGGTAGAAGAGAAGGGAAGAGTTCCACCTGTGTCAGCACAGTTAGCCTGGCCCAGGGGTGGGCTCCAGAGCCCATGCAAACACAGAGGGCTGTTCACCATCCCAGAGGCTGATCAATGCCTCCACTCTGCTGTTAGGAAGCACATCCTCATCTGCATCCTCACTTGCTGCTTGGAAATGGACTTGGAAGGAGTGTGTGCGGCCTTTATCATGGAGAGAGACTCCTACTACTCAACTCCAATGTGTATTCCCACTCTGCTCAGAGCTGCTCCCTGTGCCCTGCCCCTAGTTGTTCCCCCAAATTCTTTTTCAACCACAACTTCCATTCTCTTCTTAGAAAGTATCACGATTTATGGGCTGGGGTTGTAGCTCAGAGGTAGAAAGCTTGCCTAGCACCACATAAAAATAATCAAATAAAATAAACATATTGTGTTCAACTACAATTATAAAAATATTTTTAAAAAGAAAGTATCATGGTTTATAATATGTTATGGGTGCAGGTAATTCTACTTGTCCACAGTGAGAACCAGTAGGGAGTTATGGACGTCTGACAGTTCTTTGGGTAACAGAAGCCCCTGAGGGTAAAATTTATTCCTTGACCAAGAGAATGATTGATGCTGGGCATCTTAGTTAATGTCCACTGGGCTGATGAGTGCTGACCAGTCAGGAAGCATGCTAGCCCTTTCGTTTAACCGCCCCACACACTTTGCCTTTACTGATTTGATTGCCAGTAGCACCTTTTATAAAGCAGTAGAGCCAGCTCCATGGTGCCCTAGGGACAGGGTGAGTGGCTCCAGCACCTGTACCCTCTGCTGGCCATGACAGCAATGTCTAGAGGATGCTTCAGGGTGAACCTTAGGTGGGCCAAGAAAACACACCAACGTCTCCATTAGAAAAGGCACAAAATTTGGGAAACAATTTTTAACAGCGATTTGAGCAGAGCGGATGGAGTGTACTTTTCAAACGTGGGAGACGTCCCAGGGCTTGGAGCCCCTTCTACGCAGTGTGAGCCAACATGGGTGTGCTTTGAACCCTGCCCTCCAGGGCTGTGAAGGGCTTCCTGTACCTGCTGCACGGCTCAAAATCAAAACAAAATATGCCCTTTTCCTGGTGGGAAGCGAGATGGTAGAGAGCAGCTGGGGTGGATCCTCGAAGTTCAAGGGGAAGTAGGCACCAGCAGTTGAGTTTGGGTCTCAGACAAGGGCAGTGGTATTTGCCTATTCCTGTCCATAATTGTCAAATCTCCAATAAAAATATTGTTCTTGCTAAAAGCTCATACATCTCATTGTTAGCAGTTTGTTACTGGACGGGCTTCCTGTAGGTAGAGGTAAGGATTTTTTGTGTGTGTGATGTCATGGACCAGGAATAGGAGGGAGATCAGTGGAGGTGAGGAATAGGGAGGAACTGTGGAATGAAGTTGACCAAGGTACGTCCTGTACATACATGAACACATTACAGAGAATTCCACCTTTATGCATATCTGTAAAGCAATTGAAAACAAATAAGTGAATAGAAGGAAGATCACCAGAGAAAGGGGAACATGGGAGAAAGGAGTAGGAAAGAGAGGTACCAGGAACTGAAACGGAGAAAACTGCATTCCATGCATGTATGATTACACGAAAATAACCCCGATATTTTGTATAACTATAATGCACTAATAAAAACATTGAAAAAACACCCAGACAGCCTACCACTTGCATGATGCTGTTGCATAAAAGAAAAAATCAACAAAAGCTCATGTCTTGGAAGACTCGGGGGCTCCAATTGCAACCCCAGCTTGTTTATGAGAATCAGTGATGATCTGAACTGGATTCCTTGGAGGTCTGGAAAGAACCACATCCTAAAAAATGTAGTGCTTATTTCACATCCTATACAGAGAAAGAGAAGCTTGGAAGTTTCGGTTAGAAAGGGATACTGTTAGGAAAACACAGTTCTATAGTAATCTGACTCCATTTCACTCCACAAACCATGTCATGATCGCAGACACACAGAGGGTTGGCGTGGACTTAATGTGGTCTCAGGAAGACACTCCCAGCGCTGTAGTACGCTTAATCCTTATTTTCCCTGCTAGAAAATGTGTAGTCTTGTTACTTGGTTTTTGGCAAAACAAAAGAATCCAAGGGATTGTGTGGATTCCTGAACGTTTCTGGGAGGATCTCAAACAACGGTTCAGAGCTTTGATTCTGGGCCTGGATGACATGAGTTCCTGCTAGAAGCTGCGGAGCCCCCCACGTCCGTGGTAGGGTGCAGTGGGTTTGTTTGGTATTAAAAAGGTCAGACAGCTCCTATTGGATTGTTTGTTTCTGTGGATGCCTGGGCTTTCAAGTAGAACTTAAACTCCAGTCCCAGAAATTTGGACCCAGAGATTTGTAAGCCCTAATGGTCCCCAGGACCTGTGCCTCTGACAGCACTCATGTGGGGAGCAGTGGACTTGGGGACGTCATTTGTCAATGTAGATGATGGGGAAGAGTTCACAGCTTGTCTCGGCAGACGGCACGGGGCACACAGAGCCATCTTTTTTGCCTTCCCGAGTGTTTGCGGAGGGGCCAGGTGCATCCTGTGGTCTTTCTGTGAGAACCAGGTGAAGATGAGAGATTTCAGTCCCAGGAAATAGACATGGTTGCATTTCCAGACAGTGTTAGTGATGTCAGCAGCCTCCTTTGTCAGCAGCCTCCTCTGTCAGTCCTCCTCTGTCATGACGTGACCCAACGGTGGTCATGTTTTGTGGTCGCCCACTCCTGCCCCTCACTGCTCACTACAATCTCATTTCCCTAGCAAGTGTCACTGTGCTGTGACCTCTCTAGCAGTGTGGCCCAGAGTCACCAGTCACATGACGTGTCCAAACGGTGCTTTTCTAAGTTTGGATTGGGCACTGGAGATGGTCTCTTGGCTCTTCTTCCTGAGCATTCACTCAAGTCACTTCAGATCTCCTTCCTATAAACCAATTAGTATCCTGAGGGTGAGATTTGCACTGGGCTTCGTAAAGTAAGTATTCACGATTCAATTGAAAGAAGCTTAGCCACAGCTGTCCTGGGTACATCTCATCCAGTGCTAAACCTTAGGAGTTTGTTGGCAGAGGTTCTTCAGGAACACCAAGAGATCACACCAGTTACTCGCTTCAAGTTCTATTTCTAAAAGCCAAGTAGGGCACCTGCGTAGCCCCTGAGTTGGAGAAGAGAAAGGAATCAAAAGTGTCGACAGAATGACATTTCCTGCCTTCTCCGAAACACAGTGGGCTTTGATAGACAGGCACGGTCATGTCTTTCAGTGCGCGTGCGGGAATTTAGTCCCTTTCATGTGGGAGGGTGATCTTCTCACCAACGTCTCCCTTCATGTCTATTTCCTGGGACTGACATGGTAGTAGCCCTTTAGCCTAAGGTGAGGGAATTGAAGGGCTTTCCATGAACAGCTCGGGTACAGTGTGAGTGAGGATGCACACACATCCTCCAGGTGTTACTGCTGTTTTCTACGGATGGGTTTTGAATAATAGTTTGGTTCTTTCCCGAATTTCAAAGCCTGAGCGGCAGCTGTTCAATGTGAAATCAGCTCCTGCCAACCTTTTCTTGGGCATCACCCTGACTTTATAGTGGGGGAGATGTACTTAGGTATGTTCAACTCAAATGCCCTCCAGCTGCAGGATTCAGAGCCTGGCCCACACCCTTCTTGGGGTGACTTCAGTTACAGTTGGGAACCACATCTCACAGTCTCTGTATCATTAGAGAAGCAACACCGAGTGCTCATGGGGAGTTTGCAAACAAATTTATACTTATGCTCAATAGTTCAGAGTCAATAAAAGGGATATTAGCAATTGAATTTTGGGGATTTATGTGCTTTGGTTCTAGTGAGCTTTTTGGAATCCATCCGGAAATCTCACGACTAGTATTTTTGGAATGTAAATGGCGTTAACAGTTTGTAGGCTTCCTCAAATGTCATGAAACTTCAGTTTCTTGTTTATATCTAAACAGGAGGTAATAGGAAGACTGACTTGGAGCTTTGCAAGGGTGGTTGTGACTGCTACCTGGCGTGGGGCATCTGTCATTATACGAGTGCCCTCAAGTCTGTCATTGTCCTTGCTAGGCTATAGGTAAGGCAGCGTGTTCAGTTTTTTTTTTTTTATTGGTCGTTCATAACATTACATAGTTCTTAATACATCATATTACACGGTTTGAATCAAGTGGATTATGAACTCCCGCTTTTACCCCGTATACAAATTGCTGTATCACATCAGTTACCCTTCCATTGATTGACATATTGCCTTTCTAGTGTCTGATGTATTCTGCTGTCTGTCCTATTGTCTACTATCCCCCCTCCCCTCCCCTCCCCTCCCCTCCCCTTTTCTCTCTTTACCCCTTCTACTGTAAATCATTTCTTCCATTTGTATTCTCTTGACTTACCCCTCCTTTCCTCTTATATGACATTTTGTATAACCCTGAGGATCGCCTTCCATTTCCATGCAATTTCCCTTCTCACTCCCTTTCCCTCCCACCTCTCATCCCTGTTTACTGTAAATATTCTTCTCAAGCTCTTCGTCCCTACCCTGTCCTTGTTTACACCCCTTATATCAAAGGAGTCATTTGGTATTTGTTTTTTAAAGATTGACTAGCTTCACTTAGCATAATCTGCTCTAATGCCATCCATTTCCCTCCAAATTCTATGATTTTGTCATTTTTTAATGCAGAGTAATACTCCATAGTGTATAAATGCCACATTTTTTTTATCCATTCATCTATTGAAGGGCATCTAGGCTGGTTCCACAGTCTTGCTATCGTGAATTGAGCTGCTATGAACATCGATGTAGCAGTGTCCCTGTAGCATGCTCTTGTTAGGGCTTTAGGGAATAGACCGAGAAGGGGAATAGCTGGGTCAAATGGTGGTTCCATTCCCAGCTTTCCGAGAAATCTCCATACTGCTTTCCAAATTGGCTGCACCAATTTGCAGTCCCACCAGCAATGAACAAGAGTGCCCTTTTCCCCGCATCCTCTCCAGCACTTATTGTTGTTTGACTTCCTAATGGCTGCCAGTCTTACTGGAGTGAGATGGTATCTTAGGGTAGTTTTGATTTGCATTTCTCTGACTGCTAGCTATGCGTGTTCAGTTTTTAAGGGTCGCTTCTCATATCTATTTGTTTTCTTTGCCGTGCAGTGTGTGTGGGAGGAGATTGTGGACCCCATGTGACTCTCTGCTTTGTGGTGGGGTGGTGACCTTTGGCATCCACTTGTAACACTCTGAGCCCATTCTCCTGGGGTCCCTGCAGTCAGAGCCCAGAGTCTGCAGACAGGCTGGTTAGTGACTTTTATGACTGGCTTCAGAGTCATGCCTGCTCCTCGCTGCATCCTGACTACACAAGTCCACTGCCTCCCATCTTTCAGAGGCGTATGGAGAGGTCATCTTACCTGTCGACCTACTCCATTCTCTTCATTAAAGAATTTGGCTGTTAGCCTGTCAGTAGCTGGGTGGTGAGTTTCTAGGTAAGTTAAATGGGACATTTATCATTCTGGTGTGGTTTGGGTGATGGCTTTATGACTTCAAGGAATCCATGCCAGCTATTCACTGCAAATGTAGTATCTCTGTTTTCTGTTCTACAACAAAATACATAAGACCTGGTAATTTACAAAGAATAAAAGTGCATTTGGCTTACAGTTCTGGAGGGCAGGAAGTCCAGGAACATGGTGCATTGGCAACTGCTTGGCATCTGCAGAGGGCCTTCTCACTGTATTGTAACATGGTGAAGGGCATCACATGGTGAGATGGAGCAAGGGTGCTTACTTAACCCTCATAACCTAGTCGTCTCCAAATTCAAAGACCCTGCCTCAAAATTCCATTGACAAATGAATGTGGGGGTACTCAACATATGAATATTTAGAGGACATATTCAAAGGATAGCACAGCATTGATTTAAACCCAGTAGCAGCCTCACCAAGGTATAGGTGGAAGGAAGAGGTTAGTGCCCAGAGGTACCTTCTCTGGTAGGCATTTATTTTGTTTCTGTAGCTTCCTGTGATAGCCTTCTACTATGTAACAAATCTTATTTAAAAAATTTCTTATGATATTGAGATGCTTCATAGGTGTTATGCTTTTTAAAAACTAGTAGATAGCCATTAGCAGAATTGGAAATTACAAAGTTTTTTGAAGAAAATTAATTATGGCCATCTGTTCACTACACTTAAAATCAAACCTTGAATTAATTACTATTACTGATTATGGGGGCTTATAGATTTAGAGATTTTGGTTCTTTTTTTTTTTAAATAGAAGTTGGTTTCTGACCAGCATTTTCTTTGATATGTTAATTAACTTAAACACCTTTCAGTAAAATCATAAGAAGGAATTAGAGATGGCTAAGAAACATGTTAAAATATATTTAAGCTCCTTAGTAGTAAAATGCATCTTAAAACTAATAATAATGGGGTCTATTTTTGTCTATGGAGTTAGCACTGATTTTACATATTAATGACACTGGCAAAGGAACAGACTGGGAGGAGAAAGAACTGGGATGTGTCTATAGAGAAATTTGGCAATAAATATCAAGGGACTTAATCATACATGTGACCATATGAAACAATTTTGCTTTTAGAAGCTCGTCCTAACCAAAAAATCTTTTACCAAAAGTTGGGAGCGACCTAAATATCTAATACGAGGAGACTGGTGTAATCACTTATTGTGTATATAAATATAAATCAATGTAGCCCAAATAATGTAGGATATTTAGTAACTGGAAAACCCTTAGGATTCATAGTTTAAAAAGATAAAATAATATTGATCCCATTTCATCCCTTTAATCCTTCATTTATGCAAAAAATATGGACAGTTATATAGGCAAATATTATTGTCAGAAAGAAAACAATTATTGATTAATAAACTTATAAAAGAACAATTATAGTGTATAGAAAGATGAGCAGAAAGTACACAGTTTCCATGTGTCTATTAACGTCTGAGTTTAGTGGTCCATTTGTTGTTATAAGTGAGGGGCATGTTTATGGATGTTGAAGTCCTTAGTTTATAGTAGGGTTTGTTCTTGGTGATGCACAGTCTGTGGGACAAATATACAATGACATGGACACAACTATGACAGTATCACGTGGAATTGTTCACTGCCCTGATTATCCTTCATGGGCTACTTATTAATCCTTGCCTTCATCTCTCAGAATCCCTGGCAACCTCACATCTTTTTACTGGTTTGCTTTCTCCAGGATGTCATGGAGTTAAAATCAGATGGTACATAACCTTTCAGACCAGTGGTTTTTGCATTTAGCAATATGCATGTAAGTCTTCTTCATCTCTGCTCATGGCAGAATAGCTCATTTCTCTTCATTGCTGAACAGTAGTTCATTGTTTGGATGTACTACAGTTTGTTTATCCATTTGCTTACTGAAGGACATTTGGTTGCTTCCAAGTTTTGCAATTTTGAGTAAAACTGCTATAAACATTCGTGTACAGATTTTTGTGTGGACATAAGTTTTCAACTCTTTTGGGTAAACACCAACAGGTGCAATTGCTGGATCAGATGGTAAGAGTAGGTTTTGCAAGAAACTGCCAAGCTGTCTTCCAAAGTGGCTGCACCATTTTTTATTCCCAATAGCAAAAAGTGAAATTTGTTATTGCCCCACATCCTTGATAGCATTTGGTACTGTGGCATTTTGGATTTTAGCCATTCTTGGGTGTGTAGAGCTCTTATTTGGTTTTGCAGTTCCCCAGTGACACAAGATGTTGAACATCTCTGCAAATGCTCATTTGCATCTATATATCTTCTTTGGTGAGGTGTTTCTGCTTATATCTTTTGTGTATTTTAAAATTATGTGCTTGTTTACTTACTGTTGAGTTTTAAGATTTGTCTCTTTTGGACACAGACCTTTTTCACATGTGCATTTTGCAAGTGTTTTATCCAAGTCCATGGCTTGTCATTTCATTCTCTGAACAATATCTTTGGCAGAGCAGAATTTTTAAATTTCAATAAAGTCTAAATTATCAATCTTTTTTCCTTTGTGGGTTGTGCTTTGATTGCTATAATTTAAAAGTCATCACCAAACCCAAGGTCATCTAGACTTTTTTTTGGTCTATAATTCATATAATTCATCCTGAGGGTTTTGTGTGTGTAAAAGTATAAGGTCTGTTTTTTAGATTCATTTGGTTGCATGTAGATGCCCCAGCACATTTTGTTGAAAGACCACCTTTTCTCCATTGTATTGCTTTTGCTCCTTTGTCAAAGACCAGTTGATGCTATCTGTGGGGTCTGCCTCTGTTCTTTCTTCTGCTTCCGTGATCTGTTTGTCTATTCTTTTACCAATGCCATACTGTTTTGATTACTATGGCTTTAGAGTAAATCTTGAAGGTTAATGTCAGTAATTTTACTTCAATATTGCACTGCCTAATCTGGGTCTTTTGCACACTCATAGACATGCTAGAATTAGTTTCTCAATATCCACAAAATACCTTGCTGGGATTTTTGAGATTGGGTCAAATCTGTAGATCAAGTTGGGAATAACTGCAACTTGGCAATGTTGAGTCTTCCTATCTGTGAACATGGTATACCTGTGTCTCTGCATTTATTTAATTGTTAGTTGATTTTTTCCAGAATCTTGTAGTTTCTTCTTATGGGTCTTATTGTATAGTTTAAAAATCATATCTATGTATCTTATTAGTTTGTGTTAATGTAAACATTATTATATTCTTAATTTCAAATTCCAATTGCTCATTACTGGTAGCATACTTACTTTTAACAAATTATAAGCATATCAGAGGATAGGGCAAGATACATTCTCTCTTGCATATCCATTTTTTTGTTAAATACAAATGTTTTCTGGCAGACTACAAAGACCATGTGTCAAAGCTATAATTTAGTCTTGCTCAAAAGGAAAATAATTGAATATATTCTGGAGATTTACTTTTGGAAGACACAATTTATAGGAGAAGAGAATGGTCAGATGATCATTGTTAAATTATGTACCCTTGTCCAATGAATTTATTATCTCAACTGGCACATGTTTGTGAGAGCAAGGGCACAGTGTTAATGATTACACACAGATGAACAGGCAACTGTCCTCTGTACCCAGGGTTGTGTGATCCCTAACTAGGCTCTTGATTGGCAGTCAATGTGGGGCATGTTTTCCCAGAACAAGTCTTTATCCCATTACAGTTGATCAGAACTTGCATAAGCATTGCATGAGGTCTATGACGTTCCTTCCACAGTGTGAATCACATCACACAAAAATGGTGTCCTAGGCTGGGCTTGGGACGGGTTTTCTTTTCCATTGCTTTTTGGTTCTTATGGAGTTAGTCCTTTCCCTCCCTGGTTAATGAGTGTCCCTTCCTGTCCTCTCTTCCCTCCGTGTCTCTCTGCCTTCTCCCAGATTTCAGGATCTTGAGGAGCCCGTGGTAGTAATAGGAATGGTAGCAGAGGATTCAGGTAGACAGACCACCATATAACTAACACATATGGTTCTAAATACTTCACATACACTGAATAGATTAACTCCTAGTGGAGCCCATTTGGAGTAGATACTGCAGAAAATCTATTTGACTTAAAGAAACCAAGACAGAGATGTTAAGTATCTTGTCTAATGTCACAGGGCTAAGTGGTGGCTTTGAACACAAATTGCCTGTTTTTAACCACTCTTAGAGAGGAATGTCTGTCGAACAAACCTTTCTCTTCTTCACGTGGAACACTTCTTACCTGGACAAGGTAAGTAAGAAAGATGGAAAATCATTGGTATGGTTTAAAAAATGCATCATTCCGCTTGTGTTGCTAAAAAAAATACCACGGCTGGGTGGCTTGAACAACAGAAATTTAATTCCCATAATTCTAGAGACGGGAAGGCCAAGATCCAGGCCCAGGTGATCTGGTCCTTGGTGGGGACTGCCTGCTCACTGGTGGCTCGTCTTCTTTGTGCTGTGAAAGGAGCGGGGGACCTCTGGTGTCTCCTCCTCTTCTTCAAGGGCACTGATCCCCTGGTGAGGGCTCCACCCTCATCTAAATCTAATCTGATCCTAATAGCCCACCCCCTAAGAAAGACCCCCCTCACTGGGGATGAGGGCTTCCACACAGGGATGTGGGGAACACAGATGTTCAGTCCATAACACGTTCACATATAATATTGTGAAAGAACATACAGGAACCCGTTAACGGTGGTTATGTCTGTGTGTCTGTGTGTCAGGACAAGAGTTGTATATTTGCCTATTTGTATTTTGTTTTCAAAAGAAATTCTCCTTTCACATAAGGGAATACCGTTGAATGATGGCTTCCAGATGGGCTTCTCTTTCAGTGTTTTTTTTTTTTTTTTTTTTTTTTTTACTGAGGGATAAAACATTCTCTTTGAATTCTAGGGCAAAGAATTTACAACACCCGGCATCCTTTAAAGTAGGTGAAGTGACACTCTGGTATTTAAGTCCACAAGAAGAGTCAGCTCTGGCCTTTGTGAGAATTGCCAACCAACAGAGATGAGCCGTGCAGACCAGGCAGGGGAGGTCTCCCTTGCAGCACGGAGCATAATTATCGAATGCCCACGCCATCCATCATCTCAAGTTCATTCCCGGTCGAAGCATAGATCATCCCCTCTCCTATTAAAGAACAAGCACAGGAGGCCATCGGGTCTCAGCGAGTCAGGGCAGCACAGATCCGACTGGAACACTGTGCACACATATTCCTACCTCCCATTTTCTCTGCTTTTTCTGAATTTCGCTTTTTGTTGTGGTTAATGCAGGATCGATCATGGATGCTTTAATGCTCTTTTATGAATTCAATAAACTGAAAGGAAAGATGCCGTAGCGTTAGGGAAGCTGTGTGAGGAGTCCACATGGAGATAGAGGAAAAGAAGAGCAGCCAGGATGTCTTCATGGAGACTAGGATCCCGGTGGCTTTAGTCACGGACCAACGCCCCCAAGGGTGGCTCCCCCTGTGGCATGTGCAGTGTTGTCACAGGGATCACAGATTTCCCTAGATCCAGAGCACAAAAAGGGAAAGTCTATTGTATTGATGGTTGAGCCTGTTGATGTCAGAATATCCATTTAAATCACTGGAAAATAAAAAAGTCGAGCTCAGCTCTGTGGACGAGACTCCATCAAACCAGCTTCCGGGTCTTAACCTTCTGTATCCCGAGTTGAGGAATTCTGTGGAAGACCTCGGATCCCACGCCTACTGGATGGAATCCAAGGCCATTTCCCCAGGAGGATAGACTCTGCTTTAGAGGACTCTGTTAATGCCTTAGTTGCAACTGCATTTCTCGCTGGCTAGAAACCGGGAAGAAGGAGGGAGTCAAAATACTGCACTTCTCAATCGGCCGCCTTGGATCTGCACTGACTCAGAATTCCATCCAGCACCGGAGGACAGGAGCTCGCATGTCCCCCCTTTCCTGAAGTGGGGTCTTCATGCAAAGTAGACGGGATCGGGAAATAACAGTCGGTTTCCTTGACAGGGACTGCGGCCCAGGCCGTCCACCTGGCCTCTTGGTTCAGGGGGCTTTGGTCTCTTCTCAGCTCAGATGTCTGCACCCTCCCTGGACGCAGCCCCTTGGTTCTGCGAGACTCCCCAGTTCACCTGTCTCCCCAGATCTCCAGGCTGGGGAGGGAAGGCCAGCCGTTAGGTTTCCTACAGAGATCCCCTGTCCTTCAGAGCCAGCCCAGTCCCTCCTCCACGACACGTTCCCTCATCTGGTCGGTGCCCTGACGATTCGTATTTGGAGGCTCATAGCCAGAAAAGTATCATTTATTTATTTATTAATTAACTCCATTTATCCTTAAGAACTCACTATCGAGCACCTACTGTATGCTGTCTAAGAAAGGAGGCCAAATCCTTGCCTCGCGGAGCTTAGGGTGTGACCAGGAAAACCTGGGGAGGTAAATGGGATGAGGAAAATGTACCCCGGGTGGTTGTAGGAAGGAGCCGCGAGCTGTCAGCATGGGAGGAGACAGAGACGGTCAGCGGAAAAGGACGTGATGATGAAGTTTGAGGATTTTATCATGACCCCCGCTCTATCTAGAAGACGGTATGTCATCTGTGAACTTCCCAATGCTGGAAAGAAAGCATTGCTTTTATTGTAAAATACAATACACGTATCAAAGAGCACCCAAGGCCCACGTACGGGTGCAGGAATCACCGCAGCAAACTAACTTTAACACTGGACAGTGGGTTTTTAAAATAGAATTTTTATATAATATAAAACTGAGATGAGAACTCACGACACGAAACTAAGAATTCCTAGCACCCCAAAGCTCCTGCTTGGACTTCTGGATTGGGTAGTTCTCCAGAGAGAGCTAGACTGACACACACACACACACACACACACACACACGGAGTGAGAGTTCATCTTCAGGAATTGGCTGGCGAGTGTGGACTGTGTGGGGCTGGGCTGGAGGCGGAGGCCCAGGGAGGGGCTGAGGCCCCAGCTTGAGTCTAAAGGGGCTGAAGCAGGATTCTTTCTTTCTCCAGGGACCTCAGGCTTTTTCCTTTTGAGGCCTTCAACTGAGTAGTCGAGGCCCACCCACATTATGGAGGGTAATCGGCTTTCCTCAAAAATCTATTAATTTACATGTTGATCACATCTAAAAATGCTTTCACAATACTCCATGTTTGTATAAATATGTCAAAATTGGCTCTAGTGTCATGTATAACTAAAAAGAACAAATAAAGAACATATTCGTTGCAAAAAAGAAGTTGGGATGGCAGATTTTTGTTATGTGTATAATACCACCGACAACTTTTTTTTGTAAAATGGAAAACAATGTGTTCCCATAACACAGAATCAGCGTGGCTGAGTTAGTTCTGAGAGTCTCAGCGTCAGCTGCTTTGGACGTTTTCCTTCATTGACTTCTTCAAGGCGTTGGGGTGACACTGTGAAGTGAGTCTCGCTGGCCGCATTTTTCTCTTGAGAAGCAACCTGAAGGGTGAGCGTCCGAGAAGCGAGTGTAAAGGAGATTTCTCAGGAGACATGGAGGGAGCGAGGCTGGATCAAGACTTGTTCAACTGCTCTGTTTACTTTTATTACTGTTGGCTCCTAGGCACACCGAGTTGGGTTTATCATAATCTCCGATTCATGATGTTTAACACTGGACAGTGCATTTTTAAAATATAATTTTTATATAATATAAAAATTTAAAAATATTATATAAAATTTATATAAATTATTTTTATATAATTGGCTATGCTTTTTTTTAATGTGATGAATACTCCAAACTTTCGACCCCAGACCAACGCCAGGATCTCGACAGCTCTCACATCTGGTGGGAGGAGCTCTGCTGCCATCTCCCTGGTCCCTCCCACCCACCATCCTGGGGCCTTGGGTCCAACATGATCTTGTGTTCCTTTTGCTATCATTTTATTGCATTTGTTTCTCTCTTCTCTCATTTTCACTTTATAATGTACACAAAGTTTTTTGTATCTTTTGAAACCCCTTTTGCCTTGAATGATATTTGTTAAGATTCATCCATCTTATGGTGGATTGCTGGAGACCATCCGTTTTAACTGCTGTGTCATATTCCATAGCTTGACTTTATCATTTTATCTACTCTCCAGTTGATGGGCATTTGGGTGGTCTCCAGAAGTATACATGAGTAAATCTTTCCCTTGTGTATCTTCCCAGGAGTGGAATTTCTGAGTCAAGGGTATGTCAATGTACAATTCTAGTGGATCAAGCCAAATTGCTTTTCAAAATGGTTGCACTAAGTTTTATATCTGTGAACAATCTATAAGAAATCCAATAGTTACACATGCTCTCCAACACGTAGTATTGTATGATGTATTCCCGCCCCCGCATCAAATTGTGTAAAGCGGCAACACACTGTCGTCTTGATGTATGTGTTCCTGGACTTCATGAGGCTGAACATATCCATGTGATTAGTGGCTCTGTGTATTTCTTCTTCTGTAAAGTGTGTCTTTAAGGATGAGAAAACTTGGGCTCAAAGAGGTTAGGTCCCTTGTCTGGGGTTCCCCAGCATCATGTGACCATACCGTCAGGTTTGCCTGAATAAGGAACGTTGGTTTCTCCACCCTGCAACAGCCTCCTTAGGGCTTGTGCTGATTTTTTTTTTTTTTTTTTTTTTTTTTGGTACTGGGGATTGAACTCAGGGGCACTCAACCTTTAAGCCCCATCTCCAGCCTTATTTTGCATTTTATTTAGAGACAGGGTCTCACTGAGTTGCTAAGCACCTCGCCATTGCTGAGGCTGGCTTTGAACTCTTGATCCTCCTGCCTCAGCCTCCTGAGCCTCTGGGATTACAGGCGTGTGCCACTGCGCCTGGATTGTGCTGATTTAAAAAAAAAAAAAAAAAAAAGGTGTTTTTTTTTTTTTTTTTGTAATTGTAGAAGGACAGCATGCCTTTATTTTATTTGTTTATTTTTATGTGTGATGCTGAGGATTGAACCCAGTGCCTCACACAAGAGAGGCAAGTGCTCTACCACTGAGACCCAGCCTCAGCCCCAGCCCCTTGTGCTGATTTTTAAAAAATAAAACATTTCAGAAATTATTCACCCAAGTAAGTGCTTCTTTCCAAGCACCCATTTTAGCACTCTCTCTTTATTCCAAAAATGAGATCACCAGACAATTTGTAGTTTACCCCACTGTTGCTGCCATTTAATACCATAATTCTTACAAGAAAAAAAATAGTCTTAAATTTTCTTGCCTTTTGATTTTTTTTTTTTTTTTTTGAGAGCTAAATGATGATCCTAGATTGCTCACTTGGTTTAGGAAACTGGTCCATCCTGAGTGACTCTTGGATGTTTCAAATCACAAACCCACTTGCAGAGATCGAGTATTGACCACCACAAAACATATTGACGGAAAGAGGCCTCGTGGGCCCCTTGGGGGAGAAGGGCCCCGGAGCCCACCTGAACTGGACAATCAGTGTTTTCTGTGTTGGGTTTGGATATGGTATTGATTCTGGAGGAAAAGAGTTGTGAAAGTCAGTTTCTAAGCTGCCATCCCTGGGTCCCTAAGCCCCTGCACTTGCTGCCTCTCAGCAGTGACCCCTTTAAGGAACTTGGCTGGCTGCCCCTCAGCTCTGTACCCACTCGACTGTGGCTCGACGAGGGGACCGTGATTTGCTCTGAGAGCGACAAACAGAGCAGACACTTAAGAACCCCTTGGAGAAAAAATGAGACACCGTGCCCCAGCAGCTCTGGCTCCTCCTGCTCCTCATCTGTCCCTGCTGCTCTGCCTCTGCTCACAGAGGCCACAGGGAGAGGGAGAGGGCAGGAGGAGGCATCCATCGGGCCTTTAACTACTTGCACCCCAGGTGCTCTGTGGGGGCCACCGATTGAAAGCCTCACAGCAGAGCATTTCGGGACTGTAGTTTTATAGGTGCGACATCTACTCCAGAAGCAGGGAGCAGGTACTGGAAATAAAATCCAATTACATTTTAGCTTAACACAGTCACATCAAATAAAAGCTATCCTAGACATGGAAATTGGCCCAGAGCTGGGTATGTTGACTCCCCTCCAGCTGCATGTTTGGAAGTGAAATCCAGCCAGCGTCCTAGAGGAGAGAATTCAGGCCAAGGCCACCTGTGCACCTTGAAGGTTAGCAAAGGCTGAATCTCATGGATCTCTTTGTCTATTATTTATTTATTTATTTATTTTATTGGTTGCTCAAAACATGACAATGATCTTGACATATCATATTTCATATATTTGGTTCAAATGGGTTAGGAATTCTTATTTTTGAATACGTCAGTACAAAACATCTCATCATGGGGCTCATGAAATCCTTTTGCACAAGAAAGGAAGGTCTGGAACCAGCTGTGGCAGCAGTTGAAGAACAACTCAGGGGTCATTGCATGTACCATTCAAGAAGGCTTCCAGGAGTAGAAGTCAATAACAAGAGAGCCTGCAGGTACACAGCAGGTGACCCAAAGGGGCTGCTGGGCAAACAGGGAAGCACACAGAAGAATGGAGAGGGACCGCCGAGTCACACCCACACTGGGTGGGCGGGAAGCGAGGAAGGAGCCCCTGAGGTGGAGAGCACCTTATCATCTCCCCAGGCACACAGAGCACAGGGGTTTTAACCAGGACCCTGTGGGGCTGACTAAGCACCGGGGGTGGGATCAGAGCCTCAGGTGTCTTTGGGCAAGAAACAGAACGACTGAAGTGGAATCAGGAACCAACTGTCCTGGGTTTGCTCCAAAGAGGACATATTTATCATGTTCTGGGAAAAAGCACTGAGGTGTCACCTCTCTTGCTGGACTGCTCTCATTCTTGGGGTGGTGATTGGGACGCAGGGTGATGAAGTGAGGCCCAGGTGCTGACGATCCTTCACGACATCCCGCCACAGAGGCACCATAGGTCAGAGGTGGAGCCCAACCAGGTTCTCTCTGGGCTTTCTAGAAAGGCCCAGGTCAGGGGCTTCTTGTGACCTTCAAAATGCTACAGCTGAGGCCCGTGTTTCGCTAGTGGCTGCGAACTGTCAAAAGTCTGTTGGGGAGAGGGGTGGAGAGGGTGGGGGAAAGGAGGGAAAGGGGCGATTGGTTCAGGAGTCAAGGAGGCTGCAGGGGGTGTCGCTTGCTGGAGACCCAGGACAACTGTTGGTGTGGCATCTGGACAGAGCTGATGTCCCATCTGGAGGCATCCAGGCCTCCCCGTCACTCCGCCTCTCTGCTCTCTTCAGGCCTTGACTCACACTGAGGAGGGCACTCTGCTTGGTTCAGTCCACGGACTCAAACGTCAGCCTCATCCAAAACACCTTCAGAGTTTCATAGACACATCTAGAAGAACGTTTGGGAACCCCGGTCCAGTACAGTCGACCATAAAGTAATGGCTCCTCTCTGATCACCTGTGTCCATTGTTCTCTGTGCTTTGCCTTCTGTGGCGGCAGGTGGGGAACCACGGTGAATTTGGAATAGTCCAGAATCACTCTCTCTCCTGCGTCTCACAGGACTATTTCTGGGCATCAGGCAGGGGCCGCAGAGACTGAAATCCACACTACCCCATAAGGAAATGTGTCTTTTGTGGAGAATCAAATGCAAAAATCAGCCCCCACCCAGAGAGTAGCAAGCAGGTGAATCCTGATGGACAGAATTTGCCTCTGGGAAATGGACCCTGAGCTGCTGACCCAGACGGCTTTCCATGTCAACTGTTACCCACTTGGACTCTTGTTTCTTAACCCAGACTGCACCCTAGGAACCCTGGGGAGCTTCAAAAAACTCATCTGGCTCCCATCCAGGAATTCTGAGTTAGTTAGACTATCTATGGCCTGGGCATTGGGGTTTGCAATAAAATATATGTTCCCTTTTAGCTCATGCACAGATTCTTGTTATATCCACCACGAACAGGATACAGAATGGTTCCAACACCCCAGAGGTGCCGTGCTGCCGAGCCTTTGAGCCTCTGTAGCGTGTTCCCTCCATAAACATGAGGGCCGCTGCCTTCACTGAAAGAGAAGGGACCCAAGAGCATTCTAACAGGAGATTCAGAAAGACAGGCCAATGTGGAAAGAAGAGAAATCATTTTTTAAGGGAAAACAGGTGATGCAAATCATTGAAAATCCACTCCAGATAGAAAATGTCCTAAAATGGGCATGTTCTAAGAGCTTAAAAATAGGGAACAAGACTTTCTTGGCAAAGAGCAGCCTCCAATGACATGTAAGAGCCTTCAATGGCCATCCTCAAGGGTTTGCACACAGGGAGGAAATAAGACACCATTCATTCAGTCCAAATGAGTTAAATTATGATTGCTGCCAGATGTCCCCAGGCAAAAACAGGGTTTCAAGCACGTGAGGAAGGCTGTCTCTTTGTGTAAGATCATTGCTGGACTAGCACTTTGAACAGGGAAATTCTAATGAAGGTGTGGTCAACCTTAGGGACCATTCTCCATGGGGGAATCTCAGCCAGGGTTGAGGATAAAACTGACAGGCCTTCATGACATTCCTCTGTGTCAGAGGATCAGGAAGGTCCCCTGGAGAAATGACAGCCTGGTATCCTCTTAGGAGCCGACTTGGAAGGCAGGATTTTCTTCCTTCCCTTGTGTGTCTTCTTCTCTCCATCTCCCCAGTGAACATTCCCCTCTTGCTGTGGAACCCCTACGGCGTCCCAGGAAGAGCTCTGAGATTCAGACACAGGTGGAGAGTCGTGGGGAGTAAGGCCCTGGAGCCATAAACCCATGCACTGGGGAAGAGACTCAAAGCTGAGTATTTTCTAATGGCAGTAGAAACCTCTCTGGGTAATGCGAGGAGGCCAGGAGTACGAAAATTAAGCTTCATAATTTAATTTTACTGCTTCTTTTGGTTTGGCAGAATCAGCAGGGAATTCAGTGATATTGTAGTTTTGGGTTCACCTAAAAATAGCCAGACTCCAGACCTGAGACTCCAGAAGTCTCCTTCCTGCAGCAGAGACACTAGTCTGTTGATGAGATGAGATGTGAACACGATTCCATTGAAACTTTGGGATGATTATTGTGTTCTCACCAAAAGGCTTCAAAATCATGAGGCTGTTAACCCTGGAAAGGTTTTGATTTCCTGAGACTCTTCATTTGGAGTCAAAGGATTCTTCTGCTATTATTGCTACTCCATTAGAAAACACAATTTTTTTCTCTTTCTGTGTGTCTCTCACTAGACGCACTAAATAGTTCGGGCTGGATGATTTTTTGGGGGGTCCTGGGAATTGAACTCAGGAACACTCAACCACTGCGCCACATCCCCAGCCCTATTTTGTATTTTATTTAGAGACAGGGTCTCACTGAGTTGCTCAGCACCTTGTTGTTGCTGAGGCTGGTTTTGAACTGGCAATTCTCCTGTCTCAGCCTCCAGAGCCTCTGGGATTACAGGCGCTCCCCACTGTGTCGGCCGGGCGGGGTGATTTTGGTTCATTTATCTTTCAGTCCTCATCATGGGCAGGTGGGGAGCCGTGAGTCAGTGATTGGGTTGGGTGGGTCTTTTGTCCTGTTTTCACCAGAACCAATCAGGAGCAGTGTCGGCACGCCTCTTGGTGGCTCAGCCATTGAGAGCGTCAGTGTCAGGCTTGGGCAGAAGCAGATTCAGTCCTGTGGCTGAGCCTTCAGGGTGCTCCTGTCCTCTGAGATCTGTTTGTTTATATCAAAACATGATGTTGCCATCCTATGATGTCCCAGCTTGGAAATGGTTTGAATCTAAGACTAAAAGCCGAGCAGGAAGGAATGGATCTGATGTTCTAAAACAAGCTTTGGAAACAAACAAAAAATAAAACAGGCTTTTGGAGTTTCTTAAAGTAAGCACTTTGGGTGTCTTATGCTGGACTCTTGCATGGACTGTAAGATATTAAATATTTAGCCCCACCTGTGAAATACCGGAAGCCCTGCCCAGCCATTCCCACAACCCAAATCGAATACACCAAACACCTGTCCAACCAATCCACCCACCCACCAACGCAACAAAGCCTGCTCTCACTCATTCCCTGAATGCCTCCCTGGAGAAGTGCTGAGCAGGGGAGAGACTTTCCAGAAGGGAAGACTGATAGAGAAGGACCAAAAGTGATGAAAAGCTCAGGGGCTCTATCTTCTTACAAGGAGGTGAGACATTTCCCCAGATGAATGGGTAAAGAAACCGTGGTACATATACACAATGGAGTTTTACGCAGGCATAGAGAAGAATGGCATTGGCTGGTGGGTGGGTGGGAATAGAGAGTATTGTGCTCAGTGAAATAAGCCAGGCTCAGAGAGTCAAGGGGGCAGGCTTTCCCTCATATGTGGGTGCTACAGCAAAGTTAGGGGGAATAAGGGGGGAGTCAGATATCATAGGATAGGGGGAAGATCAGTGGAGTAGAAGAAGGGGATTGAGAAAAGGGAGGCAAAAGGGGGGAAATGTGGAATGAATTTGACAGAATTACGCTAAGTGCATGAATTCCGACTTTATGTATATTTATAAAGCAACAATTAAAGATAAATAAATAAACACATAAATAAAGGGAAGACCAATAGAAGAAGGGGAGTAGGGGAGGCTGGAGGGGAGGACAAAGGAGGCTACTGGGGATTGAAGTGGAGCAAATTCAATTCCGTGCGTGTTTGATTATGTCAAAATGAACCCCACTGCTATGTAAAACTACAATGCACTAATAAAAAAAAAGAAGTTACAGAGTTTCATGTTCAGCATGAGAACTTAAGCAATACAAGAGTGCAAAGAAGTAAAAAGAAAATATCCATTATTCCCCTGATAAGCACATTTAATTTATAACTATAAAGTGTGTGTGTGTGTGTTTGTGTGTGTGTGTGTCCATGTGTATTGGCATAAATTTTGGAGGGAAAGAGAAGCTGTGAATGGGAACTTTTTGGGTTTGAGATTTGATGAGCGAGGGTGAAGGGGAACATGACTTCTGGACAGAAAAGCAGTAAAATTAATAATGACTTTAATTTTTTTGCAATTAATAATACATTTGGTGACATAAATCTTTGTTAAATTAATTTGATCTTTTAAAATTATGTAATAACAGAGGAGACTGTATCTTCTATAAAGCAAAGTTGAACCTTAGTACTTAACAATAGATACCAATGACATTAGTTAAATTAGAAACAATAGAAATTAATTCAATTAGAAACAGCAAGCTGTGCGTTTTTACTGAGGTTCTTAAAAAAGTAATGTGAAAAAAAATCAAACTTTTTATTTTGAGATCATTGCAAACTCATATGCAGAAAGTAGAGACATCCCAGGGACCTCTTGCCAGTTTCCTCTGACGGTCACTCTTGCAGTGTCACACCAGAAAACTGACATTGATGCATGCACTAATGTGATTCAGGTTGCCCAGGTTTTACTGTACACTTGTGCCTGGGTCTGATTCTTTGTGTCGGCACCTGTCTCCATTACCACAGTCAAGATGAAGGGTCCAGTCACTGTAGGGATCCCTTGTAGCCCTTGTATAGCTGCACCACTAAAGCTCATGGCTGCTGTATTTGTAGAGGTCCTCCAACACTGAATGGTTAAACAAGCATCCAACTATTGATGCTTGCCAGAGCCTGGATGAACCTCTGGGCAATTAGGCTGAGTTTTAAAAAAACACCAATCCCAAAGTTGACATAGCATGTCTTTCCATTTATATGATGTTCTTTTAAAAAGATTTTCTTTATTTCTAAGAAAAAATAATGATTATACATATTTATGGGGCACAATGGGATAGTTTATACAGGAATACACTGTGGTATGTCACGCTCTTGAATGACAAAATGATAGAGGTGGAGACACATTCTGGATTGTTAGAAGTTAGCACTGGAGGAAGGAGTTGAGAAAAGAACAAAATGTAATGGAACTATTCTGAAGTTGTTTTAAAATGAAAATTTATCATACATTATATAAAACATTATATATGTTTTATGTAAAGAGCATCATATTATATATATTCTGTAGTTTTTTTCCATTTTGTATGCATTGGATATCCTTTCGTGACATTGGGGTATTTTATTTAAAAAATTCTTTACACAGCATTCTGGGTTGGAAAATTAACTTGGGGATTCATATCTTCTTGGAACCACTCCAGGACATTTTAGGACTCAGTGCAATCTTTTACTTTTGCATACTGGGAAACGGATGTTATGGAGTTAAGCCAACTTTCCCAAAACCCCCAGAGGGACGGAACAAGACCCTGTATCTGGTCCCTGGGCTCATTCAGGTTGTGAATGAGCCTGACCCAGAGGCATTTTTCATAGGATAAAATTAAGCATGAGATCAGCTCCGAAGCCTTCTGCCAAGGACGCCCTGTTCTTCCTTACCTTGGCTCCTTGTTTGCCTCTGGAGAACCTCAGCCAGAAACTCCTGGAGCCTGTTCTGTGGCAAGCGCCACAGGTGCCTCTTTTCTACCACATATGACTGAGGCCCACAGATGATCGAGAGAAAGTTCACATTCCATCAAGATAACATTTCCCCACAAATAGGCCCAGTTTCCATCTTAAGGATATTAAACCGCACAGTGTGCCTACAGCACAGGGCCTGTGCCAATCTGCACTGTCTGATCCTGGCCTCTGCGATGGCTCCTTGTCAGCTTTCACCCAGCAGTGCAATGGGGGGGGGGGGAAGGTGATGGGGTGGGTCCTTCTTGTCACTTCAGTTGATGGTGACCTACCAGGGCCACAGAGGTAGAGTGACTGTGTGCCCACAGGCGGTGAGCTGTGGCGGGCTCTCGGAGCTCTAGCCCAGCAGTTTCACTTAATTCTTGAGGAACACGAGGCCCAGGTCAGGGACTGCAGCTCAGGTCTCCTGCTCAGTGGAGAATGTGGAACTAGGCTCCAGCCCAGGTTTTGGGCACCGGCCATCTTTTCATGGCATATCTCCGATCTGTTGGGTTCGGAGTGGTCACACTGCTGGCTGAGGGTGTGTCTGCCCTCCTGGAGGCAGAGAGATTGACTGTCTTTCACTCAGGAGCAAAGGCTGACCCAGGGGCCAGCACCCCTCCCGGGCAGGCATCCAGACCAAGTATGGGGAGGTATTCGACCCTCCAGGGGTGAGAGAGGACCTTGCTGAGCCCTCTGTGTCTGAGAGAGGCTCCACTCTGGGTCTAAGGGGTCTGCCTGATTGTTTTTAGAAAATAAAATGCAGGAGTGTTTAGAAGAAGCTGGGGAGAGCCCAAAGGCATTTTGTCAAATATTCATTGCAACTGGAGGTGACAGGAACCTAAATGATAGAGATAGGAAACTAAAATAACATATTCTAAGTTACATTAAGTGCACTCAGCTGATTCATTAGCAAACTGCATTCAGGTCATGAACTAAAATGAAAACAAGATATCAAGCCCTGTTGTTCCAGAGATAGCTTAGCGCAGGGCTATCACACACCAGCTCAGTTGCCTTAATTATTTCTTAAGTTCCTTATCTATAATTAATATTCACTGTCCTTGAGATGATGGGCTCGAAGCTTGGTATGGATAACACTGTGAGCAAGATCCAAAGGAGGGTAAAGGACAGTGGTTAAGTGTTAAGGAGTCTTCATGGACAGGACCTTACTTACTTTAACTGCTCAGGAACATGTCTTTAGAAGTAGCAAAGAATGAACCCTTGGTTGATGAGGTGATTCAAGAGTCCTGTCTGTGAATCACTGACTTAATTTGATTGAAATTATTATCTTCTTTTTCTTCCATCCCTAAAGTGGAAATGCTCATACTTATTACATACTCCCTAAGACTGTTGTTTCATTCAGTTGAGATAACCTAAGAGTAAATGTCTGAAAACAATACAATTCTATGTAAGTGTGACCTATTGCTATTATGGCTGAAGAGGCCCCTTGCAGTCTGTGTGAATAAGTTCAAGAAGGCTAGTGCAGGGTTCATTAGGTGGAAGCGAGGCCATTAGACGGGCTGCATTTCTGTGCTATGTGAAAATAAAATTTGGAGTTTGCTTTCTACTCTGCTCTCTCTCTCTCTGGAATAAGAAAAGGAGGGAAGCGTTAAAAGAGATGAAATATCACAAAATCCCAGAACTCCTTGAATAAAAAAAAGAAAATGGCAAAGTAAGGAAGCTCTCAAGAAAATGCTGTCACCAGACCTTCACCGCGGTGCTAGATTCAGTCGACCAGTGTTTACTGAGCACTGACTGTTAGCCACAAATTCTTTTAATTCTTTGTGATGTTCAGAGCTTTTGGCCTTACAGGAGCTTGCGTTTTAGGTTCCAGATTTGCCACCTTCCATTTCCCTTCTTCGCTGGGATTTGGTACACAGCACCTATTCCAGGGATCAGAGCAAATATCACCCTTTTTCTCACCAGCATAGCAAAAAAATAGTCTGCACTTCCCGTGTTGCAGGAGGCAGATAGTGTTTCTAATTCCAGGAGGGATGTCCCCTGCGGAGCCAACAAAAATAGGTCGATATTTAATCCGTGGAGTACAGTCAAGAATGGCCCAGCCCACAGCCCAACTCCAGGGGTTTTCCAAATGCTTGCAAAGCTCAGCATCTTTGGACAAGTCCCAGGTTCACCGAGCTTTGCTCTCTGAGCCCCAAAGCAGAACAGCCATCCCTATCTCACAAGCTTGTAGGAGGGTCACGCGGCATGTGTGTGCCTCTGTGTGTGCGTGTGTGTGTGTGTGTGTGTGTGGCCACCTGACCCACAGCAGGCCCTGGGGAGAGGCTACCTATCATATCAGTGCCCTCCAAAAACCTGAGGAAGAGGTGCTTTGCATGAGGAGAAGCGGGTTTTAGAAAACAAAGTGGAATAATGGGGGGGCGCACAGGTCTTGGTATCTAGGAGACTGGAAAAAATTCTAATTCTCAGCTTGTGGCCCAATGTCCAGTTTTATACTCACAGTGAAAAGAAGGAAATGAAACCTTGGCTCGAGGGCTTGCAGGTCAAGAACAGCCACCCAGGGTTCCCATAAGAAAGGTTCTTAACACAGGAGCCATGATAGTGCTGGTCTCACAGGGTCATGAAGGTGCTCTGGGTGGTCTAAAAGCGTCATAGTGCCTCAGCTCTCAATGGGACTGTGATCCAGGACCACATCAGCCAGGGGAGAGCCAGGTGAAGGTGTGGATCTCCCCTTCAGCAGAGACAGAGACGCCACCAGCCTTGGGCTTGGAGGAGCTGGAGTCTAGACTCACTTCTTCCAAAAACATTAAAATGGCCACCTCATAGTTTTCTCATCTATGAAATAGGTTAAGCCAGGCATGGTTGTGCCTGCCTATAATCCCTGTGACTCAGGAGACAGAAGCAGGAGAATTGCAAGTTTGAGGGCAGCCTCAGCAACCTAGCAAGACTGTTTCAAAATAAAAAATAAAAAGAGCCGGGGATGCAGTCCAGGGGCGAAGCTCCCCTGGGTTCAATCTTCAGTACCACCACAGAAAGAAAGAAAGAAAGAAGAGAGAGAGAGAGAGAGAGAGAGAGAGAGAGAGAGAGAGAGAGAGAGAGAGAGAAAGAGAGAGAGAAAGAGAGAGAGAAAGAGAGAAAGAAAGAAAGAAAGAAAGAAAGAAAGAAAGAAAGAAAGAAAGAAAGAAAGAAAGAAAGAAAGAAAGTCCAACATTAAGGTGTCGGTTTCCTTTTAAAGAATCTAGGGAATCCAAGTGTGGTGGCTTACACTCATAGATCCAGCAACTTTGGAGACTGAGACAGGAGAAGCTCAAGTTTGAGACCAGCCTCAGCAACTTAGAGTTCATCTCAAAATTATAAAATTAGGGGCTGGGCATGTATCTCATAAATAAAGCACCTCTGGGTTCAATCCTCAGTATCAAAAAGAGAAAAAGAAACTAGGCTATGTATGGGGCAGGCATGGTAAGTGTGAAGACCTCCTGCAGCTGTAATTGTTCCTTGCACACAGCGAATCCCACTTTGCCTGACCCCGGCTTCCCCTTGTGGACTGCAGGGCTGCCATACAGCACTGGGCTCCCTTCCTGCTCTGACACTTGTGTGACCATGATTTCCTTCTCAGACTGCACTGAGCACTTAACACACCTGCCCTTCTTGTGTATGACTCTTCTAACCTTTATCTACCTTAAATAACCTCTTCACAAAGGAGGCCATGGTGGACTGGACCTGAGCCCCGAGTGGCTCCCCTGCACCCACTGACACCATGGGGCACCCTGCCCACGCTCCACATGCTGCCGCACACATAAATGGCATTCCTGCACTGCCTTCCCCAGGGCCACCAGGGGTCAGTTACCTGAGTTCGTGTGGACCAAACAGAAGAAGACAGCAAAAAGAAAGAGAACCCTCATGTTCTATGGTTCCCACGGACCTCCCTGCCCTCTGTGCAGGAAAGCAAGTCTGACGAATGATGGGTGGAATGGAGGGAGAGCAAGGAAAGCGGGGCCTTTATAGGTTTCCGAGAACCCTCATCAGCGTCGAGCATATTGATCTGCTCTACTGAGTAAGGCTGTGGGCAGAAGGTACTGGGTAGTCTTTCTTTTCTGCCTAAAAATAGACAGGCCTTTTGGCATTCCCAGAAGCAGGGCTTGTCCAATAACTCAGTGGATGGAGGTGAAAGAGGAAAGAGTTGCTCAGCAACAAGTGCTGTCTGTGGGCGATAGAGAGGTGCTCTGTAAGTCACCTTCCTGCTTTTCAAACGCTTTCAGTTGGGCAGGGTCCACCACGGTCCAGCATGGAGAGTCCATAACCACACATGCACCCCCAGGTGTCCACAACAGGAACGAGGCTACAGGCCCCAAGTGACATGCAGGAGAATGTTCATCACAGTCAACAGAACTCACCTTGCGAAGCCTCTTAGTACCACATGGAACAAATAACAGCCCACCCAGCTGTGACGAGGGGAAAACGCAACAGCAGCAAGGGTCGACGCACACGGCACAGACGCCCGTCACGGACCTGCTGAGTGGAGACAGAAGCCAGCTATGGCGAAGCACGTCACCCCCTGACGCGCACAGCGAACCGCTTACACCAAACCATGCTGTTGCGGCTTTCACTTGACCAAGTTCCCTTAGAGGAGAGGTCATCTAGTGGAGGACAGGAGCCTCCGGGCCACAGGGCTCTGCAGGGGTGCTCTGCAGGCCCTGTGGGTGCAGAATGGAGGTGGCGCGTGTAAGGCAGATCTCACAAGGAGGGCAGCCAGATCTTCACAGAAGTTTCTAGAAGAGTGATGCTGAGACACCCAGTCCCTGCTTGATATTGGTTGGTTGCTCTTAAAATTGGTTTCTCTTAAGAAGAGTGGAAAGAGAAAGGCAAGTCTTCTTCCATCTGAGTCTCCAAACCTCAGTGACACGTCTCTCTTCTACCCCATTTAACCAAGTCTACGACAAGCACATTTGACTTTGGGTCTTACGTACATGGTGGCTTTTGAAAGACTGATGTCAAGCATGACCCCAGACCCAGTGCTCTGGTCAATGAGATCATTTAAAAGATGGGCAGGCCCAGTGTGCATCTGGAAGTTTCCAGTCTGGAGTAAAGAGCCAAGATGGCAGAGTCTAGCAACAGATGCCTGATTCACAGCCCTTCATGTAAATTCACCTCAGAAAAGGAGACTTCAGGGGGGCTTGGGCTCTGCAAGCTGCTTTTGCCTCTGAACAAAAATAAACATGCACGTGAGCACATGCACATGCACACACACACACACACACACACGGAACAAAATACAAGTTTACTGTAAATGGTAATCAGGAACTAATGATTGAACAATATATAAAATATGTATAGGTGACTCCATGACCAGTGTGATTCTGCAATCTGTACAATCCGAAAATTGAGAAATTATATCCCAATTGATTAAAATGTATGAATTGCCAAGATCAATGTAATGTCATGCATAGCTAATAAATAATAAAAAATAATAATAATTAACTGCCTAAGAATATGAAAAAAATAAATAAAATATGTATGTATGTGTGTGAGGATCAAACAGTAAATGACAAATTCATTAAAATTTGAAATCCTTTCTCCATGGAACATTTCTTTTGGACACATCTCAGATCTCCCTTTAAAAAAAATGCACAAACAATTCCATATGGCCCTTGGGATACAAACTTCTAGACCAACCCCTGGTTCAGGGGTTCTAAGACAGGCACGTGTCCCTGTGCATGAACAGTGTGTAGCAATAAGAGACAAAGAGTTCTTATTTGTTAAAAGCATGAGATGTAAATACCCAAACATACAAGTTACTTTTCAACAAGTCACCTTGGTACAGGAGACAATGAAATGCCTGTTTTATACTTTATGTTTATTCTTTCTGCC
This sequence comes from Urocitellus parryii, assembly GCF_045843805.1. Taxonomy (NCBI): domain Eukaryota; kingdom Metazoa; phylum Chordata; class Mammalia; order Rodentia; family Sciuridae; genus Urocitellus; species Urocitellus parryii. The sequence goes on along the minus strand of NC_135544.1, from coordinate 54,972,046 downwards.
CAGAGTACAGCTTATTTAGAAAAGGTTTAAGGTACAGGTGGATGTTATTATTTTCCTACCAATATAGCCACTTATAAAATAGTTGTGAAATTACGGTTTAGATATTTTCTGAATAATTGGGAAACCTTATGAGCTAGGCTAGAAAAATAAGCTAATTTGGGGAGAAGTAAATTAATAGTCACAAGTTTTACCACTCACTGTTCCTCCAGACTTGGAAAGCAATTCCTAAGAAAGAATTTCATAAATAGTTTTGGAGATTAGGCATGGCATATCAAAGAAGACAAACTAGAAAATCAAGCTTATTGACTAATTTCATTAATATCTGGTTGTACGTTCCTAGGTTCACATAATTGCAGAATTGAAAAGAACTAAAGCTCAGCTTGTCCCAACATAAAGATGACTATCAACTTGCTGATAGACAAGCATCGTCTCTGCATGAGACGATGTATCGTTAGATAGTGGATATCAACAGTCTATGCTTCATTAAGGATTAGGGTTAGGTTAGACTATATAAACAGGCACGTGCATGTTTATTTTGGTTCAGAGGCAAAAGCAGCTTGCAGAGCCCAAGTTCCCAGTCCACCCATTGCCCTGTTATTGACAGTTAAAATGCAGCCTGGCCTCTGCCACTTTATTGTCAAGAAGTTTCCCATTCATTAAGTACCCGAGCATTGATTTGCCTATTAACTTTACTTTATTTCCTGTATCTGGTTAAGAAGGATCAAGAAGGATTACCTCAAGGGATGGTAAGTCCCAAGCACCACATTTGCAGTTAAGGTGTGTTTTGTAAGTGATGGCCATCTCTTTGGGACAGCTTGGTCAACTGCAGCCCCACTCTAGGCTTTCAAAAGATCATGCCGTTGGTCTCTTGGTGCAGAGGCAGTGGAGGCCCCGAGGGCTGAAACATGGCAGTATTTTGTGCCACAAGGTGAGACAATGTCTTCATTCAGGTTTTAGTATGTTCTGCTGGAAGAATTCTGAGGTTGTACTGCTCCTGCCCAAATATTTAATATAGTTTTATTTCCAAGGTTAATCTAACCAATTTCCTAAGTGAATGACTAGATATAGTTAGAATTGGACTAATTCTAACAAGATTGTACTACTCTCAAAAAATGGTGATTGCAGTTATTTATTTTTTCTTCCTTGTTAATTTATTCTACTAGAGACTAAGTTCCATGTGGCAGAGATTTTGTCTATTTGGTTCTTTTCTGTATCTTTAGCACCTAGAATAGTGCTTGGCATGTAGTGGCTATTTAGTAAACATCTGCTGAATGAACCAACCAACTTATTTGCCTACAAAGATAGAACTTAAATCAACACAGAGGTCGTGAATAAACACAAAATAAAGATAAGGGGATATTATTGGAAAGACTCAACAAGAAGGAAAAGGTCCTAGGAAAAGGTCCACTGCAGAAATCAGAAGGCAATTTTATCTCCCACACTAAAACAAGCACCATCTAATTAGTAGCAAGTGTCCATAATAACGAAACAAGGTGAAATGGAACAGCAAGACAAGGAATTAGAAGAGTAAAGAAAAATTCATGAGAGCAAGGGAACGTCAAGACCTTGGAAAATAGGATGTTTAGGTGAGTGTCCAGCTTCCAATGGCATCCAGAGGAGGTGTGTTCCCAGGGAGAGCTATTAAAGCAGGTCAGATGCAAAGTCAGAGGAAAGCCCGCTAACCAAAGGCTTTGGCATCCCTGAGCACAACCAGAACTTTCAATTACTGTAATCATTTGCGAATTTAAAATTTTATTTAGAATAGGCCCCAGTTAACCGGGCTTAATAATTTTCATATAGAATCAGTAAGATGATAATTATTGTAGGACATGCCTTAAGAAGAGGAGGAAGAGGGGGAGACCTACAAAGTTCAAGTGTCCTAGAAAAGACCAGAAACTGTCTATAGTTTTGTGTTTCACTTACTTGCTGCATTGAATACTGGGTGACAAATGGCATGCTTGCATTTCAAAGAGGACAATCATGTTGGAAGGATTCAGAACACATTTCATCCAAATGGCATTTTAAAGGCATAATAAAAGCTGGGCACGGTGGAATATGCCTGTAATTCCAGCGGCTTGGGAGGCTGAGACAGAAAGATTGAGAGTTCAAAGCCAGCCTCAGCAACAGCGAGGCTCTAAGCAACTCAGTGAGACACTGTCTCTAAATAAAACATAAAATAAGGCTGAGGATCTGACTCAGGGGTTGAGTGCCCCTGAGTTCAATCCCCAGTATCAAAATAAAATAAAATAAAATAAAACCATAATAAAAATTTTTAAAAATACTACATTGCCTTTTCATTTGAAGCAAAAATGCTGGCTGCTAATTTCTTCCCTTCAATTTGTGATGTTTGACCCATTTTCTTATGTCCCCTTTACCAAGATTGCACACCATTCCAAGGACACAAAATTTGTTGACATTCCATTGGTTCCTGAAGCCACATCTATTGGGAAAAGCATGTCCTGGCTGGTGAAATCCATCCACCCCTCCTCAGTCTATTTCCTACTTTGCTTCATGAGCCCGAGTGGCTTTCTTTTTAATGAGGCATTTCTTTTCTCACCACATTCCTTCCTGAAGATAGAAGCAGAATTTTCAGCCTTTATTACCCCATCTGATTACCTCATATTCTCTTAAAAGTCATCAGAGACTCTTGCTATAATCAGGCCATTTCCATTAGTCATCAGAGGTTTACATTGAGTGCTTGGTGCCCAGCTCTCTGAATGCCATCAACACAGCTCTTCGTTTCAGAGGAAGGAAATAATATCCTGGGTCTCCACCACCAGGGGGCAGCTTTCCTTCTTAAGAGCATGTCCTCTAGAAATGATCTTCCCACCGGCTGCCTCTTATCCCATAATCCACATGGGTTCATTCTTCACATGTGCTTTTTATTCCTGTATCTTCTCTCTCTCTCTCTCTCTCTCTCTCTCTCTCTCTCTCTCTCCACACACACACACACACACACACACCATGAGTAGTTGGTGTAACCAGTCAGCCTCTTTTTCATTTGCATTAGCTCTGGGAGCTCCCTGGGGGTTTCTTTCCACCACCCAAACTGGATCCTTCAGGAACTCCCCGCAGTCCTCGGTGATGGTCCCTGCCCAGCTAACAATCCCTCTGCAGACCCTTGGATGAGCCAGGGAGAAGGTTGGGGCAACCGTGTGCTGTTTTGCCATAGCTTGACATCAAATTCCTCTCGTGTTGCTCACAGTTCTTCTTTTTATCCATAATCAACATGATATATCAGGAGGGAGTCCTGAGTACACCATGTTCCTGTGTCCAGGCTGCTGAGCGCCCAGGCCTTAGGGACACCTCCGTCCTTGGGTCTCCCCAGCTGTGGCCCCGCTGCTTGCTCCCCAAGGTGCAGCATGCATCCATGCACACATGCTCACCAGGAGTTACACCACCAGTGCAAACATTGCTGGAGCTCTTCAACTCTCCGCCTTTAATCTGTCTCACAGTGAACTAGAAACTAGTCCATGATGGCTACCTTGGAAAGCAAGGGAGCAGGCAGCAACTAGGATTCTCTAAGGGAGAGAGCTCAGAGAAGGGTGAGGCTGGGGGCAGAACAGAGAGGTTTACACCAAGCCAATGGCAGAGAGAGGCCGGGGCTCTGGGAGGCTTTGATGGACTGGTCAGGCTCTTGCTCATGCATCCAGCTGAGTGCTTGACCAGACCTGGTGAGGCCATCCTGAGCCCCACCGTGGGGCTGTGCGTGGTTTCCTCGTCCCTCTTGTGCTCGTGGGTAATGCCGAGGTGACTCATCTTGCTCTATCAAGGCAGAGGATGTCTCTGTTAAGGAGCTCAGCCTCTCCATGGGACCACTGAACCTTAGTCCTTATTACTGAAGGATGTTGTCTGAGAACAGATCATTTCCTGTCCCCCCGACCCTCACAACGAGAGGGCCAGAGCTGGAGGAGGAGCTCAGGTGTGGCCATTATTTAAGTCTCAAGAAGCCAAGTGGGGACAGGCCTGTCGGAGCCTCGTCCCCAGCTCCTCCCAGCCGACACTGGGCACCGAGGAGGAAACAGCTTCTCCAGGATGAGGAGGCTCTGAGGAACAGAGGGTAGGGGGTCCAACGCCCCCAGAAGGCTTCGATGTGCGCAGGGGAGGGAGGACGCGGTGTGTGCAAGTGGGCGTGGACGGCAGGAGCAGGCAGCCCGCCCAGGTATGCCGGCCCTGTGATGGCCCCCGGCCAGAGGTCTTTCCCTGGGGACAGCTGGTGTCCATAAAGCCACCCTGTTGCACAGAGCCCTGTCCCACACAGCTGCCGTGGGTAGAGCAAAGTCGACACCTAAAGGAGTTCCCATACAGAGGAGACACTCTGCAAAGTTATAAGATAAATAACAGACAGGTCTGCTCCCAGAACCCACTCAGTATTTCCACCCTCACTTGTGTGCTGACCCTAGAGCTGGTCTGCTGGAGAAAGCACGTGCTATGCTTTGGTTGTGAGGTGTCCCCCAGAAGCTCACATGTGAGACAATGAAAGAAGGTCTGGAGGAGAAATGATTGGGTTATAGTCTTAACATAATCAATGGATTAATCCATGATGGGATTAGCTGGGTGGTGACTGGAGGCAGGTGGGATGTGGCTGGAGGAGGTGGGCACTGGGGGTGTGGCTATGGGGTACATATTTTGTATCTGGAGAGTGGAGTTTGTCTCTGCGTCCTGATCACCAGGTGAGCTGCTTCCCTCTGCCACACTTCTCTGCCCTGATGTCCTGCCTCACCTAGAGCCCTGAGGAATGGAGCCTGCTGTCTATGGACTGAGACCTTTGAAACCTTGAGCCCTTAAATAAACCTTTTTTCCTCTACAGTTGTTCTGGTTGAGTCCTTTAGTCACAGCAGTGAAAATTCTGACTGAAACAGCCCGGGTTAGCAGTCAACATAAACTGCTAAGGTGGGAGTGCAGTGGGCGCTTTGGAAAGTGGAGGAGACTAAGCTGAACTGGAATGGGCGATGGAGAAAATACCAAGAATTTTAAAATTTCTTTTTAATGAGAACATGGGCACAGTTTGGCCCACAAAATGAGAACTAGATTCCATGAGAAAGGCACCCTTTCAGAAAGAAAAAAAAGAGGCTATTTGTAAAAATAAGAAATCTAAAGATAAATAAAAAACTATTACATAAACTTGAAAAATTAAAAAAATAGCAAAAACCCCACCATAGAACATTAAAGAAAGAGTAACAGGTGGTCTAAAAAGAAATATCTGAGAAGTAGAGAGCCAAAGGAGAAGATTGGGAAGGTACCGATGAAAGAGAACAGAGGACATTTGCGGGTGACTGGTGTTTGAACAGTAGCATTCCAGGAAAAATAGAAGGTGCCCATGGAAGAAGCAACCTGTGAAGCTGGACATACAAAGGAGCCCATGTAAGGAGCAGCCAGGACCTGACAGGATCACCAAAGCTAGCACAGGAGGAGAAGGAGAGAGTGCTCCACGGCACGAAGTCAAGGATGTGAGCAGGACCGGGAATAGGCGCCTCCTGACTGTCTGCCTCTCCAGGACTCACCCTGAAACCTCCACACACGGTCAGTCCTTCCTTGTCTTCCTCCACGTCCAGCAACTGAGAAAACAGCCACATCAGAGCCAGTGGGAAAAGACGGGTCGCAGTCCTGCCGCAAACCCCACCCCAGGCCTGCCCCAGACCAAGTGCTTACAGTGGAGAAGGCATGACCAGGCCCTGCATCTCCCAGAGAAGCAGGGGACTTGGATACACACAGGGCACCCTGACCGCTGTGGCTCCACCGGAGGACCTGGTTTCTAAGTCACCTCGCTCTGGGACTGGACGGGGCTGAGCATTCCCAGGCCTTCCTAAGGCTCTAAGGCCGAGCCAGGTGTCAGGCAGGCTGACAGGGACTTCCAGCAGCTATCGCCCTGAGCCTCGCAGAGAGAAAGGGCATGTCCCAGCTCCCAGGTTATCCCTGGAAAGAATTCATTTCCCAGTCTCCCACTGCTGCCGGAGGGTGGGCCTCTAGTTAGTCTGCCTCTAGAAGCTGCTGTGGCTGGTAAGCAGCTGGCCTCTAGGAGTCCAGGTGGAAAGTGGGCATTCCCATTGTGTTCTCCAGCAATAAAACTAGGTCTCCAAATTCTCTCTGGAAGGGATTTGAGCACACACCAATCACCCCAACTTCTGCAGCTTCCACTTGAGAGACTGGCTCCTGACTAGCTCTGGAATTGGATGGGCCTCTGGACCACAGAGAACAAAAAAGCCATCTTAAAGCAACACATGAATGTTTCTAGGGCCGATCCTCTCCTCCCCATCCATGGCCTCAGTGAAGATGATCAGGTAAAAATGTCCAACTCCCAAATATTCAAGCTTCCTGGAAGAGGTCTGAATGCAGGCTTAGCACCCCGACTTTTCCATCTGTTGCCAGTGGGCCAAGGTTTAGTCAGCCTGCATCCGGGACCAACAAAGCAGACAACTGGAAGTCCCCCGGGAGTCTGAATAAGCATATGGCACCTTCCACCACTCCTGCTGTCTCACTCCAGAGCGGGCCCGCCTCTGGCTGACTTACCTGTCTCCAGGAGCGATGGAGCTGGCATATCTTCTAGGACCCCGAGGGCGACGATGGGCCAAACAACAGATGGCAGAATGTGCAGCCTGAACCAGAGTACTCAGAGGCCCACCAGAGACGGTGACTGAAAGTTAAAAAGAAAGAAAGGGTTTTGAAGGCTGTGAGAAGGTGGCTGTGACACACATAGAAACTTCCACAGCATCATCATCATATTTATTGCAGAAATCTTGCAGGATAGAAAGGAGTGGGGTGAGGTATTCAAATTATTGAAAGAAAAGAAGGAGGAGGAGGAGGAGGAGGAGGAGAGAAGAAAGACGACGGAGAAAACCTGCCCACCAAGAATCATGATGGATGGTGAAAAGTGGAAACTGTTCCTCTAATGACCAGTAAAAGACAAGGACGCCCACTGTTGTCACTTTTACTCAACATAGTTCTAAAAATACTAGCAAGAGCAGACAAGGAAGTGAACCAAAAGGCATAAAGGCAAAACCAGACACACAGACCACTGGAACCAAGCAGAGAGCCCACAGATAACTGAAGCGTGTGCGTGTGGTTAGCTCATATTCAATGAAGGCTCCAGGGGACATGTTGGGCAGAGGGGTGTCTTTTCAGTAAGTGCTTTGGGAAAACTGGGTATCCATGTGTATAAGGATGAAATTAAATCCTTATACACAAAAGTCTGCTATGAAGGTGACAGATGGAACCATAGGCTGAAAAGGGAAAAATTCTGGGGGCAAGGGCCCTCAACATTGGCTGTGGCCATGGCTTCTGGATGTCGCACCCAGACTCAGCAACAGAAGCAAAACAAACAAGCAGGGCCTTGTCAAATGAAAAGGATTCTGTGCAGAAAAGGAAACAACAAAAAAGTGAAAGGCAGTCTGCAAACCGGGAAAAAAATTTCTGTGAACCCTGTATCTGATATCAGGTTGATATCCAAAATATGTAAAGAATTCATAGGACTCAATAGCAAAAAAAACAATTGAATTAAAAAAGAGAAAGCATATAAAGTGTGTGTGTGTGTGTGTGTGTGTGTGTGTGTGTGTCTCACACACGCATGCACATGGTCTCCACGGGTTTCCACCTACCTGGGTCGGCTCCTCCCTGCATGCTCTGGAGGAAGGCCCGGTGACCTCTGGGGAGCTCCGGATCCCTGGATCCCTCCAGACTCTGGTGCCTCCGTCCCCCCGTGAGCTGCTCCCTGGTGAGAAGGAAGCCGTGGCACTCCAAGTCAAAGGAACACAGGGTCAACACGGAAAGAACGGCCGACATCAGCATGGCAGGGACAGACTGGGGTCCCTGCCATGGCCTCTGAGACTCAAAGCAGATCTTGGAGCAGCTGCAGGCAAAAATGCCTCTACAAAATAAAGCAAAATCTTCCCGCAAAAGTCATCACCGAAAACCAGTAAACCCCCTGGAAAAAGCACCTTCCCGGGTGCCGGAGCCTGAAGCCAGGCCGAGCCAGATCTGAGCTTTTTGAAGGAGAGAGACTTTCAGCTGAAGCTATTCTGGTAAATTTTGCACGTTGGAATGTGTTGTTTCTTCCCCCTCATTTCACTAATGTGAAAAACACTGGTGGAAAAAGCAGTAATGACGGAAGAAAAAAGAAGAAGAAGCTCTTGCCATTTCTGTAACTCGTTGTCTCTTGTCATGGCGAGATGGGGAAACGACTGTCTGTCTACAGATAAAAACTGATGGAATAGTATGCAGCGGTGGGAAGGAAATCCTTCCATTGGTCTGACCTAGAAGAAATTGGGGGTCATTGCGATAAGTGAAACGAGCCATTCATGTTTCACTAACATGTTAAATTTAAAAGAAAATGAGATACACAGAAACAGTGAGGAAAAGGGTGCGATGGAGGCGGGAATGAGAAGAGGTAGGTCAAAGGGGACAGAGGGGCAGGATGATGAACGCAGAGCCCAAGGGTTCTCATTAATCACACTGTACGCTTACGTATGCCGATTAGCGCAGCTTGCTATCCTTATGGTACATTAAAAAGTCATTATATGAGGTAATGGTATATTAATTTGCTTGACTATGGTAATCATTTCTCTAGGTATATGCATGTCCAAGCATCACCTTCTATACCTTAAATGTGTAGAATAAGAAAAAAGGAAAAAAATGACATGTTACTGAAGAAGTGAGTTATTTTTTTTTTTTTGCCTGAGTGGAGAGTTCTTTAACTTTTAATAAGTCCTGGGGTTGGAAAGGGAGTGGAGAATTATGTATTTTAATATACTACTGATGAGAGTATAAAAATAGGAATCCTCTCTTTAAAGGTCCATTGGCGGGGCTGGGGCTGGGTCTCAGTGGTAGTGTGCTTGCCTAGTGAATGTGAGGTGCTGGGTTCAATTCTCAGCACCACGTATAAATAAATAAATAAAATAATAAATAAGGGTCCATCAGCATCTAAAAAAATTTAAAAAACATAAAGGTCCATTTGCATATGTGTTAAGATTTTAATCACTCATAACAATATCAATCCTCAGTATCTGGAACATTTTCTTACAGATTATTGAAGAAAATGTCTATTGAATTGCTTTTAACCTTACAAGATGAGAGCAGCCCTGTGCCAACAGGGGTGATGAGGTAGTTGCACGAATCCATTCAATGGAATTTGTGTAGGTGTTAAAAATGGTAGAGCTGCATACTGTGTGTTGGTGTCCAGCCCACTCTGTGGCATTCCATCCTGTTCCCTTCCGTATCGGCCATGGCTTGGGAGGTTTGGGGAGACAGTTGGAAGGCAGTGGATTGAAAATTGCTTGGTTGGGAAGAAGAGCAGGCCAGGGGGCTCTCACTATCTGGCGCCCCCTTTCCTCTCCTGTCCATCAAAGAGACTCGAGTCCAACAAGGACACAGTGAGACCTTCTTTCCAAAGTTCAGGGAGGGGAAATTCTCTATTCTGCACTGCTTAGTCCCATCTCCGTGGGGCCGAAACCTCATTGGTTAGGCCTTGTACTCCACTCTGCCCTTCTTCCCTTTGCTCCAGGCATGGGGGATACTTCTTATTGTTTCTTAAATATACCAAACACACACATGCCTTGGGACATCACCATGTGCTGCTGTCCCCTTGGAATGCCCATGGCTCACCAGACAGTGACAGGTCTCTCTGTAACCCCCTCCAGGTCCTTACCCAATAACTACCTTCTCAGTGAGATTTTGGGCCTCTGAAATATCAACCCTCTGTCTGACAATTTCCATTCCCTCCCCTGATTTTCTTTTCCCATATCACTTTCTCATATACCGTGTATTTTATTTTCATACTTTGCTTATGGTCTGACTTCCCAATAGAATGTGGGCTCCATGAAGGCAAAGACTTTACGTATTATTGATTACTTGTACATAGAATAATACCTGGGGTAGGGAAGATGCTTGTTAGTGTTTGTCAAATCAATGAATGAGTGTGTGAAGGAGAGCAGAGATGTGACTGGATTCAAGGATAATGGTGACATGCTTGCTTTCTTTTTTCTCTATGTCTCTCAGTCATCTGAAGTTTATTCTTCCTTTGATCACTTCTCCTCCCAGAGACCCTTATTGTGCTCCCATGCCTCCTCACTATTTAACTCCCACTCCATAAACAAACAAAAAGCTTCCCTCAGTAACTTTTTGTTCTTGTCACCTAAGGGACCCTGACACCCTAGGACTAAATACCCCAGGCCATGTGGATAATGGAACTCAGTCTAGAAGCCTGGTGCCCCGTATCTTGGTGCTATGGCTGAGGGAAGATGGGGCGACAGGTGGGGCGTCCTTCGTCCATCTGTTCTCCAGAACTACCTCCTGTTGGCTCAGGCATCGCCTCTTCCAGGACTGCCTTCCACTGCCCCGAACTTTCTCCATCCTCATCTTCTGGAATGGCACCATTTCCGGTCTCTCCTCTTCTACTCCATCACCCTCCATGTTTCCCCATTCTCTCTACCCCTCTTAAAAGTTAGCATCCCTCACCATAGTCTCTCTTCTCCCCTAGAGATTCATCTCTCATGATGGATTGTTACCATCCACAAGTGAATGGCTTCTGTCTGTCTGTCTCACTCTCTTCACTCCTGGGATTCATATACTTCTGTTCAGCTCTCACTGAACTTGTGTGAAGTCCTTCCATTTCAACGCATCTGCAGCCAACCTGACTCTACGCTCCTCCTTGCTTCCTGGGGTAGCCTTGCTCACAGTCTTTGACGTCCCATTTGCCATTCCTTCTTTGGCACCAGACCTATAAATACCTCCTCTCTAGAATGCCCCCTGATGGTGTTTTCCTATAATCTACTATTTCTGCTTCGGCACATTGGGTCTCTCTGAACTCCAGATAAGACCATCTCTTACCTGGTATTTCTGCCTCTAATCTTATGCATTTCTAGCCCATTCCAAAATCTGTTTAAGTTCAAAACTTAAAATTCAGCCATGTTGCTCTCCTCCAGCACCTGACAGCCTTCTCTTATGCAGGGCCCTCCAGTGTCCTGTCAGCTTGCCTTGAAAATGTCACAGCATCACCTACACAAGCCTCAGCTGCTGCTAAGAATCACCCTCTCTCTTTGCAACTCTGTTGGGCTTCTCCCCATTTACTCCACACTCCCACATCTCAGAGCTTTCTATAAACTGTACCCTCTGCTTGGAGATCTGCCTTCCTCTGCCAAATTAATAAATTCCCAATCATGTGCAAGTCCTTCTCAAATCCCAGGAACCCTTTCTTGATTCTCTTATATTTGTCTGCTGCATGTTTTTCTTGGCCTCCATCCACATGATAACATATGCAGCATTTTATTGTTTTTAAGTATTTAGGAATTTGTTTCCCCACATCTTCTTCAGGTTCCTAATTTACAACATTTCTCAGTGCCTAAAGCAAAGTAAGTACTCAGCAAATACTTATTAAATAAAAGAACACATTGCTTGAAGCTTTTCCATGAAACTTTATTACCTCCACACCCACCAGCACACAATTGTGATTTTGAACATGTTGCCCATCTCAGGCTGTCACCTTCTGTAAGGTTGTCTTTTGGCATCGATTTTGCTACAAGAAAATGTTTAGCTGGTTTGTTGCTCATGGCAATGCCTCAGATCCTGTCTTCTGAGAAGCTTCTCCAAGAAAAACCTGCATCTGTATTGACCTCATGGCCCAGAGGGCAGACAGGTGGACAGAGCATCCCTGTTTCTGCTTTGGTGACATCAGTTCCTGGGTAAACAGCAGGCATCTTTCTTTTTAGAGCAGTAGCCGACTTGTGTTTCCAGATAATTACAATATTCTTGACAGAGACCTTCAGCTTTCTTGCAGTTGACAACTTTCAGAGCTGGTTCAGGTTCTGCATAAGAAACATCAGAGTCAGCCTCTAAAGGTTGTCTCAGGAATTGAACAGTGGCCATGTTAGCTCTTAAGGACAGGGTAGGAGATGGCAATGGGTATAAAATGTCTTCCTGTCATCACACTTTCACTTTCTGAACTGTGGACACTCCAGACCTGTTGCTCCAGACCTTCTGGGTCTCCTCAGCTCTCTCGTTAGCCAAGTAGGAGGAACGGTCCTGTTACGTGAAGCCCTGCTAGCTAAATGCCTGGAATTGCACCCGTGTGTATTTGTGCTAGTCTCCTTTCCCTTCCCTTGGGAGGAGAGCCAGTCCAGTAAGTCCTTTGAAATTGGAGGCCACTTCCAGAGCAACTGAGGTGAGGATAAAGCAGAAATTAAAGCTGGTGGGACCATAATGCTGAATTTATCAGAAATCTGACAACACCCTCTTGTCCTCCTCCACTAAGATGCTCATCTGGTTTTTCCTGTTTCAGGGTCAGCAATGAATCTGGGAATAAGAGTAGCCCAGAAACTAGTGTTTCTTCCAGGCCTTGTGGATATGCAAGTGGTCCTGGGCAGGGAGGGCCCTGGAGACTGACCAGGGCTGTCCTCAGAGTCCAAAAGGGTGGCCTGGGCTGTGGTTCCATGCCACTTCCTGTTTCCTCCTCACTCAAGGAGATGGCATACAGTGTGTGCTGTGTCCCCATCCCCAGGAATCAGTCCCTGAACTCACTTCACACCTGGCACTTAGAGGTGTCCAGTAAATTCCTGTGCAGTGAATGACCTGAGAAGTCTCCTGGCAGGAGGAGGGTGATCAATCAATAGTGTCTCCTCTGGCTACTGTATTGCGTGAACTCAGACACTACAGAAGAGCCTTAGAGAATTCACCTCCTGGTCCCACAGTATGTCCATATTTCATGAGGCCCTCAGTGATCGCCCCAGAAGAGGCTGTAAGACCTCCACAGCCCACAGTGCAGAGTGGTGCCTGCCTATAATCCCTGCAGCCTCAGAGGCCAAGGCAGGAGGGTTGCAAGTTTGAACACAGGCATGGCACTTAGCCAGACTCTGTCTCAAAAAAATAAAAAAGGAGGGTTGTGAATGTAGCTCAGTGGCAGAGTGCCCTTGGATTCAATCCCCAGTGCTTCAAATGTGCGAATCCACACTCCCCGCCCCACACCGCGCATGGCCTTCCCGATAGGTAGGACGACAGAACCACACACACAACACCTACTGTCCACCCAGACCCATCCACAGTCGCCTTCCCATCTCATTCATTCAGCATTTCCTAAGTGGTGAACTTGTCGCGCACGTGGCACCTGACTCACCAAGAAAAGCGGGAGTTCTCGGTTGGAAGTAACGCCTTACTTGGTGATGCACCGCAGGAGACCCGTTTGCTCCTTGCCCAGGAGCTCCTTCCTGGGGGCCGCTGGGGACCTCAGTGCCTGAGGAGTTCACAGAGAGGGCTCTGGGCGAGCCTGTGAGAATGCAGATGCAGAGGGGTTCAGTGCTCTCCATTCAGCAACCCACGAGGACAGGGCCCCTGTCAGGGGCAGGGAGGGTGGGCAATGGGATGGGGTAAGGTGGAAGAGTGCCCGGTGCTACCTGAGTGTGTGCACACTTGTGTACATGTGCATGAGTGTGTGTTGAGGGGAAGAAGAGAAGAATGGTGGTGAAAAGCTATTTGTGCGAGACGTCTCCAGTGCAGTTGCCGGGATTCCCTAAGACTTAATGTCTTCCTCCATAAGGGGCGAGGAATGTTTCAGAAATAAGAAAGCAAAGTGAAAGGAAGGACCTTCTTGCTTGGGAAATCAGTGCCATCAGCACATTCAAAGTGTCTGAGAACCCATCTCAGAGACTTCTGCCCAAAAGTCCCATCAGGAAAACGTGCTCCTGGGACTTAGGGTCTCACTGGCCAGCCTGGACTTCCAGACCTCAGCAAAGACTTTTGCGGGAGAACCTGGCTCCCAGGAAATCTTTCTCTTTTACCTGGGAACAGCAGGGCCACAAGGAGAAGGCTGACAAAGGGAGCACAGAATCGCTGAGCCATGTCTGCCATGGGGACTGCGACCTGCGGGCCCCAGAGTGGGCAGGCGGGTGGGTACCTTTATAGAGCTGGCCGGGTGAGTGGGCTGGGAGCATGGAGAGCTGTGTTCCCGAGTCCTCAGTCACAAAGGGCACAGAGGACACATCATATTCCCACTGTTCGCAGAACAAACACTGAGTCCTATGTTCTCCCCTCACCTTGGGTGGGTTTGGTGAATTAGAACAGAAGGACAGAGGTGGGAGGAGATGAAAGGCATGGAAAGGCGGAATAAACACGCTGTTATTCCTACACCGTCTCCCACTAGCTCTGCAGCCCCTGAAGTTCTTTAAAACAATGATACAACCAGGCCGCCATGTTGCTTCTGTGCATCTGTGGCACCTGCTTGCCTTAGTGTGGACAATCCTGTGTGAGGACATGAAGCATGTCAGGTGTGGCCTGGCTGTGGGAGCTCTCACTTAGACTTGGGTTCTAGAGCTGTTCCAAAATAGTAGAAATTCTGCTGCCTGGTCTTCCTCCTCCCGGGGCTCTCTGTTTTCTTGTCCTCTCCCCTTCCCTTCTCTTCTCCTCCCTCCTTTTTTTTTAGTTTAACTGAATTTTCCTCATGTTCCTTCCCCTTTTATTCCCGCCTTTCTTTGGGCATCTCCTGGTGATGCTTTTGGGTCCAATTCGATTCTACTAAGAAACGGTTTTACAGTTGAGCCTGAGTTTCTCTTGCCACCATGATGGAATGGATTCCAAGGAAAGAAAGACATGCTCAGGGCTGAAGGGAGAGGAACCAAGTTCATTTGGAAAAGAGTAGGATCTCACAGAAGTAGAGAGTGGAAGAGGCCGATGGAGATTAGGAGTGGAGGGAGCCAGGGAACAGAGAGGTTGCATAAGGGCTGCGAAAACGCAGCTGGAGAGGAGAAACCAGTCCTAGGTGCCACATGCTCTAGGGAGACTATGGTTTACAAGAATTCATACATATTTTATCGAGAAATAGACAAGAGGAGTGTCAGGCTCCCAACACAAAGAGAGGATAGAGGTTGCAGGAGATGGCCCTGCTAACACCCTGATTGTAGGATACACACTGTACGCGTGCATCCGTTATCACTGGTGCTATCTAAACATATACCACTTGGTGACAACTGAAAAACAGAACAGTAGCAATTCTTGGTGGTCACAGGAACAAACATAAGTTTTTGTAGGAGTGGTACCTTTTCTCTTTGCCTGCTGCTTTTATTCTTTTTGCCCAAATTCTCTGTACTGAAAAGTGTTTTGGCCCCTTGTCAGTCCTCAGGGGATGAGTTTTTTCTCTTGGACTCAGTCCTGAGGCAGCTCCGCCCTGTCCACTCCTGCTTTGAGCCTACTGTGCTGACCAGACCAGGGGCCTCCCTGCTCTGTCCTAGACAGCTCGTGGGCCCAGGGAAATGAGCGCGTGGGAATATTTGCCTCCCTTATCTGTGATTCTTATCCAGGGTAATTTTGTTCTGGAAACAAAGAAATAGGGTGACGTGCCTTTGTTCTTGCCCAGTCACAGCAGAGAGTCCAGTGGTGTGACTTGGTGTCCCCTTGGTGCTGAGGGTGAGTTTGTTCGCTGCCATGCACAGGGTTGGTCCCACAGGTTGCGTTTCAGAGTTCAGCCCCTTTAGAGAGTGAGGGGAGGACAAGGGGCAGGGAGCAAAGCCTGGGCTCTCCAGGGTACAGGCTCATGCTGCCACCTGGTGATGAGTTAGTTTTTCTTTTTGCCTGGGGTCACCCCACCACTGTTACTGGTGGCACTGATTCAAGTCTGTAGAAGTCCCTTGCTTTGCTGTGCTGTTATGCTGAGAAGGATGAGGTGGCCTCTCTCTAGAAAGCATCACACTGAAGTCAAGAAAGGAGGCAAAGCGTAATCGTAACACGGGGCCAGACGCTGGGTCTGTGCTTGAGTCTGCCGTGTAGTAGGAAGGCCGGACTGCAGATGCGGAAATCATGGCGCAGGCCAGTTAAGCAACCTCCTCAAGGTGACAGCAAGAGGCAGGGGCCCTGGGCTTCTGACCTGTGAACACCCCATGCTGTGCTGCCTCTGATTTGCACTGGAGGTGCAGGGTCTGGGTCGGATCTTTCCCAATAGTCTGGGGAACTTGAGGAAAGCCTTAGTCTCCACATGTGCAGGGTGAAGAAGATGCCGTTTGCCGTGTCTCTTTCAAAAGCTTATTGTGAGGATTAGAAGAGATCATGGATGTGAAAAGCACTGTGTAAAACAGGAAGTGTGAGAATAAGGAAGGGACTCCACACAGCGTGAGGGGCAACCCAATACAAGCTACACCGTCCTGGAACGTACTCTGCTCCCCACTTTGGAGTGTGGCTTCTCTGGGTGTGAACAGGTTCCTGTGCCCCTGGCACCACAGAGGTGAGGTGCAGAGGTTCATCCCAACGTGCAGTTGGTCTTGCACAGTGTGTTTTAGGGGGACTAGCCACAGACAACTCCACCATGCGGGAGGCCGGGGAGACCACTGTATAGTGTGCGAACCTTGCAGAATCTTCTAAGAAACCAGCTCTTAAAAGATATTTGTGAAACAACCAGGAAAACTGATCAGTTATCAGATTTTATTACAGAAATTGTATTGACTTTTTTTCCCCTTTGTTGGTAATAAGTAGAATAGTGTTGTATTTTCTAAAGAGTCTTTTCTCTGATTCTAAGTTCCAAAATATGTTTAGATGGACAACCATGAAATACTGTGTTCTTCTTTGAAGTAATCTAGGAGAGGGGAGACGACCAAGGATCGAAACAGGCTGACCACCTGCTGAAGCTGGACAAAGGCTGTGTGAAGCTTCTCTGTACTGTTTTGGGCACAAGGGACCCAATCTGGCCTTGGTTTCTGCACCTAAAACGTGAGGCCCATGCCACGTTCCTTGCCTGGTGGCTCACACGTGACACTGTGCACATCAGTAAGGAGACATGAGCCGTCACACTTTCTTTCTTCCTTATTTTAGTGGTGGTTGACATTCATTGAAGGATCATCATGTGTCCATGGTTTGTCATGGTGGCACCCTATTTCTTAGCTGAATGACTTTGTAGAGCAAAACGTTTCCTCCTATGCCATCTGTTACCCTGAAATACAGTTCGGACAGGAAAATGTGTTCACATGCTTCACTACCCGCTTTCTTCACCAGTTTTCAGGATCAGGAGCAGAAAGCAGCCCTGCGCTCTCTGCTGTGCTCTGCTGGACGTGGAACCCCACAGATGCCCACCTGGTCAGCCCCTCAGCTCACCAAGGGTCCCTCAGGCTGCCCATCCCATTTTGTCTCTTTTGTTTTTGTCCCCAGACGTCTGCCTTTTGAAGTATAGTACATTCCAAACAAGATTCAAATAATATTTATTTGGGTTTTATCCTAATTAACAATAGATAGATAACTTCTTTTCTGATCGGAATAGAAGAACAGTATTTTCCAGTTAAATTTGTATTTCAAATGACAATAAACTCGTGATGTTTTATTTAGGCCAATGGCCGATGACATAACAACATGTGTATATATTTTGTCCAGTGTTTAAAGTGCCGAACTCCTGGTTAGCCTGCATTGCCACAGCCCCTCACTGCAACCAGAAGGGCCCCTGGGGCTCAGAGGGCTTCCAGCCTGTCATCCTGCCTCCCCTGCTGTGACCTGGGCAGCGGCTCAGCAACCTCCTTTGATGGCTGGGTCCGTGGTCTTTCTGGGGACCTCCTTGCTTCAGGGCTGAGGAAGGGAAGACACAGGGGTTCTGTTGCTGGCGACTCTAGTGGGTAGCAGCACTGGTTCAGAACTTGGTGTTTGGTGAGCAGTCCACCCTTGTTTCCATGTTTTCAAACAGCAAACGTAGGTGTTGGGGCACTTTCCAATTTCGTGTTCCTGTGTCTTACATTTCCATCGGCAGCGAGCAGTCCCATAGCCACATATTCTGTCTGTCTCGAGGTGACTTCTCACTGGACATCAGGAGAAGACACTGTGGTTATTGAGCTCGAGGAGGGAAAGGCCAGACTTGCAGTGGGGTCTGGGGCAAGGGTTTCAAGGAATTGCACAGACTGCTAGGGAGGGGCTCCGAGTGGACACGGACTGGTCTCCCCAACACTCCTACCCTGATCCACTGTCCTAGGAGATGGACATCTGCTCCCATCCAGCATGATCTCTTTTCTAAGAAACAGACCAGTCCATGTCCCGCCCCTTCTTACAATCCCTGTGGCAGCTCCGCTGACCATCACAGTTTGACCAAAGGTAACGGAGCCCCTCACCAGCTCCACAGAGTCTCCTTGATCTGGTCCTGGGCCGCATCTCCCCAGCCATGCTGCTCTGCTGTGGCCTTGCCTCTGCAGACCTGCTGCAAGGCTCCCTCCCGACCTGTGCATCACCTCTTCGCTCTCTGGGTGCCTCCTCTGGGGCTGTCCCCCCCCTTCACTGGGGCTGCTTTTCCCCCCTTCCCATGAGTGACCTCTCTGAGCTTCATCTCTGAACCTAAAGATCCCAGTGTGCGGCACTTCCCACGTCCTCCTGATACAGGCCATGCCCCAGTCTAGTTTTCTCCCCACCTGTTTTTTTCCCTTTTTGCTACTGGGCACTAACCCCAGAGGTGCTTACCCACTGAGCCACATTCCCAACCTTTGTTTCTATTTTATTTGGAGACAGGATCTTGCAGAGTTGCTTAGAGCCTTGCTAAGTTGCTCAGGCTGGCTTTGGATTTGTGATCCTCCTGCCTTGGCCTCCCCAGTTGCTGGGGTTACAGGGGTGGGCCATCATGCCTGGCTTCCCTGTATTCTTTAACACCATCCATGCCAAACTGGATTCACACACTTTTTTTTCTTTTTTCATTCTTCTCAATTGAACTGCAAGGTCTCTTAGCATAGGGACCATGTGTGTGGGGGCTTGCCACTGCCCACCCCATCCTGAGCCTATGAAGTCCCTGGTGAGTGAAGGGATGGGCTGGGATAGGTGTGAGTAAAGGAGATGGAGACAGAGGGCATCCTGGTCCTTGGCCCTCCTCCCAGAGCTGTGCAGGAGGGTGGGTTTGGTTGCCTGGTCTCAGGTGTGCCATTTGGAAAGCAATTTTGAACCCAGTTGCCTCCTGTACCTAGCTGGTGTCACCCTAGAGCAGTACCAGGCGAGCCCCGAAGCCGGGCTGGTGGGTGAGGAGGGACTACAGAGTGAAGAAAAAGGGCCTCTGCAGAGGGTGGCTGGGGTTTCTCCAGAAAGGCCCCTCCCTGCACCTGCAGGAACCAGGTCTGGTGAGGAGGAGCCCTGTGCTCGGGAGCCAAGGGCCTGGGGGCACAGTCAGGGAAGAGGTCTCACCTCAAGGACCTCTGTTTGCTCTGAGTCCTTGCCCTCCTTCCCATCTCTCCATTTTCACAGAGCAGAAGGGGCAGGAACACCCAGAGACTGCCTGACTGGGGCAGGTTTTATGTTTGTCTTTGTCCTGGTGAAGAAAACCCTCTTATTTCTAATGCTTTGGTGTCAGGGTTCTCGGGTCAGGGTGCGGTAGGAACCAAGAAGCAATTAAATTCAGCGGAATCCTGTGCTGCCTGATCTTGACGAGGCCCCAGGTTGGCTGTCCCCACAGTTGGTGTACAGGAGCCTACTTCACTGTGGCTGTGACTGGCCCTCAACAGCAGCCCGTGGCAGAGGAAAGGACAAGACGGGGGTGCAAGGGAGCTGGCACAGTGCTGTGCTGAGCGACTGCATGAAGGCTGTCTCTCAGTTCTGCCTCAGAGCCAGCCACTGCACTCCTGGAGTGAGGGGAGGGAGGCAGCTGTGCCAGTGGAGAGGGGGGCAGCAGCAGAGTGGACCAGAAAGAGAGAGCAGGCTGCAGACTGCCAGACCTTCAGTACTGAGCAAGCCTGCAAAGGCCATGGGAATTAGGGCCCAGAGAAGGAAAGCCCCCAACGCGAGATTACACAGCAACATCAGTGTTCAAGCTGCAACAAAAACCCAGTCTGAGGTGACAGAATGCAAAAGCAAGAACAGGAGCTACCTACCAGGCAGTGAATGAATCCTAGTGACAAATGTACTCCAAGTAAGCCAGATCACACCAGGCAATCCAGATCACGCCTGATAAACCAGGTCACACTTGGTAAACTAGAGCACACCAGGCAAGCCAGGTCACACCTGGCAAACCAGGTCACACCAGGGGAGCCAGATCACACCTGGTAAACCAGAGCACACCTGGTAAACCAGGTCACACCAGGGGAGCCAGATCACACCTGGTAAACCAGAGCACACCTGGTAAACTAGATCACATCAGGTGAACCAGATCACACCTGGTAAACCAGGTCACACCAGGGGAGCCAGATCACATCTGGTAAACCAGAGCACACCTGGTCTCTTTCTTCTGTAACCAGCTGCCCTCCTGGGCACTCACCCCCAACTATGTGGGAATGGAAGAGGCTGATAGTGTGTGGAAGTCAAAGTCACCCACAGCAAGAGCAGGAGGTTAGGGGCAGTGGACACATCCTGCAGTCCACTGTCACCTAACTGCATCTGCCTCTCTCCTCCCTGTCAGCTTCCCCTGGATGTGCCCTGAGAGTGGACAGGCATGGCCACCAGCTCGGCAGGTGCAGCTGTGGTCCTGGAGGTGTCCCTGAGCTGGGCTTTCTCCCTGGATGGGGTCTTGGCCTTGTGACAAGACCAGATCCAGATCTTGTGACAGATTGAGGGGAAACTGATTCCTCCTCCTCCCTCCTCTTCCTCCTCCTTCTTCTTCCTCCTCCTCTTCTTTTCTTTCTCCTCCTCCTCTCCCTCCTCCTCCTCCTCCTCCCCCTCCTTCTTCCTCTGGATAAATACATTATTTTCATATTTTGACCAGACATAGAATATGGTGATAGCAGGTTTTACACAAGCATCTGTTGGAAATGGCCAGGAAGAAGGACAGCATTAGAAAGCGGGGAGGGCAGGCTGTGGACCCTCCTGAGACTGGGAACTCAGCTGGGCAGCGTGGCAGAGAGGGTCAGTGGGTTCCAGGAGTGGGCACTGTTGGTTTGGCCCCAGGGCTGCTGAACTTGTTGAGTTATAGAAAATTAATTGTTTTTTAAACCTACTGAAAGTGTGGCATTCGTTCTTGATCCTAACATTCTGACCTGGTAGGAAAAGTTGTCTAATTTAGGAGGATGAGGAGGTCCTCTTTCTGTGATGATGAGCAAAGCTGTTCAGGAGGCCGGTGGAAGAAGGCATCTCCTCTCACAAAATCAACACTGAATAATTGCAGGAGCCCTGGTAAATAAGTTAGTGATGCCCTCACCCAGGAGTCCCAGGGGAATGCCCACGGTGGAGGCTAGGGACTGTCCATCACATGTGAGTCCTGATCCCCACCTTTCTGTTGTGCTTCTCTCCTTGAGTGGGTGAGCATGGCTGCCAGGGGTAGGTGAAGGTGCCATTTACAGTCCTCTACTGTGGGTTCAGCGAAGGCAGAGGAGGCTACTGTGATTGAGGAAGGTTGCGAGTCCCTCAGAATCTGTTTGCAGCAAGGTCCCCACCTCCCGTCCTCTGCAGCTGTGTGATTCTAGCCCAGAGGCTCTTCACCTGGACGGTCTTGGTCAGGGAAGGGAGAAATGGCCAAGAGCAGCACAAGGTCCTCCTAGTCTACAGCTGCTGGAGAGAAAGAAGCAGGACAGGCAGAGTGAGCCACCTGGGCACAGGGGCAGCTCTGATTATGGGTGACGGGCTCCTAGTTACCCACGCTTGTCCAAGGCCAGCGTTCCTTGGAGGCCTCTCCAAGACACAGTGGAGAGCAAAGCTGTGCTGGAAAGCCGAGCGCTCCATTTGCTTCTCCACCTGAAGCAGTGCATGAGATGACCTCTGAAGTCCCTTCAGCCACTGCCCCCCATGATGCTGGTGAATGTCCTTTCAGTTCTGCACTTAAACTAGCATTAAATTGCTCCAGGTAAATTTCAGAAAGGCAGCTGGGGTGCATGTCCTTCCCTCCCTGCACCCCTCTCATATAGACAGAAAGACATGATAGTAGCAGGTCAGAAAGAGGGCTGGCATGGCATGCGAGAGGTGTGAACGCACAAGGGGGTCTCTGCACAGCTCTGCATGAGGAGGGGCAGGTGGGAAGACAGTAAGCTTTATGGGGATCCTCAGAGGGCCTGGTGTCTGACTGCAGAACATCAGACCAACTTGGGGTTCACGGGGAAAAGAACTGGATTAAGAAGAGAGGTCAAAATGGAGGATTTGTTGAGTTGGTTTATTTCTACCAATGGCACCAAATACCCTGCAGTTTTACTCTGAATCTTTCTGGAAAACATGGACACTTGTGCTTAAGCCCCACCTCTACCTACAGACCAAACAGGGCTTCTGCCATCTATCTGCCCCTTAGGCAAAACATTAGATGATTACTTTAAGAAAACTTAAGGAAACTTCTGGAGAAAGTGAACATATACAACTTTTATGTTGGAGCACCGGTCAGACAGCGCTTGGCTCTCAGCTTAAGCAAAATTCAGCATCAGTGTGTCCTACAGAGCAACCACTGAGAACCAGTATAACTTACACAATAGCATGGCAGACAATCAGGGGTCCCCAACGGGCCCATGTGGTCCTCCTGAAGTAGACAGCACACAAGCAACACAGGAAAACCCCTTTGGGGAAAGGCTGGTGAAAGAGAAAGGGAAGGAGCCAGACTGGGCAGGACAGCCTCAGGCCATGGTGCAAGGTGCCACTGGTGGGAGGGCTGGGGCTGGCAGAAAAGAGCCCCAGGCTGTGGGCACAAGCATGGCCCACGGGGACCCAGGGCACAGACAGTCCCTCATCTGCAGAAGTGCCCAGCCTACGCCCAGTTCTGCTTGTCCCCCTGGAAGCAACCCTGAGTGACAGTGATTCTCATGTTGAAGTGTGCAGCAGGTGGGGGCTGTCAGGCCCTGTCTCACAGCAGACCTCTGGAAGCACCAAAAAGCTTCAGCAACAGCCTGGAGTCAGGCGCTATGGGGCCAGTGGTGGGGCCGTGCAGGGGGCGGAGATTCCTTTCTGCATGTGCACCTGCTGGCACAGTGCCTGGGGTGACAGAACTTTCTGGTTTAATGCTTATTGGCTATCAGAAGGATGTTCTTTATCTACTATCATTTTAGAGAGGGGTTGGGAGAACAGTTTTAAAATTTCACTCCCCCTAAGACACCAATATCGCTAAGCACCATCTAGGTATCAATCCTCAACTGGAAGTTACAGTGAGCGCAGCAAAACACGAAAAGGAAATCAAAGGCACACACACTTGGAAGAAATGAAAGTGTCTCTGTTCATTTATGTCATGATGATCTATGTAAAAAATGCCCCAAGAATCAACAATAGCAAACAAACAAAAACCCTGGAAATAATAATCATGTGTAACAAAACTGTAAGATACAAGGTTACAATTAAAAAGGTAGTTTCCTGGGACTGGGGTTATGGTTCTGTGGTAGAGCACTTACCTAGCATGCGTGAGGTACTGGCTTCTATCCTTGGCACCACATTAAAAAACAAAATAAAATAGAGGTATTGTGTCCAGCTACAATTAAAAAATCATTTTTTTAAAAAAATATAGTTTTCTATATACTTTGAGAAAAATTTATATAAAATACACAGTCTCACAACAGTAGACATCTTTGAATTCTTAGGGATAACTCTGCAAAAGATGTCCAGGAGCTATATGCAGAAAAATCAAAACTTTAAAGAAAGAAGTCAAGAACTGGAGTAAATGGAATGCCAGAATATCAACTTAGGTCCTTAAAATTTTAAATTTTATTCACACAGACAGCAATTCATGGACCACAAGTGTTTCTGCGCTGCACCAAGGGGCACAGGGGAAACCATTTACAGGGTGAATGTGGTAATAAAGCAAAGGAAATATTTGCTGATAAAAGTGGAACAATAACCTTTTGAGATCATTTCAGTGGAAAGCCCCTAGAGACTTATGATCTGAATCTCAAATCATCAAGATTCAGTACAAGTTATCAGAAACTTGTACTTTTCCACAAATTTCCTTCAAGGCAAGACTTTGAGAAATCTTTCAAGAAAGCATCAGAGTAAAACAACTTTTGTGGATGAAAAAGTCTTAAAATGGCCAGGACTAAATAACAGATCACAGTTCATTATAATGAAGTTGACAAGGAAATGTGGTTGTTTTATGCTTTAAAACATTGAGGATAATAAATATGACTAGTAACATCAAAAGCAGACGTATCAGATTTCTAGACATTCCATGCAGTTTCCAGAACACCTATTAGTAATATGTATCCATGAAAATATAGCCCAGAGGCCACATCATCTCTTCTTCACTGTTTCCCATACAGTTTGACCCATCAGGTAAGTCCAATTAGTTTAATCTCTCTTTCTTTCTTTGTCTGTCTAGTCTCTTTCTCACTGTCTTTCTCAGTACCAAGGATTGAATCCATAAGTGCTCAACCACTGAGCCACATCCTTAGCACCTGTTCATTTTTTATTTTGAGGCAGGGTCTTGGTATTGCT
This sequence comes from Urocitellus parryii, assembly GCF_045843805.1. Taxonomy (NCBI): domain Eukaryota; kingdom Metazoa; phylum Chordata; class Mammalia; order Rodentia; family Sciuridae; genus Urocitellus; species Urocitellus parryii. The sequence goes on along the minus strand of NC_135544.1, from coordinate 54,947,809 downwards.
TAGGGCCTTGCTCAGTTGCTGAGGCTGGCTTTGAACTTGCAATTCTCCTGCCTCAGCCTCTGGAGTCTCTGGGATTGCGACTGCACCAGGCTAATATATATATATTTTATAAAAAGATGAAACAAATTCTTCAAAGTAGTCCAGGGACCTATGTAGAAAATCCTAAAGTTAGTTCGAGGTCAAAACAACTGTAGTTTGGAGTTTGATTTTGAGAAGTTTGGACAGGGTCCTATTGACATTTTTTCACACCCGATCTTCCTGTCTGTAAACGTGGCGGTGTGCTTCCATGTATTTGTGTCATCTTTAACTTTTCACAGTGCTTTGAGTTTTCCTGTTATGTCTCTCAGGAGGGAGCATGGCAGTAAAGCAAAGGAAGCAGCCTTGGGCTTGAGCCACCTGGGAGGGAGCAGCAGGGCTCTCCTGGCCTCCACTCTGACACTCTCTCCTGGTTAACTGGGATTCTGTTTGGGGAGAAAGGCCGCGGAGGGGAGGTGCCATTCCTGTCGTTTATCAAAAGTGCTGTCCACAAGGCTCCACGGCTGTTGCTGTCCTCCGTTGCCAGATGGAGAGTGTGCCAGTGTCCCCCACCACAGTCACTCTTTCCCCTTCCTATGGGGAAGGTCACAGCCAGCCCTCAGTAAGGAGTGGTGAGCAGCGCCACCTTCTGGAGGCCAGAGTATACTTATACTCATGAGTTATTTGGAGCTCTTCTGCATGGCAAAGTTGTCTTTTCTCCCTAAGTGGCTTATTTATTTACTTTATCTATCTACCTATCTATCTATCTATCTATCTATCTATCTATCTATCTACTATCTATCTATCTATCTATCTACTATCTATCTATCTATCTACTATCTATCTACCTATCTATCTATCTACTATCTATCTACTATCTATCTATCTATCTATCTATCTATCTATCTATCTATCTATCTACCTATCTATCTATCTACTATCTATCTATCTATCTATCTACTATCTATCTATTTTATCAGAATGGAAGTTTGATTTTGGTTAGGATTCCCTGTTGTCTCATTGACTTGTTGGCCCCGGTTAACCCAGCCATGGCCACTGGGAGCTTTTCTGCTGGTTCTTGTGGTGTTTGGCGCCTTCCATCATCCTCTGTTTGTTTGAGCACCTCCACATGCTGTTTAGTTGGTGGGCATTGGGGGTGTGGCTTGGGGGTGTATCTCTGTGTCTGCCAAGAAGAGAGTGCTCCTCTGCTTCCTGATCCTCATGTGAGCTGCTTTTCCCTGCCACACTCTTCTGTCATGATGTTGAGCCTCACCTTGAGCCCCAAGGAATGGAGGCAGCCACCTATGGAATGAGATGTCTAAAACCATCAACCCTTAAATAAACATTTCCTCCTCTACCATTGTTAGGGTGGAGTCTTTTTGTCACAGCAGCAAAAAAGGCTGACTAAAAACACCATGATTAGGATAAATTGAATAAAAGATATCTGTGGTATTTTTATTGAAAACTTTATATAAATTTACAGTTATCTCAAAACAAAGTGCAAATAAAAAATTCTTCTCATAACAGTGTCAATGATTCCAACATGATTAAGCGCATTGCCCTTGGGAATTGAGAGGGAAGTAAAATAAGATTTAGGACCCACAGGAATCCAAAGCTGGTTTTTAAGTGTAAGGAACATGATGGGAAAACGTCACTTAAACCAGATAATGGTCACTCTGCTCAGGCTGCTGTAACAAAATACTGCAGACTGGTTAATTTACAGGTAATAAGCATTTGTTGATCACAGGTTTGGGGGCAGGAGGTCTAAGGTCAAAGCATGAGAATATTGGGTATCTGGTGGGGACCTGGTCCCTGCTCCAAGATGAATCCTTGCATGGCAAGCTGTTTTCACGTGAGAGAGGGGAGAAGTGTCCTCTCCATCTCTTTTACAAGGGAATGAATCCCAGTCCTCAGGGTAGAGTCTTGAAGACTGAATCACCTCTGAACACCATCACAGTGGGGATCAGATTTCAAAATGAATTTTGGAGGCACTCATTCAGACAACAGCAGTGACATTTAGGCTGAGACTCAGAAGGTCATTTGCCAGCTAGTTCCAGAAAAATGGTAGATAGTGAGTTTGTGAAAAGGATCCAGGTCACAGGGGCTCCTGAGAATGACAGGGATGTTTCTAATCCTCTAACCATCTGCAAAACCAGTGTCAGAGTTATAGGTAGCAGGCAATCCTCATGGAATGTTTTAATTTAGCATGTGGTGACCCATGAAGGTCCTTGATATATACCTATTTATGACAGTCTCTGATAAATCATAGTGAATGTTATCAATATTATAAATAATAGCTAATTCATCCAGCAGCATGTTCGTTTCTCTACTTATCCATTTCTTTCCTCTTTCCCTTCCCTTCCTCCTTCCTCTTTCTCCCTCTTTTGTTAATGCTGGATGAAGTCCTCTGCCTGGGAGAAAGCCAGAGGGTGGTTGCTGGTCTCTTTTGGTCAGCCTGTAAGATTGATAATGGATGGCTTTGAGGGCAGTGGCCTTACCACAGAATTTCAGGAAAATAAGCCAGGAGGGAGAGACCAGCAGAGTCGGCTAGGTATGGTTTCCCTTCCAAATGAAGCACTTAACAAGCTGATCAAAGCAATCATTTATTTTTGGTGAAGAGTGAAAGCAGCAGCCGGGCTGTCCATGCTCCTCCGAGAGGCCCAGGTCTCCAGATTCAGTCATCCAGTCTAATCTTCCCACAGGGTTGGACCGTCAGACAGCATTTCAGGGACTTCTGGCACAGAGCCACAAGCTCTTCATTTTTCTGACAATGACACATGCATTTCCCTTTAAGCTGGTAGCATTTCTCATCAAAAAACTCATTCTTGGCTACACAAGGGAAAGAGCCACATGGGTCAGTTCTCTTTCAGCTGTGACCAGATAGTCACAGACATCAGCCAAGAGTTCTACACCATTGTCAGAACGCTTTACCCTGCCAGGAGATGAGGTGGCAGGGAACTATTTTCTGTGTGTTGTTTCTGTCTTTTTGTTACATGGGGTGAACGACCAGGAAGAATCCATTTGTCTTGCAGCATTTGCATTAGGCTATGTGGAGTCTTCAGGAAACAGATGCCAACATTCTTTTATCCAAATCTATTAGAGTAATGAGCAATTTGTTCCTATAAACTTCCCTGGAGTCAGGAGTTTCCTTCATACACTCTAAGATTGCCACCTGGTGAAAGTATGGCAAGACATGAGGTTGAAGAAAGCGCTCAAGACTAGAGCAGAAAAGGATAGAAAGAAAGAAAAGAAACAGCAAAAGAAAACCCCTAAAGCTTACTGTGGTAGATAGAGTAACATGGCTGCTTAGAAAGACTCGATCTGGGCCAGGCACAGTGGTGCACGCCTGGAATCCCAGCTGCTCAGGAGGCTGAGGCAGGAGGATCATGAGTTCAGAGCCAGCCGCAGCAACTTACCAGGGCTCTGAGCAACTCAGTGAAACCCTGTCTCTATGTAAAATACAAAATAGGGTTGGGGATGTGGCTCTGTGGTTAAGTGCCCTTGAGTTCAATCCCTTGCACAAAACAAAACAAAAAAAACAAACACAGACATAATCTGATTTCTCCTCCACAAGTCAACCATGGAAAGTAGGCACTTTAGGGAAGGAAGAGGGAATGTGTTGGTACTGTTTCCTTAAGTCTTTCTTTCTCTCTCTCTCTCTCTCTCTCTCTCTCTCTCTCTCTCTCTCTCTCTTTAGTATGGGACCCAACAGAGGGGTGTTTAACATTGAGCCACATCCCCCTTTTTATATTTGTATGTAGGGACAAGATTTCTCTGAGTTTCTCAGGACCTTACTAAGTTGCTGAGGCTAGTTTTGAACTTGTGATCCTTCTGCCTTAGCTTCCTGAGCCGCTGAGATTATGGCATGCACCACTGTGCCCAGCTCCTTAAATCTTTCTCTGTTATTTTGCATAGATTCCAGTTCTTACCTTAGTACGTATAGCAGCAGTAAGAGCATCTTGCTTCAAGGACAGACAGTTCATCTTATCTGGGTTAACATTTTAGAGTTGACTAATACAGATCTTTGCAATGTTAGTGTCAGATGTAGGCAGATTACATTTAATGTCAACATATTAAAGTGTCTAATTCACATTAGGATAAGCTTAAATCTAGATGGATGAGTGCCATCTCTTGCACCAACCATTATCTAGCATCAGCACATCTGCTCAAATAGAAATACCCCCCCCCATTTCAAAGCCCAGAGAACTCTGGATGACACCACAGTGGCATACATATTCTATTCTCTTCTCATACTGCAACGTCATCTCAGGCTAAACGTAGAGGACTTTGTTTTGAAAGAGTCCTCCTGCTGAATCCCCTTCATAGTAATGGCCCGGGAGCCTCCAGAGGGAGAGAGCATCTATGCCCACAGGGCTTCTAATGGACCATCACAGATAGCCATGTGGGACTTAGTGCACACATAAAGTGCATTAAAAGTTGCTTTAATTTATATACGTTAGGTAATTTTATTTTATGCAACCTTGCATTGTGTTGACTAGTCATGGAATAAGTCTGTGTGACCTGAAAAGAATACCTCTGATCCGTCTCCACTGTGTGCATTAAATCCAGTGAAGTAAGTCCCCTGCAGGCCCAGATCCTCACATCCTAACACAGAATCTACTTGCACAGGTTTGTTGCAATTCAAACCAGAGGGCACAGGAATAGTTGGCATGAAAATTCTGAGCAGAGCACATGGGGCATATATCTTTGGCTTCTGGCACAAATTCAACTCACTGTGACTTCTGAATTTGTGCCAAAAGCCAAAGATATAAAGATATATAGCTCTCTGGTACAAGCTCTACCTGATATTTGTGCCAGAAGCCAAAGACATAAAGATATACAGCTCCCTGGTACAAGCTCTACCTGGTACAAGTTGAGCCTTGTGCCCTGATTTGGGGGAGATACAGCTGGAGCCACTGCAGCTGCACAGAAGCAGGAGAACACGGCAGTGAGCCCTGGTGTGGGAGGAAATCACAACTATCTTTCATGGAGGCAAAACAGAGCCAGGCTCCAACCCTGGCTCCCTCCTGCACACACGTATGATTTTTGCCTTGTTCAAATTTATGTCTATAAAATATATGTAAAACAGACCCCCCCCCAAAAGCTCTGAATTCCATTGAGTAAGAGGTGGGGTCCCACTTTTCTTAAAGTCACTGGCTTTGGAGAACTGCATACGTTTTGTCATTGAAGCATTCACCATGGTGTCCAGCTTGTAGTTTGCTAATGTAGGTTAACTGACAGCAACCTACACCCTGCAGTTTGTCCTAATGCCATGACATCAGAACGTGAATACATGCTTCTAATCCTATCCTCTTCCATTTCTCCCTCTCTCTAGCTCTCTTTCTTTCCTATTTTATTTTATAGCCTAACCAGATTTTAAAAGGCCAGAGTATTAAAATCTTTTTTAGACATTTTTGTGATTTTTTAGCATGGAATTGTGAACCAAAGGCATCTTTCCTGACTTCCCTTAATTTATTCCAACCTGTGACAGCACTTCATGGACAATAATGGAAAATGCAAAGGATTTATAGAGGGTGCAATTATAGAAGGAGGCATCGCCTTCTGCAGCAAGTGTTGCCATGCAGGGCCACCAGCCCACAGGGGCCCTTGCATTTGAGTGGTGATCAGCCTGGGTAGTCACACAGAGACCCTCTGTCAGAGCCACCTCCTCTGCTCACATTCCCTCCAAAGATGCTCATTTACCTGGAGCCAGAAAGAAGAGAGCAGCAAATAGAAAGAGGCCAGTCTTCATGGCTAGGAGAGGGTTGAGAGATCAGCACGATGTTCACGAGAAAAGGGCAGCAAACACCCCCATTTATCCATTTCTCCAGAGCGAATGGCATCTTGATCAGTGAGGCTTATCAAAAGCAGGCGTCTCTGTGCTCTGCCAGGTGCAGTCCACAGACCAGTGGGTGTCAGTCTGCAGCTCATCATTTCTCTGACCCTGGGAAGTTCCCAAGAGGGAAAATGGAGGTGAGGGGAGAACAGAGCAGGCACACGTGGATGACCAGGTGTAGATACCTGAGGCAGAAACACAATAGCTCTGTGGCTGGACATTCAGCTCCCATGCAGACTGTGCTCCTGATGGTTTCACGTGCAGGTGTGGGGTTGGGAAACGGGTGCTGTGGGGCTTCAGCTAAGAGCTGGTGCTTGGTAAAGTCCAGACTCAGTTTCTGTGCACTGGGCAAAGAGCCTTATCTAAGCACATTCTTCATTACTGTTTACGAATGCAGACCTTGCTTAGTGCTTCCCATTTTACACGTTATATGCATCCCAGACAACTTTGAGACTATTGGGTATGTGACTAAGATTTTTTTTGTGTGTGTATGTGTGTGTGTGTGTAGTATTTTAATTGTCCAAATATTAAGCAAAAACAATGACTTTAACAGTGAGATCATCTCCAATGAGGAAAAGCACTCCAAATGTTTTTTTTTTTTGAGAGAGTGAGAGAGAGAGAGAGAGAGAGAGAGAGAGAATTTTTTAATATTTATTTTTTAGTTCTCGGCGGACACAACATCTTTGTTGGTATGTGGTGCTGAGGCGTGCACTACCGCTTGAGCCACATCCCCAGCCCAAGCACTCCAAATGTTAAAGTGCCGAAGTCTGGCTGGGCACAAATCACGAGCCACTGAAGCAGGAACAAACTTTATTTCTGAACCCCATGAGCGCACTCCACACACGCTCCTCAGCAATTCTCTCGAACACCACGAGGCTAGTCCAGGAACCAGCAACTGGAAATATCCCTCCTCGGCACTTCCCCCAACCAATGGGAACTCTCCAGGAATCCCCATGAGAATTCACCTGGAACACAATGGGAACTCTGCGAGAACTCGCTGGCATCACCTCTCAACCACTACTTCTGGCAAAAATGCCATGCGTCATCCCGACTCGGCCGTGGCCCTCAACATCTCCACCCTTCTGTTTAATTAAACAACAAGCAATGTGGCTTAGGGAGCGTGCCTGTTAGGCTGTCCAATACTACACCTGGTCCTTGGATGAGCTGTCATTGGATGAGCTGACCTCTAGGTGTCAGTCTCCAATCTTAGGTTGGTACCACTACAATTGGATCATACCCATCACTGACTACTGGTCCAGCATACAGCCATACTTGTGGATAGGCCTTTGCACCAGTGTGTGTGTGGGTGAGGTTCTTTGCCTCACCTCTGTTGGCCCCCAAATTTTAGACCATCACTAGCAGAAGGGAGGAGGATACAGAAATGCCATGACACCAAGCCAATTGACGGCTCCTTTGGAAAAATTGTATCACTGGTGACACCATCAGCAAAAATACGCCAACACTACCACAATTTGCTGCACCAACAGATAGTTCACAATGCATACAAGTGATACATAGTCCAGGCAAGTTCTGCAAGCAGTTCAAAGCAAGGAATCCATCAATATGTCCATTTCTTCCCAAAGTAAATTGACTCCTTGATTGAGCATTACTTGTTGAGTTATTATTCATTGATGCATCAGTTTATACAGTTTGTTGTGATAACTATCGAAGAAGCTGTAGTTTGGTTTTATCTTTGTCTTCACCGGCACTGGGATGAAGATAGGAATTCTGGCAATGATGCTAAAAAAAATTATGTAACATTCCAACAGGTACTAAGAAAACAATTTTCTGAACAATTTACATTATCCTGAACAGAATTATTAAATATAATGAAAAGGAAAGGTGAAAGTAAACAAACAGATCTCTTAACCTCCTTATTTGTTCACATATTAGAACAATCCTCAACAGCTGTTTACCCGATTTAAATTAAACCATTAAAATCAAGTGAATAAAAAAAAATTTGGATCCATTTTTTCATGAGCAGTCCTCATATATGATATATGGACATACTCACACACAGACATACAACACAAAACACAAGTGTGCATACATAACATACAACACATAAGACAATAGCAAAGGCCTTGTAGCTTTACACAGGTGAAATCTCCATTGCAATGTTTAAAAACTCCACAGCCAAAAAATAAAAATGATCAGAAAAACATTAATCTAGGTCTGTATGAGCTCAAAAAATAAAATAGAACTTTATGATGTGGGAAAAGGCAATAATAAAATAGATATTGAAAAAAGCATCCTGGTTACCACCTGGGTTTGACTCTTTTTTGGATATCCCATCCTTTTTTTGTAACTTGCATATGGGTCTGAAGGTATTCCCACAAGCAAACCTCAAAGTTTTTTACATTTGAAATAGGCTTTAATGGTGTTCATTATTCATTAGCCTCCAGGTGTGGGAGAACCACTGTTGCAGATGTAACAATAGCCAAACTGGAGCTCTGGATATCAGCTGTTATGGATTTGAGTCAAATCATCTTTTTGGTCTGTAGAAATCGCTTTGATTAGTCTCTCTGGAATCCAAATCGGCTTCTGTTCTCCCTGTGGAAACACACAAACAGAACCTCTACTCCAGACAATCATTGGGTCAGGATCTTTCCAATGTCCTGTTAGAATATCCTTCCAAAGTACCTGAGGCTTAGGTACTCTTTTTGGACACATATGCCTTTCCGCAGCACTAAGCCCTGATGAATCCAAATTTAAAAAGTTTAGAGTAAAAAGGGTTATTTTAAGTTTATCTTATATACCCCTTTCCAATTCCCTCTTTTTGCTTTAATAAGTACATTTTAATAGTTTGATGAGCTCTTTCAACTATGCCTTGTCCCTGTGGATTGTATGGGATTCCTGTTATGTGAGTAATGCCAAATGATGAGCAAAATTTTTTAAAAGAGGTAGAAGTATAACCAGGGGCATTATCCATTTTTAACTGTTTTGGAACGCCCACAGTGGCAAAATTTTGTAAGCAATGAGCTATAATATCTTTAGTTTTTTCTCTGCCATGAAGGGAGCCCATCCAAAATCTGGAAGAAGTATCAACTGTAACATGCAAATATTTTAATTTTCCAAATTCTGGCAAGTGTGTGACATCCATCTGCCAAATATGGTTAGGTATCAGTCCTCTAGGATTGACTCCAAGATTAACTTGTGGTAAAAAGGTCACACAATTTTGACATTGTTTTATTATTTGTCTGGCTTGTTCCTTAGTTTTTTAAAAATGCTTTTGTAAAGTATTAGCATTGAAATGGAACCTTTTATGAAAATTTGTAGCTTCTTCTAGTGTAGAGAAAATATGTATGTCATGTGTAGTTTTATCTGCTAAATCGTTGTATCGTTGCCCAAATTAAGGGCTCCAGGCAATCCTGTATGTGCTCTGATATGTCCTATAAAGAATGGATTTTTTCTGTTCCAGATTAGACTTTGTATAGTGGAAAACAAAGAGAAAACAGTAGAGGAAGGGGAAATCCTACCAGCATCTTCAAGGAATACTATAGCATTAACTATATACTGACTATCAGAAAATAAATTAAATACAGAATCTTTAAACATCACAAAAGCTTGTAATACTGCATTAAGCTCTACCTTTTGAGCTGATTGTTTGGGTACTAAAAATGTAAAAGTTTGTTCAGGGGTAACTAATGCTGCTGTACCATTATTTGACCCATCAGTGAATACATTTGGAGCATTCATGATAGGTGTTTTTCTTATCATTTTTGGAAAAACTACAGGATGCGAAGACCAAAAAGACAATAAGGGATTAGATGGTAAGTGATTATCAAATGAAACATTAGATTTACACATGATTATTGCCCAAGTATTTAACTCATTAGCTAACTCATCAATTTGATCCATAGTATATGGAGTAATAATTTTATTGGGAGAAATTCCAAACACTCCCTTTGGTGCTTTTATTCCTTTGAGTATTAATTGTCCTACAGCCTCAGGATATCTAGTAAGAATAGTGTTAGGAGAATAAGATAAATGTATCCACAATAATGGACCTTCTTGCTAAAATACTCCTGTAGGAATATTTTTTGTTGGTATTACAATAAATAATAAATGCAAACATAGCAATTCTATCCAAATGCATATTTTCCATATATGTTTCAATAATTTTTAATGCCTTTCTTGCTTCAGGCATTAACATGCAGGGTGAATTTGGATCTGATGGACCTTTTAGGATATCAAATAACGATCCCAACTCTCCTGTTGGTATGTCTAGATAAGGCCTTATCCAATTTATATCTCCTAATAACCTTTGAAAGTCGTTAAGTGATTTGAGTTGATCTACTCGTATTTGAATTTTTGGTGGACGGACCATGGTTGAGGATAATAGAACTCCTAAATAATTAATTGGAAAATTTAATTGTACTTTATCTATTGCTATCTCTAGATTATAATTTTTTAATAAATTTGTAAGTGTGACATAACATTCTAACAATGTGTTTTTATCTTTGTGTGCTAACAATACATCATCCATATAGTGAAATATTTGTAGTTCAGGATTTTGATTTCTAAGTGGCTGGATTGCTTTGTTAACATAAATTTGACACATAGTTGGGCTGTGAGGCATCCCTTGAGGGAGTACTTTCCATTCATATCTCTGATCAGGACCTTCATAATTCAGTGCAGGGATAGTAAATGCAAATCATGGACTATCCTCAGGATAAATTGGAATTGAAAAAAAAAAACAATCTTTAATATCTATAGCTAAAACGTACCAGGTTTTTGGCAAAGCAGACAATTGAGGAATCCCTGATTGAGCAGGTCCCATAATAACCATCTCATTATTAATGGCTCTTAAATCTTGCAATAATCCCCATTTACCAGATTTCTTTTTAATGACAAAAATGGGAGTATTATAGGGAGATACGGATGGGTGTATATGTCCCTCCGCTAATTGTTGTTTGGCCAGGTCATGGGCTGCTTGTATCTTTTCTTTAGTCAGGGGCCACTGAGGAACCCATACTGGTCTTTCTGATTTCCAAGTAATTTTTATTGTCTCAGTGACCCCTTCTGAGAACCCAATCCATGTCTATTTATTCCTTGATCTATTTGAATTGGTGCTGCTATACCTTGTTCTTGTTCTCCTAATCTTTTTTCTTTCCTAAAACCTTGTCTAGCCCTAGTATTGGGCACATTAGGATTGATGTTATTTGTTAACGTCAAACCTATGATCTAGGACATCTCGTCCCCATAAATTTATAGGAAGATGATCCAATACATATGGCTGTATAGTTCCTTCACATCCTTCAGGATCCTTCCAATCTAATACCATTGTAGTTCTATGGGGATTTGTTGCCACTCCTAGGCCTCGAAGCGTTTGAGTGGCTTGTTGTAATGGCCAATGTTTTGGCCATTCTTGATGAGATATGATGCTAAGGTCTGCACCTATATCAAGTCGCCCATTAAATTCATGTCCTTGAATATTTAGTTTTAGCATTGGGCAAGAATCTAAATTTAAAGACAGCATAGCCCAATCTACACCTGTGGAGCCTAATTCCCTGGAACCTCTTTCTATACTACTACTGGAAAATTTATCCTGTAGGCTGGGTATTATTAATAACTGTGCTATTCTATCTCCTGGTGAAATTACTGATATACCCTTTGGAGAGCTAGCTATAATTTTTATTTCACCTTCATAATTGGGATCAATTACCCCAGGACTTATCATAAGTCCTTTTAGAGTAGAAGAACTACGTCCTAACAATAAGCCTACTGTTCCTTGGGGAAGAGGTCCTTTTACTCCTGTGGGAATGATTTGAACTCCCATCTCTGGAGTTAGTATTGCTCTGGCAGAGGCGCAGATGTCCAACCCTGCGCTCCCTCTGGTTTGTCTGATGAGAGATCTGATGGATAATGTGTCCTGGGCACTACCCTGATGGTGTTGCTGGGTTCCTCCATGGTGTTTCTGGGTTCCTCCAGTGCCCCGTATATTTGTGGTCGTGGGCCCTGGAGCATTGGGCCCCCCTGTCCATATTTTGGCAATGGAGCCTGATGCCTTTCTCCACAATATCGTGGGTAAACACCTGGTCCTTGTCCATTTTTTGATAATGGAGTAACCTCTATGGTGGTTTGAGAAAGGCATTCATTAGCCCAATGTCTCCCTCTATGGCATCGTGGGCAAATACCTGGTATTCTATCCCTTTGATACCTAGTTTTGTTAAACCCTCCTCCTATGGGGCAGTTCCTTTTAAAATGTCCTGTTTGTTCACAATTGTAGCATGTTTTTGGCCTGGCATCTAAAGCCTGTTGTACTGCAGCTGCCAAGACTTGCCATTGTTCATTAATGTCTCTACACAACTTAATATATGTGTTTAAATCTACATGTTTCCATGGTCTAATGACCTCTCTGCACCAATGATTTGCTTGATCATAAGCCAGTTGTTTAATTAATGGCATTGCTTGCTCTGTATCCCCCAAAACTCTGGTAGCTGTTTGAATAAGCCTATCTACAAATTCAGGGTAATATTCATTAGCTCCCTGTATTACCTTAGATAATTGACCTTGCAAATCTCCATGTTCTTGTAAAGTCTTCCATGCCATAACTGCATCTGCAGCAATTTGTGCATATATAGCAGGATGATATTCAATTTGTTGCCGTTGACCCTCATAAGGTCCTTTTCCTAACAACATATCTAGATTTCTTTTGCATTTCGCCTAGCCGTCTCCACGCAAAATTCCTCATTGGCAACCTTCCATAACAAATATTGCCCTCTATTTAGCACAGCTTTACACATGCTAGCCCAATCTGCTGGCATCATGTCCAAGTTGGTAATGGATTCGACCATGCTTACAGTGAAGGGTGCTTGGGGACCATAGGTTGTTACAGTCTCCTTTAACTGCTTCACTGTTTTGAAATCTAAAGCACGGTGAATTTGCTGGCCTCCTTCCTGCTCAAGTACAGGGCATGCTAATCTTTGAGGTCCTGTCTCAGGATCCCATCTATCAACTACGGGGGTTGAGGGCCACTCAGCTGTCTCCATAGGTGGGGCTATTGGTTGAATTATGCCCTCTGGTGATAGAATGGTGTTAGTAGCAGCCTCCTGTTGTAGCTTTTTCCCTAATAGCCCCTTTTCCTTTCAATTTTCTTCCTCTGTCTGACCAGCTCGAGAGACCTTCTCTTTTGCTAGATCTAACATGTTTTCTACCATAGTCTGGACCTCTAACAATTTACTTAACATTTTTTCATGTTTTTTACTAATTTCTAATCTACTATAAAGATAACACAACCCAACAAGATAACACAAAACAAAACCGAAACAGAATGAAATAAAAACGGAACAAAAAATCGTTGTATCAATTTTCCTATTTTCTCAACATGTACATTTGTGGTCTATTTCTATCTCTTCCTCAGGGGTGAACACCTTCAAACCTTGAGCCAACCATTTTTCCCAGTTTGCCTGAGAAAGTTCTAGGGATAGGCAGCTTGAAACAAAAACGAAACAAATCAAAACAAGAACACATTGTTTTTTGAAATGGTCACCCATTCTCTCGCCTTCCCTCAGGGACGAGCAACTTCACTTACCCCTGAGCTTCAGGCGTTCCCCGCACAGGCCACCAAATGCTGCAGTCTGGCTGGGCACAAATCATGAGCCACTGAAGCAGGAACAAAATTTATTTTTGAACTCCACCAGAACACTCCACACACGCTCCCCGGGAATTCTCTCAAATGCCACGTGGCTTGTCCAGGAACCAGCAACCAGAAATATCCCTCCTCCGGCACTTCCCTAACCAATGGGAACTCTCCGGAAATCCCCGCGAGAGCTCAACTGGAACTCAATGGGAACTCCGTGAGAACTCGCTGGCATCACTTCTCAACCACTACTTCTGGCAAAAATGCCATGCGTCATCCCGACTCGGCTGTGGCTCTCAACCTTACAGGATCCCATCAATTCCATTAATTACTTTCCTTAATTTGGATTAAAACAGTTATAAGTTATGCAGAGAAAGGCCTGAATTATGCACTCTAATTCTTCTCCTTTGTGAGAGAGAGTGTGAGAACATAAAATCTATTTTTTAAGAGAACATGAAATCAGGATGATAAGTGATCCTGCTTCTTCTTACCCTATTATGGCTGCTACTACAAGCTGGGATACCTTGGAAGCATTTGTTAAAATACTGAACTCTGAAAAGCAACAAATGAGTGCTGTGTTGATGAAAGTATAGTTTTCATACACGATCTGTGTGAGATCATCAGTTTGTTTATATCATATTATATCAATACATGATTAAATATGGAAAGAAAAATATAATCATTCTACAGTGATTATTTACACTGTATAGAATCTGTGTCGATAGCACCATAGCCAGAAGATTGAGGTCAGCACTAATAGTGTTGAATCATATACTACAGGTACACCCTGCAATCACTGATGGTAAAAGGACACATCAGCCCTTTGTATCCCTTCTGCCAAAGTCTAAACCCCAAATCCCAGTTTAATCACTTCAATACAGCAGATAAACTTAAATTTGCTATTTTAGTTAGTAGTCGTGTACCAGTTTGCATTTCTTGGTTTTCACAGCAGAACACTGTTTCTATAAGATGCTAGCACTAGCTCCCAGTGACTAAGGAGGCTGAGGCAAGAAGATTGCAAGTTAAAGGCCAGCCTCAGCAACTTAGTGATGGCCTAAGCAACTTTAAAAAAAGTTAATAAAAGGGGCTGGGAATGTGGCTCAGTGATAATTGCCAGGACCAAAAACAAAACAAAACAAAACAAAACAACAACAACAACAACAAATGTGAGCAATAAGAATAGTTTGGGGAAGGGTATATGGAAACTCTGTACTCTCTGTAATTTTTCAGTAAATCCAAAAAAAATTAAGTTTCATTTAAAGAACCTAATATGCAGTATTTCCAGTTATTCTTTGCTATGTGGGTTTGCTATCTTTTGTGTGCATGGATTGTACTCTATGAATGATTTAGCTGGGGATGACATATTAACAAGTGCACATCTTCCCCATCTCTTTCCAAACCTCACTTAAAAAACTTAAATCCAGGAGAAATGTAAGGGTTCTGTGTTTGGGATTCCGGTCTCTGATGACTCCATGGCTGTGGCATGCTTGGTGGCTGGGAAAGCTTCTGTGCAAAATACAGGATGTCTAGCTGCTAGGAAAGCTTCTGTGCAAAGGTGAGGGATGCCTAGCTGCTGTGCAATGCCCTGCATGAGGAGGCTTTGTGCTAGAGTCTTATCAGCCTTGACCTTAATCTCAGGCTCTCAGTTGCTGGAAATGAAGAAACTCTCTTGTCAGACAACCACTATGTTTCACCAGCTCCACTGCACCTGAACCTGTCCCCATAACAGTCACTTTAAACAATGGACTTTCTTGAGAGCTACACAGGCTCCTAATATCGCATATTGCACATATAGTATATAACTGAGGAATAAGCTGCATAATGTTGCTAACTCTGTAACCTGCCTAATGTCACAATGAACAATAATGCACTACTGATGCCAGTGACCTAATGTAACATTAGGTGGCAGCTTGGACAAGGGGCCATTCTGTTTCTGTACCTTGCTTCTGTTTCCTTTTGATTTCTTTATAAAGAAAAGACAAACTTTCAGCCACTTTCAATTATATACTATCTTGTTTGTAGACTTTGTCTCATAACTTGTTTTTGTTTCTAATAGAATGCATCTAATTCACCAAGAGTGACAGAGCCTGCTTTGTTGAGCAGTGGTTGACCAAGGTTGCATGAGAGGGGTGTCCCTCCCAGGAGACCATCTGGAGACATTACCACCAAGGGGAAGAGGGCAAGGCCATACCCCAGGGAAAGGGGAATCCAAGGGGCTTATGTGTCTAGATGCTTCTACTCAACAGCAAAGCAGGGAGTCTTTGAAGGGCAGGAGTGGGTTGGGGTCTTGTAGCTGCAGGGTTTGTCTAATGTGTGGTTATCATGTGTTGGATGCAGTTTTGGGGGTATGTAAAGCAGGCAGGCTCTAAAGGGATGATTATATGCCCATTTGAGCTGTATTTAAACTAATTGGAGATGACAAAATTTGAGTTTGGGGCCAGGAAGCTGTAAGCTACAGGGACCAGTAGACAGGGCACACGTTGGACCCACTGAAGTAGCAAAGAGACCCTGCCATTCCCAGTGTGAGGACAAGTCTTTCATTCAGGCAACACTAAGGGGGTTGTGAGGATGGCCTTACTCCATTTTAAAAACTCCAGTCTAAAACCTGCAGTCTCACCAGGCACACCCACAGAGCCCTCCAGTAAGGCCTCAAACAAGTTACTTTCCCTCACCCTGATAAACAGAGTGAAGCCCCTGGCAGGCTGTCCTCACCTGATGAGAGGGAAAGGTGAGAAGAACAGGGTGGAGACCACCAGACCAGATGTTTCTGACCCCAGAGTAAATGATGTCACTCTGGTGGTAGCTGATAAGGATTGAAAGGAGGGTCAAAACCCCCCAAAATTTAGTATAAATAATAGAGCTGATGAACAGGGATTCAGCCAGCCAAAACAAGGGTGCACTCGAGCTGGAGAGCTTGATGAGGATCTGACATCCCATCACTTGTCATCATTTCCTGAGCCTCTGAGTGATCCTCACTGCTCTCAAACTCTACCGGCCTCGACCGGACCTTGGTGAGAGCCACAACTTCTCCCTACGACCCTGTTCTCAACCAGTCATCCACTCCACTGCCAGGAAAAGCCTGCCTTGTTTCCAGACCTGATCACCGTGGTGTGGTCTGAATGAGTGTGCATCTGCTGGACCCAAAGCCTAAGACTTAAGATCTTTGAACTTAGCATGCAGAGGGAATGTATGTCATTAGCTTATCATGATTAAGTGTGTTTTGCAGTGCTCAGAATTAATCTAGAATTGTTTGCTGTGAATTGATTAATCTAGAGTTGTTTGCTGTGAATTGATTATGTCTATTGCAGTGCCTAGCATTAGGAAGTGTCATTTTCTTGATTAAGAACCTATAGAGTGAAACTGTATTGAGTAATTTGAATGAATAAAGCATTGAAAGGGGCAGAAGCACATGGACGTTCTTTATTCCTCCCCTCGACTGCATACATCACAATTTTGCCCCATTGCAACAGGGGTCAATCACCATGTTATTTTCCTAAAACTGGACGTTTACTCCAGTTTAAGAGCAGCTTGAATGTATGTGGCTTATTAAAAAATTAAAATGCAAGATCACTTGTTCAAAAAATGCAGAAAAATATTATCTTAAATCTACCAAAATGGTTATTGAAAAGGAGATACAAACAATGATTTATTATTTAGCCAAAAGAAGAATGAAATCATATCATTTTTGAGAAATGGATGGAACTTGATATTATCATGTTAAATATAATAAGCCAGACTCAGAAAGATTGCATGTTTTCTCTCATGTGGGGAATCTAAAAAAATAAAATAAAATAAAGACAATATAAAAGAAGGGGCTATTAGGGAAGTGGAAACCCAGGGGAGGTGCCAGGGGAGGGTAAGAGAGGGTGGATATGATGGTCAAAGTATATTGTATGTCCATATGGAAATGTCACAACCAAACTCATTATTTTACACAATTGACATATGCTAATATAATTTTTTTAAACTACCAAAATATAAAGCTTTTTACTTTTCCCGCAGGTCTTACAATATGACATAATATCATTTATTTGCTATTTGCTTTCTTGGACACAGGAATACCAGAGGCCATCGCAGACCCTTGCAGAGGTTCTTTGTTGATTCTCTACATTGACCAGGGGCTCTCCCCATTACGTTAAAATAGAAATGAGCCTTTTGTCCTCTCCAGGAAATCTTGAACCCCTATCCTGTAGATCTCTCTTCAAAGAGAGCGTGTAAAGTACAATGGCACTGTCCCATCAGACGTTTAAAGACAAATTTGTATAAATCTCAACACAGCAGCTTCAGAGCATTAAGTCCTAGTGGGTGGGCAGGGGACTATGTGACTTGGTCATATGCCCATGAAGTTGGGACTGCTCCAGGTTATTAAAAACATCTAAATGGTGAAGTCCTTTGGCTCAACCCTTTATCTTCTATGCACACAAGTGCCAGCCCAGCTCCCGAAGATGAACTGCTACAAGCCACAGAAGCAGACATAAAAATATCATCACATGTGCCCTTTATAGGTCAGGGAAGGTTCACTATGAATTAATGCACTTTAAAAAAAGTGTTTAAAAATAGTTAGGCAAAGGTGCGGAGATGAATATGAAAGGATAGCAGTGGAACGGGACAGACCCTGGTGCTCCAATTCCTAGCCAGGCGTCCACTCCAGGACACTGGTCAGACCTTCAGACTCCCCCAGTGGAAGGCTGATGGGTGCCAGCGTTTTTATCTATGCTCTCCAGCCTTGGTCCTGGCAAATGGAGCATGCAATTGTGCTTTCTTTGTTGATTCACTTCATTGACCTAGGGCACACCCCATTACATAAAATATAAATGAGCCTTTTGTCCTCTCCAGGAAACCTGGAACCTCTGTTCTGAGGAGTCTCCCTTCAAAGATGGCTCCACGCAGGAAGATGTTCTATTTTGTCATTGCTTTGTTCTTTGTTTTGGCTCAGTTTCCATCAGGTAAATTAAAATGGATAGAATTTTGATGAGGCAGATCATGAAGCTTGATTATTCCTCTATGTCCCACCCTAAAATCATCTAAGAGCCAGGTACACCTGGCACCAGTTTGGTTTTTGTTTTCTGTAACTTGGTCTGACCGGTTACAGGAATCCTTGTCCTAGGAAACAAAATGCAGATTGCCTCTTTGTCACCTGTAGACACTGATGTGCAGCCTCCAGGGTGGGAACCTGGTTTTATGTGATGTTACTTCCTGTGTTGATATTTGTTTCTATTATGTATTTTGTTTTAAATTTAGGGTGCCGAGCGGGTCTTGATTACTACAAGTCACTTCCTGGAGGTAGGTGAAATCCTTTGAGTATAGTTTCTCCTTTTCTCTTGGGAACTCTGGCTCTGGAGCTCTCTCTGCCTTGAGAAACCAAGGAAGCCGTGTAGGAGTGGAAGATAAGGGCCTGAATTCCAGTCCTCCAATTCTATCATTTCTTCCTCTTGTTCCCAGCACCACATTTGGATTTTTCCATTTCACAGAACCATATCTCTGTTTCTGGACTGTATTACTTTGGCCATGAGGATTTGGACCCAGGGACTTTTCCCATATGCTCGTGAAGCCTGGGTTCAATCCCACACCAGCCAATGAGCAGTGCCTGAGATCAAGCTGCTCGTCTCTTACAGTCCAGATCTAACAAGGACTGTCACAAACACATGTTTCTGGTGAATGGAGGATGGACTAGATAGAGAGGACTGGTCAGTGAAAGCTGACCCTCACTCAGTAGAGCATTCAAAATGAGGAGCCCAGACCTCTCCCTGGGGAGTTGTCTCACACAGGAGGACAGCACATTGTGAGCAGAATTGAAGAGTATTCCTGGGAAACTGTCACAAGAGTTTGGACGGCATTTCAGAGTGAGAGGTGTTGAGGGTGCTGCCCACTGAGTGCTGGGTGTCCGTGTGCCAGGCACTCTGTTGTGACAAGGATTGTGTCATTTAATCTCCAGCCCAGAGGCAGGCATACCACCACCCAACATCCTCACATCACTCATTTCATTTAACCACTAAACCAATAACAACTGCAGGCAGGTGTTTCTAGAATGCCTGCAGGACAGATGAGCCACTTATTGAGGATGCTCTGTCTTTATGAAGCCCCAACAAGAATCCAGCCTGAAACTCTGCATTCTGTTTTCAAAGACCCTTCCCAACCACAAGATAGCCCCTCCATTTACACCTAGCAAACTCTCAGTGTTTCAGGTGGGTGTTTTCGAGGTCTCTAACACTTTGCCTATTGCTTCCTTTTGATGAGAACAAGACTGGAAATATTTGGACAGGAGGGATCCTGGTTCCCCTTCCTTATAATCCTCCCCACTCCAAACTACAGAGAACACAAGCTCTTTGAAGAATCTGGGCGAGGTCTTGGAGATACGCCTTATGACCACACATCTGAACCCTCTCTCCTTTTGGTGGCTTTGACCTGTTCCCTGTTCCACAGATGACCACTATTTCTTGGCACAGGTGAGTTTGCCGTTTGTGAGACCTGCAGGCTTGGTCGTGGCAAATGCAGGAAGATGTGCCTGGAGGGTGAGAAGATTTATGGAAACTGCAGGTTGAACTTTTTCTGTTGCCGACCCAAGATCCTGAGATAGCAGACCAAGCTCTGGGCCTTGGAAACAGAACACGATGGATGTTCAAGGAAGGTCAAGAGAACTATGAGGCCTAGTCAAGTCATATTGTGAGTGTTTCAAGATCATGCTCATTTCTTTCTCTCCTTGTTTTGGTTTCCTTGTCTAGGTTTAGTTTTCAGAAGATATTTTGTAAAAAAAAATCTAGACATGAGCCAGGCATAATGGTTCATGCCTGTAATCCTAGCAGCTCAGGAGGCTGAGGCAGGAGGATCATGCGTCCAAAGCCACCCTCAGCAATGGCAAAGCACTAAGCAACTCAGTGAGAACCCTCTCTAAATAAAATACAAATTAGGGATGGGGATGTGGCTCAGTGTTTGGGTGGCCCTGCATTTAATCCCCCACCCCACAGAAAAATCAAGACATGAATGAATAAGGAATAGCTACTCACTGAACCAGGCACTGGTATGTATCATGAATGATTTTTCTGTACTTTCTCACTGGAGTCAAGATTATATTGAAGGGTATTTTTTATTATGCTAATTTGTATTGAAAGAAATTGATACCTAAGGGAGTTGTCTTTCGCTCAGAGATATAGCAGGGAGTCAATAAATGATGTGGGCACAACAGTCAAGTCCTGCATATCCAGCTACATGGACTAGTTTCCATAGAATTAATAGGTAAATGGAAGTAGATGCACATCTGTGAGTGAGTAATGAGTCTACATAATAAAATAAGTTACTTTTATCCAGTGCATTTTTTGGTATTATAATATGTGGTCTTCATTGATTCTAGTATTAAAGTGTATTTTTATAACAACACCCATCTATTCAGTTAATGCCAGTGGCACAAATTTTGTTTTTTCGTTCTTACTTATGAAAGAAAGTGGTCAGAGATTGATTTGAAACATTCAGCACAGCAGGTAAGGAAATGAGTGACTGTGTACAGTGTGTGATACAATTCGTTACTTCACTAAATAAAGGTCACAATTACCAGCCATGGCACTCCAGAGATTGCTCAGTTTTAACACTCGAGTCTGAACCAGTTTCCTGGAGTGTTTTTTGGCCATTTGTCTTTTTCTGCTCAGGTCATTCCTTGTCATCTGGACTTTGCTCCGTGGCTTGGGCTCTGTCTTCTGTGAACTGCCCTCTCCAGGCCTCCAGCTCTGGGGTTTCAGTGGACGTGGGCGTCAGTGGGGAGGTGGTCGTGGGGAGAGGCAGAACTCAGGGCACATCGCCCCCACTCTCTCTTGCCCTTGGGCTCCTCCATCTCCCAGGGAAACTGCTTCTGCCCCCCACCCCCCAGCCAGGACTTGCTCCTGTCTCCCGTCTCCTCCTGGGTTCCTCCTGGGTTCCTCCAGTGGGGACTCCCGTCGTGGCTGTCCCCGGGTGGCCTCTGCACGCTCACCTGTCCAGGCCTCATCTTCAGCTGTGCACGTCCCTCCTGTGGAACTAACTGAGCGGGACTCTTCTCACGCCTGGGTGTCACCAGTCCACAGTCAGGTCTCTTACTTGGAGGAACTGGTCTTTAGAACACATCGGAAGTGCAGCTGTCCTGAGCCATCTGCACAGGAGTCGCCTGCAGAACGAGGCAGGTGGAATTGCCTTAAGACTCTATAGCTCCAGAGCCACCAGGCTCACAATGCTCTATGAGCCATCCCTGTACCCCCTGTGTGTGCCCACCTCGGGTCTCCACAGGAGGGACAGCCAATGGCCTACAGAGCACCATGAGACTGGGGTACTTCCTATTCATTCCAAATACTGCTTTGCTTGATTTAAAACAAACAAACAAACAAAGAAAATTGAAAATAGCCTGCCACCTTTCTGAAGCTTTTCTTTTCAATACAGAAAGACCTGTGTGTGTGTGTCAGAGCTCTCCAGAGTGGGGGCTGGTGGCTGTCTCCTGACACTACTTTCCAGTTATCCTGTGCACAGCTGGAGCTGGGAGGCCTACAGCCTTCCCTCTCTCTCTCTGACTCCATCCTTCTTTAGCATGAAGCTCCTCTTAGCCCTTTCCTAGGCTGCTCTCTCCTTCCCTGAGCGCCCAGTTCTTCCCAGAGAACAGTCTTGCTCACAATCGTTAGTTGCTACTTGAAAATTCAGCTCTTTTTGGTGCCAAGAGGAAGGCGGTTGTTGGCTCAGATCAGCTTTGTTGCTTTGTTGGGACTCTGGGACCTCAGGAGTCTGTGATAGGGAAAGTCCTCTCGGGGGTGGATGGGTGAGCAGGAAATGGCCAGGGAGAAAAGATCCCCGCGCACCTGCTTTTGCCTGAAGCACTTGCACCCTCCACAGTCTCCACCACTCTCCTAGTGAGCGTGACTTTGACCCTATTGATATTTAAAATCACACTCGGGACCTTATTACATTATCGTCACATTATTCCTTCTTGTATCTGGGTTATACTTCAAAATTCCCTCACCTGAAATGGAATGACAATGTCTTCAGAGCAAGGTTGATCAGTTTTGGTGGAAGTTTCAAATGATACAGAATAAAAAGTAAATGTCGTTAATCCCCCCTGGCCCAGCTGAGGCACTGGACCACAAATGCAGGATTAGCAAAAAGGCTGATCCCATCCCAGATTCTGGATCACTCAGCCTGGCACTTACTTAAACCTGGAGGAAAGAACACCCAGGAAACACAATCTCCTTGGAAATGTCCTGGCATGCTGAGATGCACCTCGGCTGTGCCTCTGGAGGAGGAGGCTGAGGTCAGCATCTCACACCAACCCTGTCCGGTGGGCTTCAGGAAGACGCCTGGGAGAGCCTAACGTAGATCCCTGTGGAGCTCACATAGGGCTCCCACATGCAAACATCCACAGGCAGAAAGCCCTGGCTGGAGTGGCCTGAGGGGAGGAAGGTGTGGCTGCAGTTAGGATCTGGGCAGCACAGCAAGCTGTATGATCCCTGTGGCCACGTGAACCCCATTCAAGTCACTGGTCTGAAACAGTCCAAGCCAGAGAAGAGCCAGAATGTGGCCTGTTGTGGCAAAAGAACCAGCAGAGAGAGGTTTTAGGATATAGCTCTGGGGAGAGAAGACTTGAGGGAAACTGGTAAAAGGTCAAGAAAGCACACTAAGCACTTAAGAAATCACACAATGCTAGGGGCTGCACAGGAGCCTTGAAATGACATGTAAATTTGTCCAAAATATGTCCACTTAAAATACTACTGTAGTCATTTTGCTGTTAAATGAAAAATCATAAACAGAACAGTTTGAAACAGCACATATTATCTCACACTTTTGTAGGTCAGAATCTACACTGGGCACTTGTTTCTATGCTCAAGATTTTACAAGACTAAAAGCAAAGTGTTACCAAGTGTTCACTAGGGGTGTGATCTCACCAAGGGCAAGTGGTCTGTTTCTAACTCACACAGGCAAGAGCCATCTGACCAACTCTAGCAACTAGAGGCTTTGTAGAATCACCTGCTAGGGTTCTTTCCAAAAATGGCAGCTTTGCCCCTCAAGATCAGCAAGGAAATCTCCTATCTCAGAACTCTTCAATTTCCTCTTACAGCACCAATAAATGGAGTTAGAATACAATTAAATACAATTAAAATTGAATTGGTATTAATATAATCTAAGTATCTATAGATTATGATATCAATTATAATCACCAAGGCAAAAATTTATACAAAACTAAAATATATACCAAACAATGATAAAGGAATTAGAGTAGCAAGTTGCATATCTACTTAAAACAAAACAGAAACAAAAAAATGGGGAGATAACCTGATCACCTTTAAAGAATAAATTGTAAAGTGGCAGACATAAATGCCACTTTATAAATAAAAATGGATTAATTACTCAATTAGAGATTGGCAAAATGAACTTTAAGTAACATTCAACTGTATATTGTCTACAAAAAAATAACAAAATACTTTGGATTAAAAAACCAAAGATCTTAAAGTTAAAAGAATCAAAAAGTCTGTGTCATATATAGTGTAAGCAAAAGAGAGCTACAGGGCCACACTAATAGTAAGCAAGGGCACATTTAAGATAAAATGCTCTTAGAGACAAAGAGTGCATGTATAATGATAAGTGAGTCAATAGATAATCAAGATGATAGAGCAATTATAAATGCATATGCACCTAATACCAAGCTACAAAATACTTGAAGGGAAACCTGAGAGAAGCAAAGGGTGAAATTGGTGAATTAGCAGTAATAGTAGGGTAAGCTCGGAGTGGAGCAAAACCACTCACCTCCTGGTCAGGAAGCAAAATTGAGGAAAGGGGGAAGGGACTGGGGGCCTATGTCCCCTTCAAAGGCATTACCCCAAAGACATAAGGGCATTGCACTGCCTCCCAGGTGTGCCCCTTGGTGTGCCAAGCTTGTATCACATGTACCTTCAGGGACACGGAACCCAACTTATCATGCATGTCTTTCACAGTGGCCACCTTTACCCACCAGGCGTGTGTCATCAAAGATGCCTTCTCAGCAAACCCACCTTGGTGCACCAATCATATTTTTGTGATTGTTTGGGGATTATGTGGACAGGAAATTAGAAGTTGTCGTGAATTTCCCTTTATATTTGTGGATCCAGGAGTTTCATATTAGTTTGTAATTGCTGGAACAAATGATTTATTGGCAGTATGTGAGGCCATTTTAGCAGCATCTGGTGCAATAGGCCTGGGGTTAGCAAGTGCTCATGTCCTACCTTTCTTGGAGGTTCCTGTGTTTCCTTGCAGATGATGATGTTTTGCTGCCTGTGACCTTGGATTTCTAAAGAATTTGAGAAATCTAATATTTTAATGAAACTTCATATTGTCTTACAATTTATTATATATCTCAAAAAACTAGAAGAGAGGAGTTTGAAGATTCCCCCCAAAACAGGAAATACCAATTCCCTTGATGTGATTACTGCACACATGTATCAGATGGTCACATGTACCCCCCACATATGTGCAACTGGTATGTGTCAATTAAAAATAACAATGAATGAAACTGTATGTTGTAGCTGGCTCTGCATCTTGATGTGCATTTGCTTGGGGTGGGAAGACCCTCTTTCCATGTCCTTCCTTTTTTACAATCATATGGGAGGTACTGACTTCATCACATGACATCGTGTAACAGAAGCCACGTTTGCAGTTTTCCAACCACACAGCCTAGCTGTCAACAGGAAAGATGGCTCATAAATAATAATACTAGTGATTCAAGTACGGATCTTTATAGAAAGAACATCATTTTGACTGATTTGCAGGAATTTTAAAATACATTTTTATTAGCTAGAATTCCTTCATATTTCCTTTAAAAACTGCTGTATTGAACCATAAATAAAGGAGGTATAGTTCATTCACGTAGCACTCCATTTGAAGACAAGCCTACAAGTTTCCTGTGGAGTCCATTTTCTGTTTTCAGCATTACTGCAAATGCCACACTCCATCATCACGCTGGGCTCTTCACCACATCCAGGGGACTCTCTAGGAGGTGGTGGCACCCGTCTTCCTTGGAAGCACACTGGAAAACCCCTTTGCACAACTCCCACCTACTTCTTTTTGAAATTAACTTCTTTTGGGAAAACCAGAAAAAACAAACACCCAAACAGTAGGATTTTAAAATCCTAAATTCCAATCCTGGGGTGTCATAAATACAGTTGTTTAGGTTGTGTATCCTCAGGCATGTTCTCAACTGAAAAAAAAATTGTATTTGCTTGCTTTTCTATTGTTCTTTTCTGTTTCATTCATCTTCACAGTAACCCTTCAACTGACGGCAGCACTGTATTCATTTTATAGTAGAAATTCAATCTCAAGAGCTCGCGTGATCTACCCACGATGTCACCTGGGGCGATCTATTAGGCTGAGCTCCATTTCCACACTCTCCCTTGGATCCTGCTACAGACACAGGCCACTCTCCTGCCTTATTGCATTAAGGAGCAGCAGATCCCAGCTCCCTTTCAATGATCCCATTTTGGGCTTCCACTTGCTATGTTTCTTCTTCCAACTAGTCTGAAAGTTGGAAAGCATGTATAATTGATCACTGAATTCCCTTATCCTGGTTCTTTGATCTGTTTAAAATTTCTTGTACTTCTAAATTAAACCAAAAGAAAAGTTATTTCTATAAATAGTTCCCAGGGCTGCTTGCCTCTCTGAAAACGTTGGCCCTACCTGTTTCCATGTGTCAAGGCAGAGATTGCTCACATTTCATAGACATCATCAATCAGTTACTTCTTTTGCCTTTAAAGACACCATTCCACACTTAGAACCAATTGAAAACAAAAGAAATCCTTGCCAGTGCCTTTTCACAGAACAGTCCCCACAATGTACTTTCAATGACTTTGTACTCAGTTGCCTGCCTGATTTTATCTCGGAAATGCTAGGATGCTACTCTCTTTCCCTAATAGGAAAATGACATAAAGAGTCAGGAAAACCCTTCTTCTTATTATCTTCGACAAGAACGAACTAACCGCTTAAATTAGAAGGCAAAACTTTAAATGTTAAATGTGAGATACAGGTCACATGACCAATTTAATAGATTATGTCATATGCCTAAAATAACACAATATCTCTCATTTATAGTAAGTTTGTAGATGTGCTGATTAGATGTGCTGACATACTCGTAAGGAAACCAAATTACTTTAGGAGAAAAAGAGTAAATTCTATGGCCAATCCTGAGAAGTCAATAGAGATCCATAAATAGTGTGTTCTGTGACTTCATTTTGATGGTATGGCTCCTTGTCTTTAGGAGGGAAGATTTCAACTTAAAAGGAACAAATTCTTGAGAAGGGAGTTTTCATCTTTTTGTTCTGAATGCTATTCTTGTGTTACCTGATCAGCAGTCCCTATTTCTGGATGAAGTTCACAATTGAGAGAATGTTCATGCTCCTACCATGGAAATGCTGCCACACAGGAGCTTCTAAACACTCATCGTATTAAATGCCATCATCTAGCAATCTGTACTCCCCTGGCTCTTTCTGCTTTCAGCATCTCTTACCTGCAGGGGAGATACAGGATCTTTGGAATCAATGATTTCATTTTGCAGATAAGTTAGTAGTGGCAGCAACTGGTCATCTTTTCTGGAAATTTCTCCATTAATTTCTAGATGGTGGCTTATCTGCTCTTGCAGGAGGCTCTTGGTGGAAGGGTACCTGGGAGCCCTGGAGGGCTTTGTCTTAGTGAAGCCATGATGAGAAAAGAGGAAAAACAACAGATGCAACTTCCTGCACATTACTCTCAGCACAGGAAGAAGAAGCAAGACTGCCAGATGGTATTCCAGGAGACGAAAGTTTCTGCACAGCAAAGGACTGTGTATAAGCAGACTGGAGAGAAAAACCCACAGAGCGGAGGGAAATCTTTGCAAAGTATTTATCCAATAGGAATTTATAAAATGACACCAAAGAAGCAATCCAATTAAAAATTGGGCAAGTGATCTGAATAGCACTTCTTAAAACAAGAAATATAAATGTCCAATAAAAAATATATGAAAAACTGCATCAGTGAAATGCAAATCAAAACTGCCCTGAGAGGGCTGAGATTGTGGCTCAGTGGTAGAGCACTTGCCTAGTATGTGTGAGGCACTGGGTTGGATTCTCAGGACTGCATTCAGATAAATAAAGGTGTTTCTAAAACAAACAAAAAACCTGCCCTGAGACTC